>NC_079893.1:25408428-25763428 GCF_024868665.1 Triplophysa rosa | reverse complement strand
CAGATGAAAATGCCTAAAACCTGCCAAAAAACAAGCTTAACTAGGCTGGGAGACAAGCTCAAATCTGCAAACCAGCTTAAGCTGTTCTTTCTAAAGGATGTACATGGTTTTACACTGCAAATCAAAGAGAATTATGGATAGAAAATGAATTTTGGGGGGAATAAACTAACAATGTGCTATGCGTTTGCAGCATTTATTCATTTACATTTACATTTAGTCATTTACCAGACGCTTTTATCCAAAGCCACTTACAGAGAGTTCAGGGAGCAATAATACAATAGGTGCTAATACACCAATAAATAAATAGTCATTTAAATTACTATTTATTTCTACAGGCTATGTGTCAACATACTAATCATTTACTAATGATTGTTAACGTCACACTAGGGTATAGTGCACATGTTTGGAATAGCTATAAGCTAAGTTTTTTTGTTTGAGCTGTGTGCCAAGAAGTGTCTCGAAACTCTTCCAGGCCCATTGAAGGTCATGTGATGTAATGAGACGTGAAGAGTCATCCGTCAGGCACTAAACACTGGTGCGTAGTCTGAATTTAAAGTGATCAGGGCGTAAGTGCGGTCAGACTCGCTGAAGTTGATGGAGGAGCTGTGTTTGTCTTGAGCTGGCGTGAGGGTCTCTTTGGCTCCTGGATTGCTTACATTGGCACTCTGGGATACTTGGAGAACCCCTTGATTATCTGAGCACCGGTGCAGGTGACAGCATATGAAATGTTCATGTGGCTCGAGAGAGAGAGAGAGAGAGAGAGAGAGAGAGAGAGAGAGAGAGAGAAAAGGACTGAGTGCTATTGCCAACTACCGCTCATTATGTCTTCCATAGACTTCCACTTCCATTCGAATATCATCTTGGGCTTGTTATCTGGTGCCCTACACTCTAAAAAAAAGCTGGGTTGTTTTAACCCATGGTTGGGTCAAATGCAGTGAGGTCAAACCCAACTGCTGGTATAAATGAACCTCTAGAGAACGAGCCAACATTTTTAAGAGTGTCAAAGTCAAATAAGAAGGCATTAAGAAATGTCATTGAACAGGACAGTTCGGATACTACAGTATGATTTTCTGCCAAAGCTGCTGTAAAACATTGTGTAGTATAGAAAGTACAATCCAAATAAAAAGTGGCATTGCTGTTAATATTAATACACACTTCTGTTTTTACCACAGTGCACGTTGGTGTATGAAACATCACATGGGACAAGTAATGACAAAGATAATGGACCTATAATGAATGCTGGTGAGTACGTTCATTATTTTATTTAAATGTATTGTGGTTTGTTTTTGTATTTTTGTTTTTAAAGGTCTACTGTATGAAATTTAGCGGCATCTATTGGTGAGGTTGCGAATTGCAACCAACGGCTTACTCCACCGCTCACCCCTTCCTTTCGAAGCACGGTGGCTGACACAGCACTAAGATGTCACGTTTTCGCTTCTTTGCCGAAGGAGATAATGTATTTACGAAACGCGCTCTGTAGAGCAGTTTGTCCATTTAGGGTTACTCAACATGGTGAATGCCATGCAAGGGGAACCACGGTGTATATACGTAGATAGAAAAACATAACATTCCGTACCCCTATTGTCACCTCACGTGCCCATCTTGGGAACCACTGCCTTAGGTAGCAGTGTAAAGACTATTAAGAGAATAGGGAAAGATTAAAAGACATTTAGTCAATGTAAATTTATTTTACCTGGTGTGGAAAAAGTCAGCCCCATTTACTCCAAGGTTTAAATATCTCACAGCTCCTTGGCTTTTTGTTAGTTATCAACAATTCTGTGGGTGCGAGAAAGTCTTTCCTTTATGTGGTATAAAAAATATATTTTTGGAAAACTGTCTGTTTCTTGTCTCTCAATCTATATTTGTCACTGCAGCCAGGCGAAACAATTAGTCGATCAACAATGTGTGACGTTTTACTATCGTGGTTGCTAGTGTCAAAACATTTTAGTCTTTGTACTGCGGTAAGACTGGCTAATGAATTTCGTCTGCACAACTCCCATCCATGGATATGTGTTGTGCTCCAGTACAAACCTAGAGCTATGTCATTACTCTAAGAGCTTGAGCAGACGCTTGCTGCAATCTACTTTGACTGTTGGATTAGAACGAAAGTGGAGTCAAAGGTTAATCCTGTTCTCTGGCGAACCGAGAGTTGGTTGAGGGCATTTGCGTCCACTAGTCCTCCTCTAGAGGTCACTCATTCATCTGTCCTTCTGTTATTTAGCAGTTATTTAGTTCAATAACTTTTAACAGTGCGGTAGAACAGGGTAGATGTTTGTTGAGAGTTTGGATTTAGTATAACTGTACATCACATAAAATGTGCGTGCGTGTGTTTTTCCTAGGTTTTTCCTTGAATATAAAAAGTTGCAGACATGAACAATTATGAATTATTTATCTTAATTAACAAAAAACTCTTTATTTATCTTCATTAACAAAAAACTCTTTGTTAATAAAAGTCTTCATTTATCCTCCCTCATGTTTTTCCAAACCTGACATAATATCTCACTCTTTCTTTTTCAGTGTTTAAGAATGCGGTTTGTAAGGTGTATCGCTTTCAGACCGTGGACAGTAAATGGATGCTGGTTCGGGAGCAGATGGCTGAGTGCACGTTGTCCTTCAGCATCCCCAAACAGCTCATCAGCCTCTACATTGAGGAGGACACATACAGGTGAGACCTCAGTCCTGGCAATGATCAGAGGTGACAGCCGGAGTAAAGTGTTGAAGTATTAAAGGCCACAACAGGCCTGGGTTGATAAATAAAAGCATGCAGGTTTGAACCTCAAAACACTTAAACTGTTTCTACACTGGATGCATGTGTCATATTGCAACGTGGAGTAATTATTTGAAATAGTTTTGATTTTATTGTTATTGCTCTTAATTTTAATGCATTTACATTGTGATATTAGTGATATTACTTAATTTTAAAATGAAATACATGATGTTTTGTTTCTGATATTAAATAGATTTTGCATGACCAAGTGTGTTGCATGGCTGTAAGTAATCACATAGCTTTTAAGAATACAACTAAAATAGTTCTATTAACATAATATTAACAATACTAAAATAGTATTAAATATTGCTTTACTATTACTTTATCAGGTTTTGGAAAGTAGGTAAATGCGTTTTTTAAATAACCTATTAAAAGTCAACAAGGTCCAGTGCATGAAATTTGCGCCATCTAGCAGTGAGGTTGCAAATTGCAACCAACTGCTCACTCCACGCCACCCCTTCGAAGCACTACGGTGGCTGACACAGAACTAAGATGTTATCACATTTTCGCTTCTTTCCCAAATGAGATAACGTATTTACGAAACGCGTTCTGTCAGCAGTTTGTCTGTTTAGGGCTACTGTAGAAACAACATGGTGAATTCCATGTAAGGGACCTTAGAAATTTCATTCTAAGGTCATAAAAACATAACGCCTCTTTATGTAAGGTCTTTATACACCTCTGAAGACATAGTTACGTATATTATGTTGCATTTCTGTCAATAGATCCTCCAAAAAATGACACACAACACCTTTAAATGCAATTGGTTTCGGTTGCATTCCGGTGAAAATAACATATTACAGTACTGCCATTGTGATGCGTCATCAGTTGCTTCCAATATAGATGCAATGTTATAAAACGCGACAGACATGATGATTCAAGTATGATGATCCTGGTGGTTCCCAATCCTAGAGGTAAGCGTTGGGGAATAAGTTGGGCGAAAAGCTGGAATTGTTGGAAAAACGAATGCAACACAAAAGCCAGCGAGATATGATGCTCCTCGTGCAAAGGTTTATTTCAAAGATGGAAATGGCTGTTTTAGAGCTATACTTAGAGCCTGTGCTAAATTATTCAAGGATGTTTAACACTTCAAAGCAGAGTGCCTGTCCTCTGCCTCGGAAACTCCACCACCTCTCTCTCTCTCTCTCTCTCTCTCTCTCTTTCATTTTTACCCTTCCGTTTCTATTCCCCCTCTCTCATTGTTGGAGCATTGTTACCTGTGCAAAAGCAAATTGAAGTAAATAGAATCGCAAGGTGAAAAGAACAAGTGCACACTGGAATAAACCTTCAGTCAAAAGGTTTATAAAGCACAGCGGTAAATAATACTCTCCAACAAAGTGCATTGATGTTTTTAAGAACACTGCGCGTTACTTCTCAGCTCCTGCGCTATTCAATAAAATGAAGCCACCCTCGCAAAGTAGCTTTTCACGATTGCCACATACCTCTGTGAACATCTGTGAAAGAACAGGGCCACAGGATGTTCCAAGAATGAAAGCATTAGAATGTATTGTTGCTTCAGATATTGATGCTACAGTATAGGCAGTGTTTGAATTGCGTGGCCTGCGTTAGTTGAACATGGAATCCTCTGAACTAAAAGCTTTTTATGATGTGGTGATAAGCAGGGAACAAGATGTGATGTGATCTGGATTTTTTTCAGGCTAAAAACACAGATTTGAGTCTGATTTCCGCCGCCTGTCTAAACAAAGTTTGCATCTCCTAGACTCGCTCTGTCCCTCGAGTTGCTATGCACATGCGAAATGCCTCTCAGCTCACATCATTATCCGTGGCAACTACCCTAAAGTTGACAGATATTAGCATAGACGCATTTTCGTCAAAATCATTTTTAAGGTAGACCAGGAATCGTGCATGGCCGTTCAAGAATCTCAGATCATTAACTCGGCCAGACACACATTCCCAGACTGTTGCGCCCGTGGGTCAGACCCTGCTAAGCAATTATCATCATGTGTGCATTATTCAGCGAGGCTATTTGGCCTCAACACCTGCTCTCCCGCATGTAGACAGGTAACTTAAGTAGCCGTTTCTATCCCAAGACATCCAATTATCAGCCCGGGCGCCACATTTACCTTTAAGCCTGTTTTTATCTGCTTGTGTTGGTTCTGGTTTAACACAATTTGATTAAATTCAACACCAAATAGCAGCTTATTTAATAGAGTTTCAGATTTCAAGGTGAAAGCTAGGAATTCTACACCCACATTTTGGTTGTCTGGCTTTCTCACGTTTGCAAATAATGTAATGGTGATCTTCTGTAAATAAAACATGCATTGATTTTAATTGAAAAAGTAGTTTAAATAATCCTTTCACCGTGGTTAAATATAATTGAATACATATATAAACTGAATAGAAGTAGGCTGTTTTAAAGTGGAACTTAAAGTCTCCATGAAGTCAAAATTGATGTTTTTTAAAAGATGTTAGCCTTAAGGATATCTATAAACTATTGCGCTCTAATATATTGACAAAGTTAGCATAGAAGATACAAGCTTTCAAAACTTGCAATCTCTCACTTTATTCAAAACGGTTCAATGTTTGTATGTTGTGTGATGTTTGCATGACATCTTTCGGCAGCCTTTATCAAATTCCAGGCTCTCAGGCAAAAAGCTAGCCTATTTGTTGTTTTAAGAGGGGGAGGAGCCTTGCCCTAACTTCCTGTTTCATTGGAATTGGTCAACACATTGAGTAAGGGATAATGTACAGGCAGCCGGCTGTTATCACAGAAATAAGCCCCGACAGTGCGATCAGGACCCGACGCGAAGCGGATTATTGTATATAATTTCAAGAATAAACAGAAGTTGCAAAGATGTTTTCTTAATATTTTCCTGTATATCAGAGTGAAACATTGAAAGGGGAAGTTGAAGGGGGACTTGATTTCATCTGTCAGGAATTGATTGGAATATTGGAAGTTAGCCTGGCCATTTGACAATCAATATGATCATGCATCACATACGAGACATGTCATGAAGAGACCCATGTTGTGACCTGAACAGATAAATCATTTATAATAAACACTGCAATAGTCCATTTAAAAATAAGAATAGTCCGTTTTAATTTCATGGGGACTTTATTAACCACAAATGCTTAAAAGCACAAATGTCAGGGCATGTCCAAACCTCTGAAGGACCTTAAAACACCCTCAGACCCCAGAGGGTTAACGAGCTCATATATACATTATTTGCTAGTGCAATTCAAATTCAGAAAATGTAAGTAAAAATTCAAATTCTATCATTCAAATTCTTGCAGGAAGAACTTTACACAGACAAGCAGCGTATATGCATATGTAGTTTGTCTGTATTATAAATGCCATCTTTTGTTTTTTTTTGTCGTGTATTTATTTGCATTCATCAGATCAGCCCACACATGTCACTTGATGAGTAGTGTTTTCTTCAAAAGCCTTTGAAGAACAGGAGTGTGTTTGTTGAAGAACAGTGAAGATGTTACTGTAGCTCAGGTGCTGCATCAAGACTTCATTTTTTATTCTATCCTCCTTTGATGCCGACAGCCTATCAGTGGGTTTTGAGAGAAAAGGAAGATTGGCGAGAGAGAGAGAGAGAGAGAGAGAGAGAGAGAGAGAGAGAGAGAGAGAGAGAGAGAGAGAGAGAGAGAGAGAGAGAGAGAGAGAGAGAGAGAGAGAGAGAGAGAGAGAGAGAGAGAGAGAGAGAGAGAGAGAGAGAGAGAGAGAGAGAGAGAGAAGGAAGATTGGAGAGAGAGAGAGAGAGAGAGAGACATTTTTCTCACGTAATGTTGTCATTAATTCAGCACCATGTTACAAATAGTTTTTTTCCCCAGTTTATTTTGTCAATTAACCCTCAGGTTGGTGTATTTGTAAATAATATTAATTTGTAATTTGTAAGTAATATACAGGAATACTTCTGTAAGTCGCTTTGGATAAAAGCGTCTGCTAAATGTAAATGTATTTTGTTGTTTGTACATTACCGAATTAATCTGAATCGTGATGTTCATTACGTGCAAAAACCCGACCGCACCGAACGTTCATAATATCATGATGAATATGAGACAGGTGAACATTATCATTTTTTCTCTCTCAGTGTACTTTGGCCAAGCATAAACTTGAGCGATTGTTTCACAACCGTCCGTAACACGACACAATATGATTTGAGCTCTTGAAGGGATTCATCCAAAAATGAAAATTCTGCCATTATCTACCCACCTTCATTTCAAACCTTTATGCTTCTTTTCTTCCACAGAACAGAAAAGATGATTGTTTGAAGACTGTTGGTTCTGCCAATTTATGCTACCCATAAATTTGTGCTACCCTCGTGTTGTGATTGGGTTGGGGGAGGGGTTGTAGGGGTTGGGTTGGGGGAGGGGTTAGTCCTGTTTTGTATGGAGGTAGCAAAATTTGATAGGGATGCATAAATTGGCAGAACACCGGACCCATTTACTTCTATTGTATGGACACGAAACCAATGCAAGTGAATGGGTTACCTTTGCTGTACAAACATTTTTCAAATATCTTCTTTTGTGTTCTGCGGACAAAAGAAAATCATACATGTTTGAAATGACGAGAGGATGGGTAAATGATGACAGAATTTTCATTTTTGGGTGAACTATCACTTCATCGCAAGCTCATTTTGCTACCTCCATACAAAACATGACTAACCCCTCCCCCAACCCAACCCTTACACCTAATTACCCCTCCCCCAACCCAATCACAACACGAGGGTAGCAAAATTCTATGGGTAGCATAAATTGACAGAACACCAGAGATCCGGGGCGCGTTTCCCGAACAACAACATAACTCGCTGGTTGACCACCATAGTACGATGGATCATTGGGGTTAATTGACGATGTAGTTACGACTGTTTCCCGAAAGCGTAGTAACTCTGTCGGAGATCAATCGTTTGAACCAAGTTGGTTCAGCAATCTAGTTAATGACGCCATACAGGTGGTGCCGTACGTGGAGTAATGACGGCTACTAATAAATACGTTCAGATCGAATGTCAAATTCTTGCTGCTGTAAATAACATACATTGCATTTAACGGCGACTTTATTTATCCTATTTTGTTATCTGTTGTTTTGTTTCACGATATTTCATTCATCATACGTTTCCTCCTACGTCACTCCGCCCAGGGATTCCCCAGGGTCCTAGTGTCCTTTACAAAACCGCGCTTGTATTTTCTTAAATTAAAAGATGTCAAATTAAATTTGTTGGTATTTCGAATTATGGATAAAGAATGCACTGCATGTTGCTTGCTTAGTTTGATCAAAGGCATGATCCATGTCTAGATGTCATAATAAAAAAGGAACTACGCTTCTAACCACAGCTCTTGGCCTGTTGTTCGGAGCACGCAACTTTGCGATGCTGCTTGCGATTGATCGTTGGAACGATGGTTTCGGGAAACACTTAAATCGTTGAACTATGCTGGAACGACGGAACCTGCGACCATAGTTGGCTAACGATGCTTTTGGGAAACGCACCCCTGTCCAGTTTTCCGCTGGTGTCCTGCAGTAAAGGTAGCTGCATTTAATTGCTATTCCCTTCACATTTGTGGAATTGAAGGCAGACACAAAGGCTCTGGTAAATTAAAGCGAACAGGGGCCGTAACGCACCATGAAATGAAGGCCGCTGCGTAACCGCTTCCTGTACTGCCACATGCACATAATTCCAGCGTTGTCATCTCTCATCCGCAAAACTTCAGAGCGTTTTGGTTTTCGCTCATCGTGATATCGTTCCTCATTTTTCTCTAACGTCTTTTTCTCTCCTATCCCATCAGTATGTCTATCTTCACCCCAAACCTCAAAAAAATATGGAACGGAAGTTTCTTTGACTTCGTCCCGCATGCGCTTTTTCCACCTACAAATCTCTCTTTTATTACCACATCCTGGTCCACCCAAAGCACAATCTGATAAAGCTGCATTACATTCAAGTCGCAGCTTTTGAACAGAACAAGATGGCAGATATGATTTTTTATGCGACTCACCAGCTTCGGCGCAAGATTTTTCTGTAAGGCATGAAATTGAATAATTTCTTTTCACCTTTTTTCCTAAGATAACGCTTCTTTAACAATGAGAATGAAACAGGAATAGATCATTCTGAAAGCCTTGGGTACTTGAGGAAGATACGGACTGGTGTCTAAAGCAAAAATCTTTAAATAACCTGCAGTAATTTGGTTCCATAATGTCTGCCCTGTGTGACCTTGAACACTTTCAGATAATCTGTGAGTACTTCCCATAGTTGTCCTTCTCACCTTTGGTTTTGCTGTGGACATGATACACTTTATTCTACATACAAAAGAAAAAGGTCAAGCATTAAAAAGTGTTTATGTTGCCGAACTGCTCAAAACACTCAAATTAAATACATTAGGTACACTATTAAAAAAACATAAAAATGGTAATATTGGGGCACCAGTAAAAAGTAAAATAACATTTTTGTCAAGTGAAATTACATGTTTCATGTTATTTTATACCCGAATTTGCGGTCTATTTCTGTAATTTGACAGAAATTATTTGAAAAATATGTGAATTTCTTAAATGCAGATTTTACAGTTAATATAAATACGAATTGTAGAATCTTTTGACTTTTTACATTGTCTTTTCATATTTTATTATTAAATATATTTAATAATAAAGTTTACTGCACAAAATATATATATTTCTTGTTTGTGCACCTGTTTATCATGTTCTTTTTTAATACAAAGTATTTTCTATTTTCACCTTGTGTAATTCATGGCACGTTCACACAACCTGTCTATGTTTGCATCTGACTAATTTGACTAGCGTCTACCAAGTGACAGATGAATTTGCACCGAGTTTGTTTAGATGTACAACCTTTGATATCAACCAGAAAAGATATGGGAAGTATTTTCTCTTCGCTTTATTTACATTCTTGCATTTGACATGCTTTTATCCAAAGCCACTTAAAATGCATTCAAACCCACAACCTTTGCAATGCTCAGCGCGACGCCAGGGCGTTTTTCTTGGGGGTACTAAGGGGGGGCTTAACGGTTTAGAGGGTGGGCTGATAAAATTATTAAATTAATAAATGCCTTAGTTAGACAACATTCAATTTTGCCGTTTAAATACAGAACAGCCTCTTAAAAATATTGTTGTAGTGCGTTAACCTACACTTCTCCCATGGGTGCACTTTTGTGCACATGATTTTGTGAACATTTTAGAACAAGCTTACATTATATGCTGTGCTTTTTTGTTGAAAACATTATACAATGTGTAAAGTAATCTACGAAACAAACGTATTTATGAACTCAACTAAAAAAAAAGAGAAAAAGCAAATGAAGCAGAATTCAGCAATGAACATACATAACGTACTGTAGCGTACAGTCGGTGTATGGTTTTGCTATTACAAGTTTCTGTTAGGAAAAAATAGCATATCTATAAGCACAATGTTCGAGTCCTTTCACTAGCCTAATTATTCCTCCTATAACCAAAAACAAACTAATGAATGATACACTTCTGTTCTTTGTATTGAAATAGAATTCGCTGTAAAACGTGCGTATTTCAGCAAAGTCCACGACGTGTTCCTATAAAGTGCAGATTAATCAAAACGTTGAATATATTCACAACTGGCCCAAATTCCATATACTCTGTTGTAGTTTTACAATTCTTTAACTATAACGTAAACTCAGATAGCACCCGTGCTCACGTACAAAAACAACATTACATCTGATTTGCCACGGCGGGCATAACAATTTACCTGCTCTTGAGCTGCCCTCTGCGGTAAAATTGAGAGCTTCTCTTCCAGGTCAATGCGATTTGTTTTAAAGTTCCCGTGAACCAGAAGTTGCGATCATGTTTACTTCCGTATTCTGAAACAGAATTTCAAATGAGAAAAAAAACTGTGGGCGTGGCTTATTTTTTACTGAGATTTGATTGGATGTATAAAAAACAGCCGTTGCATTTTGAAATGAACTGGGAGCAGACTGACAGTTGAAGGGGAGAAGTTAACAGATGCTCCACCCAAGCCGTCTAACATACGTCATTTAGGATAGATAGTCACTACAGGGCGGAAGTGTATTTTTTTCAGATTTTAACTGAAGATTATGAAGGCACATGAATTTTAAGAAATTAATGATCCACATTGGTAAGCTATTTACAATAAACGCTGTAATATTTCATGAATTATTTTTTTTTATTTCACTGGGACTTTAAGTAATGTTTTATTGAATTCACTGCTATCCAAAAGTCACATAAAGTAGTTCTTACACTAAAGTACTGGAAAAGTTCGACTGGGCAGCCAACCACAAACTCACAGGCTGAGTCTTGATAACAGATGCCAATAAAACATTATCCAAAGATACATTTTATTAATTTTTTATTGATTTCGGATGTTATCAGCTTGTTTGTATTTTTATTAAGATCAATAAAGTAATAATATTTTAAGAAAAAATATTGATATAAAAATATGGGAGGGACAATATGCCCGTCAGGTCTGTTTAGTTACGTTGCCAGTCGTTCCTCCCAACCTTACCCAACAACTTTATTATTAAACACTCGTTAGCCACTTTTCAATATTTTTTCAGAATAAGTGGCTTTATGATCTGATATGTGATGGGGAAAAAAGTAGGCATGAGGCAGATTCGAATCTATGACGATATGAAGTAATCAACATAGGCTTTACTCGCTACACCACTTGAGTTGGCTAGCGTCAAAACTGGTAGGCAGAGTCAGTGTATGTAACCTCTGCTTACAAGACGGGCTATTTGCAATCAGTGTAAATAGACACTCCATAAAAGATATTAGGAAATCCTTGGGGGTGCTTTGCCGGGGCTAAGCAGTTTTCTGACGGTCTATAGCCCCAGCAAGCACCCCCCCCCCCCCCCCCCAGCCACTGGCAATGCTATCACAGTGCTTTTTCTGTTACTGTGTTATCAAAGTTTTCCCCTGCTGTACTGTAGGTGATCATATCAGAACAGATCTAGACAAGGTGCTCGGAACCACTGCTTTAATCTACAAACACTTCTCAGATCTGTTCTTTCTTAAGCTTGTTATAAATAAAGATCCACCCTTCGACAAATTTAAATAAAAACATAATCACTATTTTCTTCAAAGGGCATTTCTGCTCGTTTCTTTTTTTGTTGTTGAAGATTCTAATCACATTGTTGAAATTATTAAACTTCCATGAACGCTGAGAGAGAATTTACATGAAAATGAATCATTGTTCCCTTGGAAATTCCCTGCACAATGAAAGACGCCTGAACCTTTTCTTAATGAGACCCGTTAGAAAGCGCTCGCTGTCTGCTTAGAGAGATAAGTCCCTATGTTTTATGGAAATCTACCGTACTTGTGTCGTCTTGTGCAACAAATAGCTACAGACATCACACGATAACAATGAAAGGCAAGGCAAACAATTGCTTTCTAAAAGCCAACGCAAGTCAAGCAAAGGAACCTCTTAGCAAAAGAGAAGGGGCCAATTAGAACGAGTTCTCTGTTGCAGGGAGAAGCGTTGGGCGAGAGAAATAAAGGGAAAATCCATGCGTATGGGTGTTCGTTTGCTAAAGGCGAGAGTTCTTTCCTCTGTAGTGCATTTGCTAAGTGAATAATTGAGCCTGTTCGATAGCCCTTCACATGTGTAAGGGTACATGAATAATCGATTGATGATGGGAGATTTGTGCAGTTTAGTCCATGTCTATAGTTTTGAGCTCATCTTCTGTATACGCTATACTGTACATTTAAATGTTGCATCTAAAGGGGTCATATCAGAGGGAATTACGTTTTCCTTGATCTTTTTAGATTAAAGAAACAAGAAAATTTCGTTTTAGTTTTTCATTTAATATATTAAGCTGATCGGATAAAACCTAATGAAAATGATGGTGTATGACAAGAATGAAGAACAGAAGCATTAAAGTGGTCTTTGACCTTTGTACAGTCAAGAGTAATGTCTAATTTTGGACAAATGACGTCTTCTCTATTGATTTGATTGGTTGTTTGTGTTGCATAGTTGTATACCGAAGCTCGACTTTAAGGAGGCTTGGCAAAAAACGATGCACAACAACTCATGTGCAAAGTATATAAAGACATAGCTCAGGAAAATGGCAACAAAATGTTAGTACACCAGAGGATTAACATATTAATAATAATATGAATAGTATAAATAACAGATCAAATTGTCATCAATGTTTGCTTTTTCCTGTAAGCTTTTTGTTTTTTTGTGCATTTTTTGTATACGTGTATAAAACCAATACGAATACCGAACACCGAACATGGTTTTTCGTATTTCTTCTATTTATTTAGCCAACCTTTTCACTATTGCAAAACTGAATGGTCAAAATGTGCTTTATATATTTTGTCTTGCTTTTCAATATAATACAATATAACTTAAAATAAAATTGAGCAAAACAAGTAAATTGAAACAAAAAAATTGAGCCCTCTCTCTTCTTGAATAGCATGTTATGTTAGGCCTATAACAAAACATTTCATTAAAAAGTGCCATTCAACATTCTAAGCTAAAAATATGAATAAACGAAAACTGCGGGATTTTTATAGGCTACACTGCAAAATGATTCAAAGAAATAAAACATCCGTGACTGACGCTGACAGACAACCATTTCAGTTCACGTCTTTCCTACAAACTCCTCCCACAAAAGCTGACTGTTGTCTCAGAAGGTGCACTCGTGACTGGGATGCACAGAACATACTTTGACAAGTTGTTTAGTACAGGGAACTTTGTGCTCTACTGTCAGACCGCCCGCTCCAGTCTGACCGGTAATGTTTGCTGCATTAATAAAGCGCGCGCATCTCTCTCTCTCTCTCTCTCTCTCTCTCATTCGGTGCATTCCTAAATATTAATATTAATGATACAGATGAAATTGTAGTCAATGTTTGCTTTTTTCCTGCAAGCTTCTTTTTTCTATGCATTTTTTTGTATATTTGAATAAAACCAATATTATTTGATATTATGGCATTTTTGCCAAATAATTTGGTCCAATAAATACCTTAAGTTTAGTGTTTTTTCCATTCTTTTTTATGCTCTAAAGGAGCATTAAAAACTAATACTGTACAAGTATATACCCCCTGGACATCAATTTTGCCCACTACTGTATGTAAGTTCCACTGTATGACGGTCTGTTGTAATGATTATGATTGATGTCATTTTCTTTCTCACAGGATACAGGAGCTGAATGATCTGGGAGCACTTTCTCCACACTGGGACAACATGAGAAAAGAGGTCATCTCTCGCTATGACCAGATCATCAAAGAATACCAGCACACACTCGCAGAAATGGAGAAACTTACCGGTAAGAGATTTTGATGTTCACACGCGCATGTGTGCGCTCCTAAATGATAATTTCCACAATTTGCATTTCACATGCGCTTGATCAATAGTTCCGACGTGAAAGAACAATTCTTTTCACCTGTATTCATGCATGATTTATTGGTTCATCAAATTTATATACGCAGCTCACCGTTAGCTGTAAAATTCAATGAAACATTAAACTCGAATGGCCACACACGGTTGCCAAAAGAACAAGAAAAGCCGTGCTGTGTGCTTGCCGTTTTATTGCTGACTCCTATTGCATTGACATACATACAGCACGCTTTATTTTCATTTCCTTGTTTACAATAACTACATATTTGTTGATTTTAACGATACGACAGGCTGCACACCAGGGTCTGCCATAGTGTAGCGGTCGCAGGTATTGTTTCATGTCTGTGTGCAGGGGTAATGTAGCCATGGCAACTAAGTTTGAACTGAGTTGAAAGGACAAAAACAAGAATGGCTCAATTAGTCGGATATGTGCTGTGATTTTATGCTGTGATTCCGCTGGCATGGTTTAAAATTATAGCTCAGAGTCTGCTGTGTAAGCTACATAGTACACACACACAGTGCATATCCCAGAATGACAATTAACTTGTGCACTGTGACCAAAATCAATACAATAACAAAAATGTATGGATTGTGGATTATGCATTAGAAATATTATAGATTATTATAATATTGGAATTAACTCATTTCTTTTTGGAACATGTTGGCAATAGTACAAAAATAGCTTTTTAGATAAAAGAAATAATATAATAATTTTAAATAATTTTTAGGGTTAAAGGTCCAGTGTATGAAATTTAGCGGCATCTAGCAGTAGTGATGGGAATTTTGATTCATTTGAGTGATTTGTTCTTTTTCAGTTCCTTCACCAAAATGATTTGTTCAGACTCGTTCACTGATTAGTGACCATTTCGTCATATATTACATACACTCACCTAAAGGATTATTAGGAACACCATACTAATACGGTGTTTGACCCCCTTTCGCCTTCAGAACTGCCTTAATTCTACGTGGCATTGATTCAACAAGGTGCTGAAAGCATTCTTTAGAAATGTTGGCCCATATTGATAGGATAGCATCTTGCAGTTGATGGAGATTTGTGGGATGCACATCCAGGGCACGAAGCTCCCGTTCCACCACATCCCAAAGATGTTCTATCGGGTTGAGATCTGGTGACTGTGGGGGCCATTCTAGTACAGTGAACTCATTGTCATGTTCAAGAAACCAATTTGAAATGATTCGAGCTTTGTGACATGGTGCATTATCCTGCTGGAAGTAGCCATTAGAGGATGGGTACATGGTGGTCATAAAGGGATGGACATGGTCAGAAACAATGCTCAGGTAGGCCGTGGCATTTAAACGATGCCCAATTGGCACTAAGGGGCCTAAAGTGTGCCAAGAAAACATCCCCCACACCATTACACCACCACCACCAGCCTGCACAGTGGTAACAAGGCATGATGGATCCATGTTCTCATTCTGTTTACGCCAAATTCTGACTCTACCATTTGAATGTCTCAACAGAAATCGAGACTCATCAGACCAGGCAACATTTTTCCAGTCTTCAACTGTCCAATTTTGGTGAGCTCGTGCAAATTTTAGCCTCTTTTTCCTATTTGTAGTGGAGATGAGTGGTACCCGGTGGGGTCTTCTGCTGTTGTAGCCCATCTGCCTCAAGGTTGTGCGTGTTGTGGCTTCACAAATGCTTTGCTGCATACCTCGGTTGTAACGAGTGGTTATTTCAGTCAAAGTTGCTCTTCTATCAGCTTGAATCAGTCGGCCCATTCTCCTCTGACCTCTAGCATCAACAAGGCATTTTCGCCCACAGGACTGCCGCATACTGGATGTTTTTCCCTTTTCACACCATTCTTTGTAAACCCTAGAAATGGTTGTGCGTGAAAATCCCAGTAACTGAGCAGATTGTGAAATACTCAGACCGGCCCGTCTGGCACCAACAACCATGCCACGCTCAAAATTGCTTAAATCACCTTTCTTTCCCATTCTGACATTCAGTTTGGAGTTCAGGAGATTGTCTTGACCAGGACCACACCCCTAAATGCATTGAAGCAACTGCCATGTGATTGGTTGATTAGATAATTGCATTAATGAGAAATTGAACAGGAGTTCCTAATAATCCTTTAGGTGAGTGTATATACACAAGTAGGTGGCGAAAATTTGTGTCTTGGAGCTTTAAGTTATAGTGTTGATTACCAGCTGTGTATGGTTTTGACTAGAAGGGATACAGCTACCTCCACTGGGCATGCGCACTTCAATGCCGCATAATTTTTGTCACGCTGATAACAGTTGATTAATATTTTTATTATTATTGTAAGGTTAGGTTTAGGGTTGGGGTAGGCGTTAGCTAATGTAATTTATTGTAATTATATAGCTGTATCCGAAACAACCGCTGTGTATAAAAACCAAGTGTGCCTCACACATTCTAAAAATTGCGGATGGGAGTATAGATCATAAACCCTGCCCTCTCCATGTAAACGTACGGAATTCATGCCAAACTAAAAAATCCAATTGCACTTCGAATATATTTTGGCCAAAGTGGTTTCTGTAATTTTAGTTGCCATATAGCTGTCATATAGCTGATGTATATTCAAGTGTTAGTTTTTCTAATAAGTTTGGTTTTAGTGGGTTACAAGATGTTATTAAAAGGGTCGTGGTAACATGATTTCTTCGTTTAAGACTGAGTCATTGAGGAATATGTGCAGGAGGTATAAACCATCAACAACTAACCTCTAAGGAGGAGTTTCCGTTGGTTCCTAGTCGTGCAAATATTTGTATATGATACAACACAAGGTTTGCCATCAAGCCGTGTATACCATTATCCCACATGGTCCTGACTATAAGTCATGATCCATATTATGGATAAAAGTAAAATCAGAGCACTAAATGTCAGTATTAGCAGCACCTCACCTCGGCCTGCAAGGAAAATACTCATTGATGATTTTGGCCGTCTAGACAAAAAACCTGATCTACATCGATCAGCCATTACTAGGGCCGATATGCAGTGACAAGAGTTCACAGGTTTGTGCTTGACCAGCTGAGCGATGTTGACACCCCTGTCCCGAGAGAGAGAGAGAGAGAGAGAGAGAGAGAGAAAGAGAGAGAGAGAGAGAGAGAGAGATGTCAGGTTATTCTGCACCCTTCGGCACACAAGTTCCCAGCCGCTACATCGAGCTCTAATCTTGTCTGCTGTAGCTGCCCTTCACTCCACTTCAAACCAAAAAATCTTTCATCTCAATCGAGATCTCTTCTGAATCTCAGTTGTGTCTCCTGGACGAATGAAAGAGACACGACTGAGATACAGAAGAGATAACGAATGAATGAAGATTTTGTTAAACGCTGTGGCTCCTCGGGATTTTTTTCCTGAAACTAAAAGACGGCAGTAATCTCAAATGTATACAGTTTGAAACGAAAAGTATATTAAAGCTTAGAAAATCTCACTGATCGACTCATCACTGTTGTACACGAGCTGTATATGCCCCCTCTGTCCTGTGGGATGTTGCCGTAATCCACCGCAGTACCACTGCAGAGTATTAATTATTGATACCTCATGTTATCAGTTATAATAAGGTTGGCAACTCGTGGCTCAGAAGAGCGTTTGGTTTTCAGTCGTCGTCTCACAAAAGGCCAGGTCTGTTCTCTCGCCGGCCTCCTAACCCCCAGGGCGGCACGGCAGTCGCTCGCGCAGTGTTTCTTTTCTGGTTTAATTCATTTTTAATTAGACAGGCCTGACTCTAGGTACTTCAGACTGTGTTAGCTAATGAATTAATCATTTTCTGTTAGCATTGTTTGCAGCTGCTGGAATTAGCGGCTCTGTGAGCTAATCCTGTTGTTTGTCAGACCTCGTGCGGGTTTGCGCGGCCTTTGGTGGAGAAACCGCACACTCGCCCGGCCTGTCTGAGACAAAGCAAAGGCTCAGTGAGGAAGTAAGGTGTGTCATTTTAATAATTAGAAAGGATGCTTTCAGGACTGTTTTTTTTCTTCTTTTTTGGTTAAAAATAAACAAAGATTAAGCAGGTTTGTAAAAACCGTGTTCAGAATGGTCATCTTGCTTTACTTTGATCTTTAATGGTAAGGTTGTAATAGGAGGCTTATTTAAAATTTGAGCTGTCAGGTACAAACAAAAACAAAAAAATCATTTGTAAAAATGATATACAGTATGTGCTATATTGCACTAAACAAATAGTGCAAAATGCACTGAGCTTTTGATCATTTACCGGTGCTTTTTTCCCACTTCGAGCTTAACAGCCCTCGGCCACATATATGGAAAAAGCTCAAAACGACATGAGGGTGAATAAACGACAACATATATCATTTTGCCTGAACCGTCCCTTTAAGATCTCTGCCAGTTTAGCTGTCTCAGCAAAGCGTGAAAACTGTTGCTGCAGTTAATGTTGCTTTTAAACACTGATTCGCTTCCCAGATTCACAGCGAAACCACAGACAGTCTATGGTACGAGGCAGACGCCACACGTTACTTTTTATGCCGCTGCCCAGGGAGTTTTGCTGGCGTCTGTTTAATGAGAGGAAAACATTGAAAACGGTTGGCGCAGCCAAGGAGATGTTTGCCCATTTAAAATGCATGAATCTCTTCTGCATCAGTCAGAAGTCTTCGCACCTTTGGCCAGCCGTGTGTTTAGCTTTGACTTCTGTGCCTATCGTCTCCTCTGGCTGTTTGGTGGGCCTAAACTGTATTTTAATACCTTGGACTACCTTGGAGGTTTTGGCACAAAAGGGTGGGCATGTAATGAAAGCAAGAATACATGCATAATGTTCTAGACATAAGCTCAGGTACGCCTGCCAGAAGACTCTGATTGGAGACATGATCGCTTTAAACTGTTGTCATGATGTGTTTTTCTTGATTTTATGCAGACTTTAAATAGGTAATGAGATATTATAGACAAACAGATTGTGTTATTTATGTAATATGTACTTTTCCATCATAAAAGATTTGAGTCGTACCGTCCACTCCTAATACAAGCTGGTCTGCAGACTGGGCGGTCAGTTTTGCTGGGGTTTCCCTCACCAGCCTTTGAATGCACCTGGATGGCCAGATGGTGTCTGCGATAAGGTTAATTCCTCTGCCATGGCTGGCTGGCCCAGCTCCATTAGCCTGTGTCCCAGAGGGAGGACAGGACACACCTGTCTGAATGACAGCAGAGTCACGCAGTCCCGTCTCATGATGCGCTGGGTGGCTTCAGCTGCCACACGATACGCAGCGGCGAAAAATAACGCTAAGCCGATCTTTTATAATGATGCGGGCACACTTCCTGTTATTTCAGTAGCTTAAAAGTTGTTATACGGTATTTTGCATGGAGGGCCCACTCCTCATGGGGGTTTTGGACTGGTAGCCATCCACCCACCTTTTGCTTGTGGAATAAATGAATCGTGCCAAATGTAATGATGTAACCAAAAGGGTCAAACTATCAGAAATGGAGTAATTACGAAGCGACTCGGCTATTCATGTATTTTCACAACAGGATCTTGACTGTACTTGTGATAATGATGTGTGAATGAGCCGGTTACCTCAGTAATTACAGTTACACCTCCTTTACGGCCCCAGTCTTTACACCTGCACTGTTTGTCCAGCATTAGCTGACTAATGAGCTGAAAATAATGTTAGTTATTAATATCTTATACATAAACAAACGTCAGTAATAATCATCAAAGAATTTATGAATTTGGTTTATAATATTTATACAATTATAATATTTAATAGTTATATTTAAGGTCCATATACATGTAATAAAATGTGTACTTACTTTGATGGCTTTGTGTGGTTTTGACAAACAGCATTATATACATTAAAAGTACTACAGTAGCCTATATTATTAGTTTTTTTTATGGTGTAAGGTAAAACATTTAATATCAAATGTTTTTTTTTTCAAATGGAAAAAACAAACATTGTCTAATTACAGAAGACCACCATATGCCCCTGGTCCCATCCATTCGACATGTTGTGTGACTTTGTGACTGTGTGGAGTTTTTTCGCATAAAAATTCTTTCATCTTTTACTCACCTTCATGTCATTTTAAATCTGTATGACTTTTATTCTTATGCAGAACACAAAAGAAGATATTTTGAAGAAAGTTGATAACCAAACAACATTGGACACCATTGACTTCAATTGTATGGACACGAAGAGAAAATTTCTCAAAATATCTAAATTAAAGTCAAATACAAGTTCTGAACAACATTAGGGTGTGATATGGTGACAGTTTTTTATTTTGGGGTGAACTGTCCCTTTAACAAGTGTTTTTACAACTTACAATAAGACTTAAATATGTTGTATGCAAGGAGGATGCTAGTCTCCTCCTGACAGGGCCGGCTCAAGCCTTAATGGGCCATAAAGTGATAGTTCACCCAAAAATGAAAATTCTGTCATCATTTGCTCACCCTCATGTCATTTCATACCTGTATAAATTACTTTGTTCTGATGAACACAGAGAAAGATATTTGGAAGAATGTTAGCCATTTTCAATTCTGTGACATCATTGACTGCCATAGTAGGAAAAATAAAATGTTCGTCAAAGGTGCCCCCAGAACTGTTTGTGTTCCTAAATTCTTCAAAATATCTTACTTTGTGTTCAACAGAACAAACATATATACAATATTTTTTTTCCTACTATAGTATTGGATGATGTCACAGAACTGAAAATTGCTAACATTCTTACAAATATCTTTCTTTGTGTTTAACAGAAAAAAGAAATTTATGTAGGTTTGAAACAACCTGAGGGTGAGTAAATGATGACATAATTTTCATTTTTGAGTGAACTAGCCCTTTAAGCAGAATTTTATTTGGGGGTCCCCCTGTGCCCCAATACAATCGACTATTGTCAATGTTTGATTATTTGCATGCACACTTTAAACCTAACTCACCCCATTCTATTAGTTATAGCTGTGTTTGGGATGTAGGAATGTCATAAAAACAAAAACACATAAACCTTGCATTACAAGTGTATTGTGATTGTCGAAACATTTGATCATTTTATTACTTCCAATTTTAGGTGAACTGTCCCTTTAAATTATGAGCACAGACCATACAAAGGTTGTGGAATCAATTGTTCATTGCATTTAACTATTTGCAAAGATTTTATTTAAAAAAAAACATTTTTATTTTATTTTAACCACAACCTTTAGACACCCTTTTAAAGCCACACAGCCCTTGAGGATAATTTAATCTTTTTAAATTTTTTATTTAGTGTTTAGTTTGACAACCATTAAATTAATTTACAATATGCACACAATTTTTCTAAACCTTCTCCCAAATAAAATGCTGAATTGACATTTGATAATTATATAATTATATAATTATATATAATAAAATATATAATTTGATAATTATAAATTACATGAATCACATAAATTACATATTTGTCGTTGGCATCAGTGAATACTGTCGGATGGTCAACATTTATATCATTAAACACTAACAGTTGTCAATTATTGAATGTTTTTAGTCACTTAAAGTATGTCGTGTGTTGCACAGCACTCTTTCAACTTTAAAACTGAAGCGTCCTGCCGAACTACAGCTGAAAATGTGACAGTAGCTTCGTGTTCTTTGATTTGATTGGTCACTGCTCGGCTCTGTAACCAGTAACTCCCGCCTCCTTTCATTCGATTGGCCACCTCACTTATTTTGATATTGCAATGTTGCGTTCAGTCAGCAATTACACAAATTTTGACAAAAACAACAGAAAAAATTGTGGGTACGACTCTACGTGAGAAAATGCATGTGTGTCGGGAATATATAACATAAAAGTTGTAATTTCATGTGCTCTTGGGGGCCCCCTAGTGGCGACGCAGCCGCTTAGTTCGCTTAAACAAGCTGCCTCCTGACTATGGAAAGAGACGTTTTATCCATGCACTGGCAGGTCTGATCCATTCTGGCGAGTTCTTAATTGTCCGGGCTGGTTTCTTGGAGCACCTGTGTAAGCACCTGTGTTGAGCTTCTATTCATGTTTTTAAAGCATTGAGCTTTTGAGTCTGATCAGATCTCATTCTTAAAGCTCTCCTTCACTTTTTAAGAGAGTAATCTTACCTTTGGTGTGCTATTATTAACGTGCTGTTAGATGTGGATTTTAACAATGAACACAACACACAGCGTGGGTTAATCTCAAGAAAATCACGAGACAGAAATGTATTTTGCTTAAATGTGAACTACGCAGGACTTTCAGGTATTGTACTGTATATTAATAAAAATTACCACTGAGAATAGTGAGAATTACAAGAACAGCCAGTAAAATAATGTTAACATGGGTAATGCACATTTTGGGACACATCTTATGGATTCTATGAATATGACTCATTTTTTTCTGAAATGTAATCGATTTATTTTGCTTTTGATGCTGGGGTTAAATAGTACCATGTTTTTGCATAGGTTTATATCTTCATATTTTTTGCATTTCTTCAGTACCCACCATTAATTATGTAGATATTTGCTTATAATGTACTTATATTATTTATGCATGTCTAATGTTTTGTCTACTCACTGCACAAATGGCCAGACAATGTGCTTAAAAGTACTTAAAAAGGGCCGATAGCATTTCAAAGTGGTTTTTGCTGGCTTTATTAGCATATCTTAAATTCAAGGGATCAAAAGACACCCAGGTGTCACCGGGCGATTTGTGCTTCAGCACAGGGGCTTTGCTGTATCAGTTTATTAAGATTTTAATTGGGTTGTCTTTTTACTAAGCAGGTGGTGCTGTGATTCACTAAATCCTGGGGTTTCTGGATTTAAACTGGAAGAATAAACGTGCTAATATTCAGGAGAGCGATATGTGCCACACCAGTTGCTGCATCTACAATCAGATTTGGAGTTGTGTGTGTCGTATATTCGGTAGTGTGTAGCACAGGTTATTATAGTAGTCATTCAAGGTCAACTGTGATTTATTTGATCTCTTATCCGGCTTGTATGAACGATGTTCTTTTCACAGATTTGAATGAAAGGCCCTATTAATGTTTAATTGCCATATTTTTATGAATTTAATCAGCCCGCCATCGGTTTCCAGAGACCGCGAGCCTCAGTGGTATTCATTTGATAAAAAAAGTCACTTTGTACTCGAATGCATTCAAATGCATTGCTATAATGCATAATAACGACGCATAAAACGAATAGCAAGTGGCCATATTGGCATGCAATTCAACAGAAGCAGATGGCGAGAGAGCTCCCATGCGGGCAGCGAGACTGTCTGTTTGTACAGAGGTCTTTGTTTGTTTGTTTTTGAAGGATGACTAAAACAGATTATGTGTAAACGTCTGGCTTCTCCCGATCTTTCCCAGGCCCGTTGTTCAAGCCAAGCTGCAGCAAAGGCCAGAAGTATCTGGAGTTCATCCCCATCAACCTGCACACGCAGAGAATGCGAGTGACGTGTCCAAGAAAAACAGGTGAGACACATTTTCTCTCGATTTCTCTGGTTGTGTTTGAATAGGAGGATTGGCTTACTGAACACAATGCTGTACGGTATGTAGTGTATACTATTTAAAGCATTTAAACCATTGCCATCTAATTGATATCTTAGAAATAAAAACATCTAATTTTGAACATTTTGAACAGATTACAGTGTGATAAAGTAGTGAGTCACACTGGAATTGGAAGATCAAGTCCAGCACAATGCATTGTGGGATACAATATTGCACACGGTGCACTCTACCGTACTGTATAGTGCAAATGTAGTAAAGTAGGTCATCTTGATATTATATGAATATATAAAATGTGAATACCGTTCAATGCATAGTATATACTGCAGAAATGCAGTTCCAGACACATCCACTCACCTACTCTCCTTGTCTAGCTATTTAGCTACTGGTAGTATATCATGTTCTGGGAAGCAGCATGTGGTCCCACAGATCAGTGCCACCCTATTAGCTGAGAGCAGTGGGCTCAGTCGTATACGTGTGTCACAGCGGCAGGTGGTGATGCAGTCAGTGAGGGGTCAGAAGGGACATGTGGACAGGTGCAGATCTGCATTGAGATCACTGATGAGGATCTAACAGCAGGACACATGCAGCACAGCAGGAATTCACACTTCTGATTGGACGAGATGAATGTCAAAATAATATGAGCAGTTCTTCACAGACAGTCAGATAGATAGATTGTCGACTCAAGGTGTTTGAAATGCATTTCATGTGATGGTCGTGAACGTGAATGCCTTTGCAATTCTAAAGACAAATTAAATTACGAGCGGGTGATTTCTTATGCCAAAATGACTGTCGGTGTGTATGCAAGAATGTCATTTCAAAACGCATAAAACTCGCGCCTTAAACCACGACTGAAAGTCTAGAGCAAAGCCATTATGAATGACTGACAGAATAAGAGTTTAAAAGCCCCAAATCGTTCACAGATTCAAGTGCTTAATGGCAGCCCATCTTTATGGACTCTGCACAAAGACACTCTTCAAGGAAAACGGTTTGCTTATGGTCTCAAATATAAGAAGCGAGGTGACATTAGGAGACAGCCGCTGTCAGGCCTCTTACGGCAGAATGGCAGCGATGTGATTTTTCAGGAGTTTAGTTGCATAGTGGTGTCAAGCCATTTAGCTGATTTTAAGTTGTGCCATAGCATGTCAGATGAATCAATGTCAATAGTCATTAAAATCTTTCAATCTTAAAAGTCTTTTATTTGGGAATGTGGAAAAAAATTCTGCACAGGAAGCTATAGCTGTTTTTAAACATTGGTTTCAAGGGAATTATTGATTAAAAAAAACTGTTGCAATACATAAACAAACTTAATTTGATGAAAACCCACCATTTGATTGACATGTAAAGCACTGTTGCATTTTAAGGTAAGTGTGTGTTTAAAAAATTGTCAGTAAGTAAGACTGTATATATTATATATATTAAATATTATTTAGATAAATGTGCTGATGTGATAAATGTAAAATTACAGAATATTGTGAATATCGAATATTGTTGAAAATTAAGATGAATACAAATAGCACAAAATGTAACACAGTATCATCAAAATGGCGACATCAAGCGACACAGGTGTGCAAAGATCTAATTTGTCCCCAAAATGTAATACGGGGATAGTCTGGTTTTCAGAAAAAAATAAAAATTGAAACATTTGGTCAAAATCTGAAAAGATCATCAAATTTTAAGCAAATTGCCCAGCCCTCGTATATAAGAACATTATACGAATAAATAAGAAACCTATTTACCTATTCAGATCAAGTATGCAGCATTAAATACATATTAGGTTTAGCAAATTCACGATCCTTAGCCACAATTCTTCGAAGGACACAGCCTCCCATGCCTCCATTTATAGAGAAAGCAGAATCCAGCACAAATGGGCTCGAATTGGGCCAGTGTGACGGATGTTCCTGCTCTGTATACAGTATACTGTATAGCACTATATTTATTGTATGAGTGCACTGTTTGAAACATCCAATTAGATGTTCTATAAGAGACCGGGGTGGCGTGAGGGCACAAGGGTGTTGTAGAAGTCGTTATGTGAGAAACCTGTCGTCATTAGGAGAGAGAGAACTATCCCAGGAAGCCACAGAGGCCGTAGAGCGGGCCGATTCGACCATCCTGTTTCTCTGGGGTCAGTGTATTTGAAGAGGGTCTCATTAATAGCTTTTTAATGGGTCTAAGAGCTCGCTCTCTGTGCAGGCTAGGCTAACCATATTTTAATGTATTACCTGTAGATGGCCACATGGGCCTTGGTTCCACAAACATTTTGACTGATTATTTTATTCAGGGTCATTCAGAAAAGTCTACAGAAAGGCTTGTTGGGTTTGTGAGGTATTGAAGACATCTTTGTATATTGTCATAACAAATATAGCAATAGAGTAACAGTAAGGTGATCTGTGGCATTAGAATTGTTTCTTTAGTGCATTGAATTCAGTGTAAGCAGAACAGCAAATTTTAGTGATCTGAGATGATTTAAAATATAAAAACGTATGAATTGATGAAGGGATGATGATCACAGTTTCCATGAAAACCAGTACAATTCCCATTATAACCATTAAATCCATTAGAATGTTTGTGATGTGTCTGAACAACATACCGTAACAATAGCATCGTGTTTAATATACGTGTCAGGAAGACTCTTCAGAAACAGAGTAAAAAGTGGAATAGGCTATAGAAAGTGAATGGTTGAATACTTTCACAAAACAGGACGCCCACAAAACAAGAGGAAATCCAGGCGTAAATCCTGTTCGGTGGCCTTGTTGGTGATTTGTGAAGCCTGCTGAAGGATGTTGCTGTTTTCTCCACAGATTCTGTGTATGATGTGGTCACAGTTGGTGCTCCGGCAGCCCATTCGCAAGGCTTCAAAAACGGAGGCTTGCAAAGACTGGTCAGCAAATACGAATCCGAGAAGAAGAGGTTAGTTGATCTCATTTAATGTTGGGTATTATTCTGCTTTAAGGGTGAATTTTATTTTTTTATAACGGCAAAATGAAACAGCCCGACCTTGCCTTATGAATCACAATCTCACTGGTGTGCTTTTGCAGACAGATATAAATAGTAGAACAAATGTATTCGAATACATTCTCTGATTAAACAGAATCACATAATCATGTTTGCATTCATTTATTTAGCGGACACTTTTTCCCAAAGTGACTTAAAAATGAAAGCTTGTAACATTTTGTCTTTTTAATGTGAATATATTTCAAGGTCGTACCTTTTTGAGGTCAATATATTGTTGACGTCCACACTGTAAAAAAATTCAAGTTGTTTCAACTAATTATTATTTAGTAACTAGTTCCACAGAAATTTTACGTTCACCCAATTTCTGTCCCCAAAGTGTTACTTGAAATTTTTTAGTTGGCCCAAACTTGACTCAAATATTAAAAAGTATGCTTGCTCAACTAGTTTTATAGTTTGTTCAACTAATGTTTTTTAATTAGTTTAATATTTGAAAACATACAGCAAAGATTCTGTCAATTAAAATGTAAGTATTTACCCCACGTTTTATCTGTTACTTCAATTAATTCTTATTATTTGGGAATTTCAATTTAAGTTATAAATAATTTCACATTAGTTGTTGTTACCAAATTTTTTTTAACTGGAATCTTTCAAGTCACAAAAAGTAAACCACACAAATAAACCAAGACATAGCTTTTAATTCATAACAATCACTTCTCATATAGATTAAACATGTAAGGGATAATCCACAGCTAGCCGTGCGTTAAAGGTGGTTCTTGGCTTCCACGTCGTGCATTAAAATTCAATTCAATTCCATTTTATTTATATAGCGCTTTTCACAATGTGCATTGTTCCAAAGCAGCTTTACAGGAGCAAATAAGAAAAACAGAAAAACACAGAAAGGTAAAACACGGCACAGTGCATGGTGTTTATAGACCAAGCAAAATCATTCTAATAAATAATATCTAATAAATAAATGAATAAATAAATAAAACCCTTTAACGCACGGCTAGCTGTGGATTATCCCTTACTTAATTAGTTCAGACAACATTCGCCATTCTGAATGTTGACTGGATTTGAAAATAACCCTTCGTTTAATGTTTTTAAAATATATTTATGCTAACTTAAAATAATATGTCTTCCTAACTAAGCCTGAACATGAATATTGGTTCAACTTGTATATTTTTGCCCTTCCAACATTTAATTAATTGCCATTTTTACAGTGCATATAATTGATCATAATATTTCATTGGCCTGCAGTCAAGTACTTCTGAACATAAGGTTTTTGTTGACCTTTCTATTAAAACTGCAGTAAAAAATAGAAATGTACCACCGTCAGTAGACTAGGTTTGTCTCTAGGGAGATTAACAAAATAGGCACTTAATGAGAGAAAATATTTGATTTAAAAAAAAAAACATTAACTTGGCTATAAAATGCACACGTGAATGAGATTTCAGCGTTCGAACGAT
Source organism: Triplophysa rosa (assembly GCF_024868665.1). NCBI lineage: Eukaryota > Metazoa > Chordata > Actinopteri > Cypriniformes > Nemacheilidae > Triplophysa > Triplophysa rosa. Next base: position 25,735,554 of record NC_079893.1, on the reverse strand, counting down.
GCAATCTCCATTCGGCTCCCTGGATATTTCTGTAAATACGCTGCAACTCATGTGAATTACATTTCAGTCTAGCCAAATAATGTTATTTACACAGTCATTTCCCCCATTGCAAGTTATTGAGAAATGCACCGTCGCTATCTTAACTAAAACATTGCCACAAAAACAGCACGTGTCAGACGCCACACTGCGGGCAGTAGGTCTGGTTCTGTTGAGTGCCTGATCTGTGACCAGTTTTTGTTCCAGGGCATCATCATTTATAAATTCAGCGCTGGCTGTGAACATTTAGTCGGGGAGGTCTGTCATCGTGGGGTGAAATGGGCAGTCTTGGATTTTTAAATGTGATGTGCTCTGCCTTCGCGTCTTCGCTGTAAATTCTTTTCCCCGTAATTTAGCATTCCCTTCACGTTAAATCAAAATTAAATTACCTCGCTCTGAAGAACGTGCAGTCGGTAACTTTCCTTTTTATTTACGGCAACGACAGACTCCAGATACTTATTTTTTATTTTTTCCAGGCATTGGCAATATTAGCAGTCTTTGATTTCTCATGTCGATGATGGAAGAACGTGACGTGGATTAATGATTTGAAAGACCCAGTCAACACTTGCAGTGTTGTATTAAACAGATGTTGTACAGCTGACTGTTTTAGCTCCCACCCAAGATCTCACAGGGGTCATATTGTACAATCTGACAAGCCTTGAATCAGAAAGCAAAATCACACATGCCTCTTCATCCAGTCTTTTTAGCGGCCTTTTTCAAATATATCAACCTCTGGCTTGCCTGTGGGGAACTGCTTTATGAGTCAGGATTATATTGTCATGAAGAATAAGTGCTGTTTACTGACGGTACGAGAGGTTTAGCTTCAGATGCGTTGCTGTAGCAGAATGGATTTTGAACGTTTTGTGCTGTGTTGGCTGGAATATGGAATTGGTCTGTTGTTTTTTCTCGGTCTCTCGTCCTTAATAACTTTAATAACCTCAGAGACGTGACATTTGGAGCAGGGGCCCCTGTGAGGTCCCATCGGTGTAACGTTGCTTGTCGCTCTCGAATGAATTCTGACTGTGATTTAATTACTTTTCTCAAGGCTCCAGACTGCCGCTTAAATGGTCACAAATGTAACAAAAAAATAAAATCGCCGCAGTAATCTAATGGGCATCGGCCACAGAGAGGAAAACGTTATTCGTTTTGATGTGTGGTTTTATCTGACTCAGCTGGTACACAACAAACAACACCAGTGTTTCCTGTATAAATGTTTAATTTAGCTAGGAAAAACACATTAAACTTTCTATTTAATTTACTATTATACAATGACATACAACAACTTATTTGATCTGTAATTTGTCTTTATAATTTGTAAAGTATTTTAGTGGCCAGTTTGCATTCTGGACCTTTGTGCTGTTGTCTCTCTGCCTCTCTCACTCTCTGACCGTGTGTCTGTCAGTCCCCTCTCACGTCCCTTTCTCTTTGTCTCTCTGTCTCTTTCTCTGTGTTTGTCAGCCCTCTCCTCGTTTCTTTTTCTCTTTATCTCGCATGCACCCTTACTTTCTCTTTGTCCGTCAGCCCTCACTCAGTTCTTAACGTCCTCACCCCGTCTTTCTCTCTCTTGTCTGCCCTCTCTCACTTCTTCACATCCTCATCTCTCTCTCTCTCTCTCTTTATGATTTTCAGCCCTCTCTTCCTTCCTTCCTTCTCTTTCTCTCGCACACAGGGGACATGTTTAATTGGGCAGCTCTCTACATATTGAGTCACTTTCTCTCGACTGCAGCTGCCGAACGGTGATTGAAGCAGAAACGACAGCAGTTTGTCTGTCACACGAAACATTTCAAATATGAATGTTCTGTTCTCAAGAGGAGAGTCAGTCCTCCATTGATTGTCATAAACAAAGAGTTTCACAAGTTCTTCATTATTCGTCTCTCTGAACATTTGAGTTTTGCACACAGAAATGAAGATCATAGCCAGGTTTTGTGCATATAGTCCAGTCTGAGGGGTTGATTTCGTCCGTGTGAATGTGACCATTTCGCTGTCGCTTGGTTTGTACTTTTTCTGAACCCTCAGAGAAACTGGCTCATTAAAAGACACAAAAGTTTTTAAGTAACTTTTAAGTTACGTATTCGAAAGTTTTCTGGCCTCCAAACCTTTGGTGCAGCATTGGGGGAGATTTATCGGCCGAGTGAGCCGCTGATACAAGGCAAGGACATTTGCCGTTTCAATCAATTTCTGAAAGAGCGTTCGCGCTGCACACTAATCCAAGCAGATACCAGCCTCATTTTGTTTCCTATTTGACATAGTTTCTTCACAGCGCCAATTGTGTAGTTCTCTGGCTCCACGTGTCCTTCTGTAAACCTCAGTGATGTTCTGCGAATGAAATTATTTCAAACCTCATGTCAACCACGAATTTGTTTTATATGTATAAATATGTTTTCAATGTTGCATCATCTTGGACTATTTTGTGGGGCTTTACAGTTAATGACATACAACCTGAAGCGCACACCCATATTGATTCGCCCGCCCGTCGTGACCTTCTCTGAAAGCAATCTTTTATCATTTAATTTGATTAAAAGACAAATCATAGAACAGACATGATACTTGGTCATTATTAATTTATCACAGGAAAAAGGGTGCTGGAGGAAAAAGGACCAGAGCGCTGAGAGCAAAATGAAAGAGCCATTTGTCTGTCTTCCCTGTCTGGAGAGCCAAGAAAGAGAGGCGGCCAGGGAGCCATGGGTTGATTCATCGGGTCAGGGGCGGACGCTCGGCCCGATGTAATATGCATCTACATTGCCTTTGATTGGCGGGCTTTGTGAGTGCCAATCAATATCCATTCTCACGTTCCCTGAGGCCTCCTCTAACAAAAAGAGCTTGTGCATCAGTTGATTTGTCTTCAGTTTTAGTGAGAGGACATGACTTGAATGGCTAGATTTTTTTCTTATCGCATTGGATTTAGCATTGCTCACTGTACAATGCTAATTGACTTCTTCCAGATGGCGAGAGGTGGAGGTTTTTTAGCAAGTGTGTATTTGCCCCTGCGTATGTTTCAGATGGTTTATTCCAATGGCCAAAGGCACTTGTGAGTTGCTCAGTAGAACGTAACGCAAACTTTTGGTGATGTGTTTCTAAAAAACAGCTAAAAAAGATACAAGACTCTTTACTTGAGAGGAAAGTGCATCATATTTTAAGACTTGTTTTTAAGGAATGAATCTCAAATGAAAGTCTGTGTTGAGCACTTTTCCACCATCGCGCCGAACCGTTCTAAGCACATGAAACGGTTACAGTTATGTTTCCACGTGAGCCTGGTTCGACACAGCACGTTTACAAACTGTTCTGGGAGTGGAACGATTAAGCAACAAGTACGATTCGGCGCGGGTGGAAAGGGCTCCGAGTCTTATTGCGTTGACAGATTTTTTTTCACTTGTTTTGTCAGTTTGAAAACAAGCACTGAAAACAAGGGAAGTGTCATAAAAATGCAGTTATTTCAAAGATATTTTTCATAATAAAAAGTAAAACTGTTTTAGGCGGTTTTACTGGATGCATGCTAAGATTGTAATTTTTTGTAGCACAGCTTAACAGTTTCTTAAAAATGTGTTTTATCATTGCCAGCCTCCATATCTGGACTATTAATTAGAGATACACTGGAGACATAATGTTGGCCTGAACACACTCAGGGCTTTGTGCTTCCTTTCTTCTCATTACCGTATTTTTATTTCCATTGATAATTTATGAATATCCAGGGTGGATATTTATGGGTTTTTTTAAACACTGTTCATCTTTTGCACATGAAGGATTTAGCTAATGGTTGAAGACCATTTTAAATGTCTCCTGCTGTTTGGTGAAACTCGCTTTGCTTCCATGCTGTGTGTTTGTGAGGCTGTAGTCGTAGATTATTTTAAGCTTGTTTCAAACCCTTTGGACACACGCTTTGACAATTGCTGATTTATTTGTTTGATATTATTATATATTTATTTGTATATTTATGTTGTTTATATTTATATTTTTTATATTTAGCGTAAACGGAAAATGTTTTTGAGAGATGTGAGCAATTTAAATCTAGGACACCAATTCAGCTTACAACTACTAATGTAAACAAATCCATAGTTATATAACTGATTCAAGAGTTTTATACCATAAATGCAAAAGCTTGTTAGTGGAAAAGCTTCACTACAAATACCATGGGAAACTCTTAATGGGACATCTTAAATTCAAAAAAGCTTACAAACGCTAAAGATTTCTGAGACTGAAAAATGTTCAAAGATGGCTTTAACCTGCTTGTTCCAGATGGTTTAAATTTGTGTTACCTGATGTCTTGTTGTTTATTTCGTCCGAATGCCCTGGCCGCTACACAACAGTACTGAGCAGACAGCACTTGCGCCCCTGACAGACTTGTTTTTGTTTATGTCAAATTAAACATGCCGTCTGCTCAGACTGAGGTCTGCAGAGACCAGGATCCATGGCTTAAAGATTTGTGAGTGCTTTTTGATGAATGAGTCGGTCGCCACTGTTTGCTTGCTGTCTCGTGCCGCTTGCCATCTTGGCACGAGTGATGTTGTCTTGAAGCAAGGTTGATAAAGAATCTCTTTTCAAACTAGATAGGGTCTCGCTCTCATGAGGCGTCGGCCCAACAAGTCATTAACCATATTGCTGGGTCTCAGATGGCATTATGTCTCCAGCACTTTCTGTGTATCACATCCTAATAAGGTTTTGATAAAATAGTGCACACTCTCTGTTTTCCTGCTTTTCCGCTGGTTTGCTTGATTTGCAGGACGCTGCATGAAGACATCAACCAATTCTAAAATTCTGTTTCTTCACTTGTGCTTCGACAACATATGGACCGTATAGGGATGTAACGATTAACGGTTTTACGATAAACCACGATAAAAATGTCCAAGGGTTAGTAATATCATGTCATATTTTAGTTATCATTAAACCGTACCAACTTATTGTTACTAATTGTAAATACTGTCCAGCATCATCCAAAGTTAGCAACAGCTAACAGAGTCGCATTATGAATATATTATAGATACATATCCATCCTCATCTGCTCCCGTTTATTTGTGATCACAGGGCTTTTGGTCCAAAAATGTGCATGTTGGGGGAAATATACTGTATAGTGAAACACTTTTTCTTCATATTTCTTTAGACAGACTGATGATTTCCAAGCTCCGTTCACTCTGTTTCTCTGGCGAACTCTCTTATGACTGCAGGTATCTCATGGGTCCTAAAGTACATCTGATTACTCACGACACACGCACACAGATGATTTTCTGATTTGTGTTGCATTTAAATTAATGTCTGATTTACTTAAGGTTGTGTTCAACCAGAACAAAATAAACTTTTACCTAATGGCTCCATTGTGCCAGGATTAATTTGATGTTTATGACAACAAAAAAGTGCTTTTAACAAGTAACATCAATATAAAAAGTATCAGTAATTTTTGGACATTTCCAGCACGTTAACAAAACCGTGGTAATACAGATAATCGATATAATTTTGTTCACTATAACCGTGATGTTAAAATTTCATACTGTTACATCTCTAGGTCCGTACATTACCAGTGTTGCCAAAGTTTTAAACTGTAGCAATTTTACAGGTTACTCATTCACAAGCTACTAGCAGAGGACAGCTAATTACACTAAAAGTAAAGAATTTTTTGATTTAATATCATTTTAATAATGATCAAATAAATGACCTAGCCTTGAAAATTGGAGTGCCAGGCTAGTTCTTAGTCGTGACTAATTGTTCAGGTATTCAAGTATTTTCTAGTCAATGACAATGCGTGCTGCTTCTACCTCTAAATTGAATAGTTATATTATAGCTCTAACAATCACTAACGTAAACCCGCATGGTTATACGAATGGTAATCAATATGGTTCATTTTCATGAGGGTGGTGATTATGTTATGGCCTGGTGTAGTTTGCGTATAGCCTAAGTTTAGCTTTCTATTCATGACAAATATATTTAGGCTTCATTAACGTTGTGTTCGTTGCGAAGATTGTCTTTACGGACAAAACATATAAGTATCATAAACCTTTGTTGATCAAAGAGCTTTTTTATTGCATTAATCCAGCAGCATGTGGAAAGATCAAATGTCCAAAAGATCCATTTGTGTATTAGCAGAGCACACAATGCTGAAAACATTTATGTTCAAACATTATGTAAAAGTGAACTTTCCACAATAGGTCTCCTTTAAAACACACACGTGGTCTTCTAAGGATGCTGATATGATTCGAATGAACTGGCTGATCTACGAATATCTTGAATTGCATTGTATCTGCTCAAACAAATCAATGTCACCCTTTTTGTCTTGCTACTGTAAATTGCTACATTTCGCAACAATTCACTTGTTACTGTAAAAGCTACGCTAATTTGACAAAGATACTAACTTAAGCGCTGAAAAATGTACTCGAGTTAGTAACGTCGCTCTTTTTATTTTGTTATATAACTCTACACTGATGATAACCAGATTCGGTACAGACATGAAATCAATCACTTTCAGCCCCGGCGGTGTTATCGACACGCTCTTTTATTTTCATCTTGCTTTGGTATGTGTCTCCGGTCTTTAAGCGAGGTCTTTTATTCGCTCCGAGCTGCAGCGGTTAGTGATTCTCTCAGGAGCCAATTATCTGAAGGGATGAGCCCAGACTGTCTGAGTTTCGCACTGATACACTGATCTGGGATCAGGACGCTCTTACTCCGCCTCTAATCTCCACCATCGCAAACAAACGTACGGACTGACTTGGGTCCAGCCAGGCGGGCCACATGCACCTCCCAGCGTGGCTGTACATCCTTCATCCATCATTATGTATTGGCTCTTTTCTCCTAGTTGTCTAAGTATGGATGCTGTTCTTTGATAGTGTTGAAAGAAATACGCTACTCTCAATGAATCTATTCATTTTTGTTAGTTTAACAATTTGTGTGTGTTGCTGTATTGCCTATATACATTAGCAAACTGTGTCTTGATTGGTTGTAAAACCCTGTACATCAAAGCTAGTACATGTCTGTTGACTCAATCCAATTTTTTTACTGGATCCTGAGCTCAGACGAAACCCATTCCGCAATCCCGTTCACACATACCCGTCATCATACCTTATCGGACCCCACCACCGGAAGTGTGGCGTATTCACGCAGGGATTGGAATTGGTTCAGCTGAGTATCTTTCTTAGATATGTTTACCATTCATATCGACACATTGATGTCACAGCGTATTTTGTACACAGCGCCACAATAATCTGACACCTGTTTGATCACAAACAATATGACTGCCTTCATCTGCCGCTGACATTTATTCAATCTCTCTCCCCTGTTTTTCTCACCGCCCACCTGTCTTCAGCTATAGCACGGCGTATCAGTCCATCTACTACCCTCCAGAACAGACGGCCAGGGCCAGGGAGATTCTGGGCACGGTGTTCCAGCTGCAGCCTCTCATCTCTGAGCTTGCTGACCAGCTACTGCAGGTGGCCCAGCAGTGCTCCAGCCAGGCACTGAAGGACACACTCAAGAACCTAGAGGAGAAGGTGAGACCAGTTTTTTATCTATGACATCCACCGGGGGTTTAAAGAGACCCACACTCGAAAAAATAGAGGTGGCTTCACAGCAATGGTGTATAAAATAATTACAAAATCTCTGAGAATACGTTCAGGTTTTATTGCAAATGACCAAAGTCGGTAATGCGATGGTATCAGATAAGAGTGGTATAAATGCGGTATCATATTTACAGTTGTTTGAATTCTAAAGACGTTGTTTCAATTGTGCATGCTTAATAATTCTCAAATATCAGAACTCTAAAATGTTCGATTTTGTGCATGCACAAATCACTACACCGGATTCTGTCTCTCTGCAGATGGCACTAAATCTCACCTCAGCTCACACACAGTGTTCAGATGCCATGTATTTCCATTCACACAAGACCGCAAGTCTTGGTATGAAACGGGTCAGATTTACATCATTGAGGCAGTTTGACAAACGGCCAGTGCTCCGTCACATCCCTCGGCCAAAACCAACAGAAGCCTCCAGTCTGACTAACTAGTTTGGAGGCCTTCATGTTTTATGGGTGTAATTAATGAATTACATCTGGTGCTGTCGGTGGGCAATCTGCGACACAGAGATTGTTTCTGCCTCGGTGGAATAACCGCAATCAGACGCCTTCATCGCTTAATTCTCCCTGTCGCCCCTCGTCATCTCCTTGATTAGAAGTGTGACGGCGGCCACCCAATTCAGAAGCTGAAGCTAGCTGGCTCGAGTTGATTGAAATCTCCAACCGTGAGCATGTGTTTGGGTTGATGTTGCATTCGGGTCTGTGTGCCTTTTTTCACCACCAACCAGGGCTGAGTGATGTAGCTAAAAATCAGACCTTTGATGATATTTTAATATATGTATCTATGTTTTTGTATTTACTCTGAAATGCTTTTGCCTTGTCCCCTTTTTGTATTCGCTCTAAAAATAATCCTTTCAAGCAAACAGTCATCATTTTTTAATAACATTGTCAGGGGGTTGAGTGCAAGGACAGAGGACCCAGGTGCAGACAGCGGGTATACAGGGTTAACATAAAGGTTTTAATTATGAAAAACAAAACAAAAACCCATGAGGGGGTAAAATAACATTGACAAGGGTAAGATACACGAAAGGGCAAACAGGAACAAAGACTACTGCACTAAATACAACACTTGACATAAACTAACTAAATAACTAGACTTGATAACACACAGTAATACAAACCAGGGGAGTGACAGGGAACAAACAAAGCAAAATGATCCGGCACAAGACAGAAGACACAGGGGTAAATTCAAGAGGGTAACAGATGAAGTGCATGAAACAATAAACGAGCAATAATGAGGAGACGAGAGGGCGGGAACAGAGATGAGATGAGACAAGACTGGAGAGTATGGCAAGCCATAAGGGCCAAAATTACCCCTCTCCACATGAAACATGAGGTTCTGTCATGATCCTGCCACTAGACTATGAGGAACATGACAGATGCGGCAGAATCAAACATAGAGTAGAAGAAACTTAATTTGTTGAAATGTTTTGGTAAAAACGTGCACATGAATATATAATTATTTAAATAAAAATATTAGTAGTAGTAGTAGTAGTTGTATTAGTATTATTCGATTTTTTTCTATAAATATTTGCATAATAAAAATGATGTTGATGATGATGATTATCATTATTATATTTTATGTGTGTCCAAATAAAGCGTGCAAAAATACATTTTTTTCTTGTATATTTAGTGAAAGATTTGCCCATTTTGAACAGATTTTTACTTTAAGTTACTTACTTTTACATTTATTTATATATAATACTTTATTGCATTAAACATTTTCAGTCTGCTTCAAGGTTCCTCTAGTGCAATCATCCCGTTAACACTTTCAGAGTAAATACAGAAATATTGATATATATATATATTGAATGTCTTAAAATAGCTGAAAAGGGTCACACAATATATATTTTTTAATAATATCAACAAACCCTAAGGCAGTAGTTCTTAATTCCGGTCCTGAGACCCACCATACCACACCATACCACATATTTTAGATGCCTGTCAGCAGAGGTCCATAAACTGAACTGGCAGACAAAGGAGACATGTGCCGTGTTGGGGTCCCAGGAGTGGAATTTAAACATGAACATGTCATTCACAGTTATGTGAATTTCTATGACACAACATCACACTTACAACATTTTATCACGTATGATGTCTGAGTGCTGTAATTGTAAAGCCCTGGATAATGTCAACAGTTGTGTATGTGTCTGTTTCCTAACTGTAGTAACTATAGCACCGAGCTGAGATTCAAGTTTTATAAAACTACGTTCAAAAGTCCTATTTCAATTTCAGACCGTCGAGAATCTAAACGAGAGTGAATTTGTTGCTAGAAATTGTGTTTAATTGTGAAATGTGATTATCATATCTGAAACAGCGATCGGTGGGTTAGAGAAAAGGTCAAGGCAAACAACTCATTTGAGCAACAAGAGAATCTGCTCATTTGCTTGTGAAAAGCAATGACGCTGTGTAAACCTTACTGCTGACGGCTGGCAAATTACATTGAAAAGATAAGCAAGCTGGGGCTGTGAATTTGCTAATAGTCCCATGGAGCCAGATGAAGTTGGGACAGAATGCAAAACGCTTGGCCGAGACGGGGCCTGGAGGGTGGTGGACAGCAGTTTAGTGGCTTTTATGTGCGGCCTGCCTACGTTCAAATACAAATTGTTTCAGTTTGCAATGCTTTTATCGCTTGTTTTTAGTCATCAAGCATTTTTTAGTAAGAATTACAATGACATAATTAAAATACTAAAGGCACAACACACTTTTTTACTGTTTATTGAATTCAGTCTTTAGAAGTGGAGTGACACCCATAGTTAGCCGCAGTGTGAATGCTACATTTGGTGTTGCACCAGTTTTCTACTGTCTTTTTTTACATCCAGGTGCACAAGTGTGAGAATATAACTGTGAAGATGCAACTTTCCTGTTTTCTGAATTTCTAAAAGATTAATCGAATCGTGTGATGTTGATGATGTTGTCGTGGAGCTGAAGCCGAGATGAACCACATCTGTTGTCTTTTCATTTCTTCTCTTTCATCCGAACGTCTTCATTCGCTGTTCTCCTGTTGTCGTCCGGCCATTGCTATTTGCTCTTGTCCTTGGCTGCTTATTAGCTTTTCAGAAATGGTTCTCTCCCCATCTCTTTAATCTTCCCACTCACTCTTACGCTCCGCTGTACTTTAATAAACGCAGCCTTATTAAAATACTGGGTTATCAAATGCTCACGGGTGTGTCCTGATACATGCTTTCAGCCCTGTGGACTTTTTGGAAATAAACATACTTTCTTGTCTAACAGTGCAGCATGAATTCTGTTTTTGTGAACAAATATAATTTTCTTTGCAATGTCATTTTCACAACATCCCAAAGTATGTATTGCAATGTCATGCAATGTTGGGAAAAAGGTAAAAATTACATTTGTATTTTTTTCTAAGATAATGTTATCGCTGACAGTTTAGGTACTCTATAAACACAAAAGTGGTAAATTAGTCACATTATATTATACTCATATAAAATATAACAAAATGAGTACACAAACTTCTAAAGAAACTTTTTTTGCCAAATCGTTGGTTGTTGTGAGAGTCTTCAATGGATTACTGTCAACCCTCACCAAAAATACATACAGGTAATCTCTCTCTCTCTCTCTCTCTCTCTCTCTCTCTCTCTCTCTCTCTCTCTCTCTCTCTCTCTCTCTCTNCTCTCTCTCTCTCTCTCTCTCTCTCTCTCTCTCTCTCTCTCTCTCTCTCTCTCTCTCTCTCTCTCTCTCTCTCTCTCTCTCTCTCTCTCTCCAGACAGAGCAGTTTGTGCATGCCCTGAAGGACGAGTTGGTCAAGAGTGCCCTTTTGGCCCTGCATGCCGCCCGTCCTGGCTACGTCAGCAAAACGTCCAGTCCGTCCAGCCAACCCAAAGCCGACGCGAATGCGAACGTGACCACAGAGCCGCACACCCTCTGCAACAACGTTGCCAGCTCTCAGACACCTCCGAAAGAAAGCAAAACGTCTCCAATCCGCTCTGACTCCATCCCTCACCAGACAGAGTATGACGAGGAAGAGTGGGCAAGTTTTGCTCGGTTTTATTTGTTTACTGGTTTATAAAGATGCATGTTTTATAAATGTAATGTTGAAAATCAAGTAGTCAGTCGTCAAACTTTAATATTGAACTTTGGCGTGCTGTGTCTTTGGCGTTACAGACACGTCTGATCCTTCGTTAGCGTAGCATCAATTTAAAACCTGATTTATTTTTTTAATTGATTTGTTTCACACACCTGGCCCTCCGTATGTCTGGGCTGTGCTCTTCAGCACATCACAGAGATGCTGTGAGGTACAAAAACAATCGTGCGCTACTTATTTGATAGAATCTCAAGAGGCTGAAACTAATTCTGCAGAAATAGAGACATGAATGAGGCGAGGCAGGAGATGGGGTTAGCCTTGTCGCATTCAGCAGTCGCTTTTAACGTTTGTTAGGGACCTTTATCACATTAACCAAAGGATATCTCGTATTAAGATGCTTAAAAAGAGTGCGTTTTGTTTGTTTGGCCGTCGTTGCTGTGAAAAGCAGGTGATAAAGTGTGGCGTCTAGCTCCTGTAATTGCCTTCTGGAGTGTGTGTGTGTCATAACCGAGGCTAAAGAGAGGATTAGAGGCCGAGATAAGACAACCATCTCTAATCAATGTCAAAATAACTCCTGCGCCCTTGAGCACCACTCGGAGAAGTAAAGGATAAAAAGACCACCTATAAAGGGATGCTCTAGGTTCGCTAATACTTTGGGCTTTAGTGGTACGGCTAGTTTTGGTAAGCTTAAACAGAGGCAAACTTTTGAGAACCCTGTGATCATAGTGCTCAGTGGGGAGTCTTCAAACTTTAAACGCAGGATCAAAACTCCAAACTTGGTTATGTAACATCTGTTACATAAATGTTTCAAAGCAAATCTGGTGAAATTATGGAATGAAATGTTTTGTTGAAAGCCTTTTGCTTAGTATTTTCTTTCACTGTATATAAGAAAAAGTATAAACTCAACATTAGCGCACAAGATGAGACATAGTCTTAACAATCTATTTAGACTGGCAGTTTCTTCATCCTCCTCCCCGACTGATGCTACAATCAGATGCTACAAATTCAGTTCTCGAGTAATATAAGAGTTAAAGGAATAGTTCACCCAAAATCAAATTATTTTATCACATCCTCATGTCATTCCAATCCTGTATGGCTTTCTTTCTTTAGTGCAACACAAAAGAATATATTTTGAGAAATGTCACGGGTTTTATGTCCATACAATGGGAGTCAATGAGGGCATCAACTAGGCTTCTCAAAATATCTTCTTTTGTGTTCTGCAGAAGAAGAAAAGTAATACAGGTTTGCAATGACATGAGGATGAGGAAATGATCAAACTATTTTCATTTACTATCCCTTTAAATTATTGAAAATATGTCGAAGAAAAACATGTCAAATGAAAAGCGCCTTAGTGACCAGACATATTCTTGTTTTGATCAACTCACTATTGGTCCATTAACGTTTGGTTTGCCTCTTCTAGGACAGGGTGTGGGCCGGCGTAGCCAAGAGCTTGAACTGTGTTATCGCCGTGGTGGAGAAGATACAAGAGTTAGAAAACAACAACCAAGAGACAGCACCTGGTCAAGCCCTTGCTGATGTCATCACCGCCCACAATCCTGGTTTGTTATTGACACATGACAAACCACCACACTCCCACAATACCTGTATTTGAGGTATTTCTCCTGAAAAATGTGAACCATGAACATAAACCTTATAAGTTCTTTCTGCTAGTTACAATACACAGAAAGGTTGTCGCAGCAATTTTGTTTTATTTGTTTCTTTGAACTTTATCAAAAGTAGCAGTGCATTCAGTGTACATTTTATTAGTTTGTGTTTCTTTGGGTATCGAACCCGTGACCTTAGCATTGACAGCGCGGCGATCTACAACATATCTACATAAACAACAGTCCATCTGGGTATACTTTGTCCAAGCACATTTGTCAGATCGGTCATTTGAGAGATGAGTTTTAGCAGCAATTCACAGTTTTTTTGCCAACTACCCACACAAAGTGTTAGAAAGTGTGAAAAGCCACAACCAATGACAAGCTGTGCAAGTGAGAACAATTATTTTCACGTAGTCAATGCTGCCACCCATTGGAAACAGACTGAATTTGCAGTTTTGCAATTCTCAATGTAATGAACTTTGACAGGGCAATACATCTGCTTTTGATTCTGTGTCCATACCAAACTTACTTCTGGCCAAATTTGATTTAACATTTCGGGAAAAAAAACGTGGCTTTTCTTGGCTAACTCTGTTATTGTTTCCCTATAAATGTGTAAACAAATTATTGGTCGCTTCAAAAATGCATTGCGCATTATCCGTCAATTAATAAAATTTTAATGTGCTAAATTACTGTTGACAGCATACACATTATGCAGTATTGTCTACATGTGTGCAGGGCCGGCCCAGCCTCTGCTGGTGCCCTAGGCAAGATTTAAGATTGCGCCCCTCCTATACACAATAAATAAATTAATAAATAAAGATGCATTTTTTTAAAGCAAAATTCATATTTATTTTAATATAAAATGAATTGTGATTAACATAAATAGGAAGTAAATAAATAACAACAACAAATATTTGTAATAAAAATGTTTCTAATTACCTTCTCATTGTTTGAAAATAATGCTGCAAATAAAATAAAACAAATTGTTTTCTCAATAATAGGCTACTGTATTTGAATATTAGAGCTCATAAAATGAATATTTGATTGTTATTATTATTTAGATGAGAAATTGTTTTGATACATTTTGTCAGCCTCTGCGCAAATGCTGTTTTGGATTTTCATAAATAAATGGCACATGCTATAGTGCCACACACTTTTCAGTTCACTTAGAACACAATACAGTGGTTCTAAATAAGCAATTGTAACTTATAATTTGCACCTCTATATTGCAACATTTTTTGTTTCCTACCTTTTCACATCTGATATGTTTTTTTTTATTTTAACTCACCTTTGTATAAAAGTTTTGTATGAATGGTTTGTGTTTGCACATGTGGCTGACATGTGTAACCGATCCTACCTGAACCTGCTCCGAGCGGGGTTCGAGCTTCTAACCAGCGAGAAATACGAAAAGGGAAGTAGGCACTCTAACCACGAAGCCACAGACACTAATAGCGGGTTTCCACGCGAATTAAGTTATTTGTGCGAGTAAATTACATACAAAGTCAATGCAAAGAAATAGACGCAAACTAGCGGCAGGCGATGTGAATGATACGAAACGGGCTGCGAACGTGCATAAATCGCATCTTCCATGCAAATTGAAAAATTTCAACTCGGGCGAGAAATTTGCCTTGCGTGAAAATAACGAACTAATCCCTCGAGTAATAAAAAGCAAGGAACGCGATTCATCGTGTTTGGTCTGAACACAACATAATGTAAATTGTAGTCTGGGAGTGAGATTAGCTGCACAGATCACATAGGTGACATAATTAATAACGCGTTAAGATGATGAATTATAATTAAAATCTTCACACATTTTGGCGCCCCTAGGGATCGCCGGCGCCCCTAACATTTGCCTACTCCGCCTATGCCCAGGGCCGAACCCTGCATGTGTGCAGTGTTCTGTCTAGAATATTTGCAGTGTCGTGTCATTGTAAAAAATATTTGAAACAAATAACTTTCACAATGGCAGTACATTCAAATGCATGATGAATTGATGGCCCTTTTGAGTTTGATGTGTCGTAGCTCGAGGCAAGAGGTGAACATGAAATTAAAGATATGAAGAAAGACGGCTATGTTGCAATTCAAATCGACAGATACACCCGAGCAGGTGTGTGAATCGGACAAATTAATTAATAAACCTGGCAGAGAATACTCATAACAGATATAAGAAGTGTATCTGACACTCAGTAACGATATAATTATGTTCAATTACCTGTGTGATTGTCCGGGATTTGCAGCTGACGGTTATAATCCACCTTCAAGTGCATGCCACGTGTCACGTTTGGAGTGACGTCAACACCCCCTTCGACTGATTGGCTAGAGGAGGAGCTGTCAATCTAGAACTAGTGGACCAATGGTGACGCTAAAGCCCGCCCTAATTACCATGAAAGTTGAACTGCAGCATTTGGAAAATCAAGCGCAGAACTCTGAAAAACAAGTGAGGGTAAAAATAACGTATGCGTGGAAAAAATTAAAATATAAGCAGAAAATATCAGAGAACACAAAAAAATTAGTAAAACAACCAAGGAAAACATTATTTTGTGTGCGATTTGGACAACTTTGTCTTTATGTATTAATTTTGTGCAATATCATTTAAAATGTGTTTAAAGTTCTGACTCACGATCTTAATATTTTATTTACGCTTATTATATTTTTAAATATGCCTGCAATACTTTTGGCGGCAAATAGCTCCCATAGGATGGGGACATAGAAATAGAAATGAAGATGATACTGCCAAATATCTGATGACTAATGCAAAAAACAGAATGTGCTTGAAAACAAACAAGATTAGAATGCACAACCGATTAAGTCATTAGATTAAAGAGCCGCTCGGGTGCTATTTTGCTTTTTAACCCCTTTTATTGTGTAACGTTGCTGTTTGGGCATAAAAAAGATCTGCAAAATTATAAAGTTCCAAGTCAAAATTCTCTTTAACAGAAATCACTTTCCAGAAACGCCAGAGCTCTGGAATGTCAGTTACTTCCGTGATATGTCTCCGTAGACACGTCACACATCTGAATATTGGCCGCCCACTGGCTGATTAGATCCGCCCTCAAATTAACGTGCAGTAGTGCTCCACTGGAATCAAATGCAAGCGGAATCAAATACAATCTCACCAGAATGCACTTTTAGCCTAAATGTGTTTGTTAACTGAGTATCAACAGCTTTTAATACAGAACAATCTGAAATATTTCGTTTCCAGTCAAAATGAATGTCGAGAATGTCTAAAATAAAGTAGCTTGTGGATCTGACTTTAGATGCGTTTAAAAATGTTGGAAAGGTTGTTGAGAAGATGCTTTTCTAGATCTGATTGCAAATAACATTGTATAGAGGAATTTAAAAACAGTGTTTCATTTTTTAACATGATTCCTCAGCACATAGGCTACAGCATTCTATATTTAGCCGATTGTCTCATTATTTTTGCAATAACAGCTACCTTGACTGTAAAAAGTCCTCAAAAGTCCAAAGCTGTGAACTTGCACGATGCTTTTACCTGAATAACAAGTCAGAGTCTGCTTTTTTAAACCAACCAAGTGTTATCCATCGATGTATCTGCTATACTGAGAATTAACATACAGAGTGAACCTGCTTATTTGCTTGACTGCTTATCACACCCAGATTTACATACAGTTGCATACAGAATTATGCAGATTGTTTGTTGTGTTTAGTGTTTTCTTGACTCCGACGACAGGATTTTTTAAATCCTGAGCGGTTATGAATTCGGGTTGCAGCAGCAGCCCAAACATGACTTGGCAGATTCTCTTATCTAAAATCTTAAACATGCTTACGCAATAACATATATAATAACACAATAACAAAAGCTTTTTGCTTTTTGTTTCGGTTTGTGGTGCCAGTCACAAAAATAAACCGAAACTCTGCATTTATTGGTAGCATACTTTTTCATTTGATATGTTAGCTGTAGATTATCAAACATATTTCGTGTTGGCCTATTTATTTTAAAATGTATAAGTGTATTCTGTTTTTCTTTATTCACAGAAGCACTGCAGGTGTGTTATGTGTGAATCCTCGTTGTGCTGTTAATGCTGCTATTAGCCCAAAACTAACCCACTAGGAAATAACATTTATCTTTAATAAATGCCTCATCTTTATTATAGACTATTAATATCACAAAGAACAAGTCACTGTACCATGCTTTTAAGACGTCAAAATGCACAAAGCGTCATTTGGATTTATCACCTGTTATAAACCCATGTGGATTCAAACACCAGCTTGGTGTTTGTCATAAAAGTAGGTAATTTGGTCGGGACTTTTTATGTGGGTGGTGGGAAAAACACCAACATCTCGATTTAACAGCAATGTCCCTATTGTCTGTACAGGACGTTTGCTGTATTATTATTATTATTGATTGAATGTTTTTATTTATAAAATATTTTCACTTCCCTGTATGAAGCCTCAGGAGCTGAAACCCGTTTATGGTCGTGGGCATATGATTTCCGCCAGATGCTCAATAATTGACCAATCAGAGTAGACTTATTGGTGTATTGAGTTTTTTCAACTTTAAATCACACAAATGCATTCGAGCACACCCCAGTAATAAAATTATGAACCTTCTTCTAAGCACACGAGCGGCTCTTTAAAGAATCCAAATGAAAGGGCTTTGCTTTTGAACCGTTTTCTAAAACAACAAATGAATATGATTCCTAGGACTGCATGATAAATGCCAAGAATAACAAGCTGGTGCTTGTGCCGCTATAAAAGATGCACTTAGAAAAGGGCATCAAAGATTTACTATTGATTTTCATGGGGACTGGGCTTATGTCTAACTAACTTTTAATAACTTTTTATAGTATTAATACTTTAGTACGCTGAAATCCATAGCAGCAATAATAGACAGGCATAATAGTTTTCAACCTCGTGTAAAAAATACCATTACCGTAAATGCAAAACTCACAATTAGATAATATGTAAGGGATAATGTACAGGCAGCCGGTTGTTATCGCAGAAATAAGCCCAGACAGTGAAGCACTGAAGGGGCTTATTTCGCGATAACAGCCGGCTGCTTGTACATTATCCCGCTTATTACACGGCTACTTGCCACATGAGAAAAAAGCTGGACATAAAATGTGAATTTGAAATATTTTATTAGCTCATTTTTACCGAATGCAGCCCTTCCGCGAGGAAAAGCCGTTTAGTTTCAATTTTAAAGTAAGAAACGATGTTCAAACATCGCGAACAGGCAAATAGGTTTAATCATTTGTAAATATAATGTCATATATGTTATTAAAAGACATTTATAATATTTTTTTGTGTAATATTAAACCGCCCCTCTCAAAATGATTTGCAGCGTCCAGGTTACAGGGTGTTAATAGTTTTGAGCGGTTGTTATTTGAAAATAACAACCCTTGGAATGTTGCGACTGGCCAATCAGAATCAAGCATTCAAATGAGCCGTGTAATAAACTGCTTTAGGCTTGATTCACATTTCGCGTCTAAAACCGCGCGGAAAACGCGAGCGGCACTGTGTTCTCTTTTTTCCAAAGCTCCTGGACTTTGCGCTCTCCTGGCGTCTGTCATCGCTAAGCAACCATGGGCCACGATAGCCGTTGAGACGAGGAGGTATAAACAAAGGATATATGGATTATATGCACTGAAAATACCTCGCAATAACTCTGCTACTAGATTTAGTTATGCTGTGATCATCTGTGTCTCCATTTTCATTGTGCTTGTCTATATTGGCTGGTTGGTTCTTGTCACATGACCTGCGGTGCGCTTGCGCCTTTTTGAAAAGTTGAGATTTTTTTATCTCGATGCGGCGCAGACGCTCCTGAAAAAAGAGCGCGTCGCCCCCTATTTCCGCGCGGCTGCCGCGCGTCTACATTTAAAATAACGAATATGCGCACGGAAAAGACGCAAAATGTGAATCCGGCCTTAAAACAATATTTCTAGTAAATTGTGTAGTCATGTTATCTGATGATTTTATCCAGATACATTTCCTGCCCCTTATGAAGCTTTAATATTGTACTCGTCCAGATACTGGAGAGAGAGAGCGAGAGCGCGTTGGAGCTGAAACTGGAGAGCGAGCGAGAGCGCGTTTTACTCTTTTACTCATTGATGAATAGACTTTCAGTTAATCCGCGGGTCACGTGCATTCCGGACCGGAGAGCACGATCTGTACGAATCACGGATCATCCCGCGATCCGTTTCACCACGATACCGCAGCGGAGAGGAAGAGGAAACACGCGTTGTAGAGTTGTTTGTCCTTTAGGGCTTCTGTACTAAACATGGCGGCGAATTCATGTATGTAGGGCCGCTCTGTATGTAGATATAAACAGCTTATTCTAAGGTATTACAAACATAATGGTTCATTACGTAAGGTCTTTATACACCTCTGAAGAAATAGTTTTGTATATTATATTGCATTTCCGTCAATAGATCCTCCTAAAAATGTCGTTTTGTTCCTTTAACAGGGAAAACGTACTTTGAATGCACTGCAAGTTGCTTTGAATAAAAACATCTCACATCTCACAAATGCGTAAATGTTAAACCCTCAATCCAAACCACTGCTCCCAAGGAAAACTGAGTTACAAATATCCGTTTTGTGTCCATGTTCCTCAACAGCTGCAGATTTACGCGATCAGCTGGCCGTTCTGGTTGACACTCTGAAGGAATGCGTGATGGATGTGACAGAGAGAGCCAGACACTCGATGAGCTTTGTGTTGCTCCAGGAAGCAGCGTGCAGCACCGTGCAGGGTCTTCAGCTCCAGCAAAGACGAGATGCTGTCTTCAGCCAAGCGGTGAGTCAGATCCACCAATCAGATGAGAGAGCCACATGACGATGGTTGCAGATCAGGGGCTGACAAGCTCCAAAATTGCTATTTGAAAGTCAATACATTTAAAAATATGACCATATGACATGTTCTATTTTGTAATTCACCCTTTGGTATGTGGAACAGGAATTATCTGTAATTCTGAAACTTTCAAATCTCATGCTCCTATAGTACACAAATGGTACTGACAACTTTTTAATAAAGAATTCTCATTTTTGTGTACACGGTTCCTTTAAGGCCTTTAACAAATTGCATTAAAGCTTCTGGTTTGGTCTCAACACCAAAAGCGCTGAAGATTGCATCAAACAAGCGCAAATCATGCGAGGTTGTAGGCTAGCATGAGGGCAGGACGTGTGTTCCGCAGCTAACAGTGACAACATGTACAGTATTTGAACTTGGAATGGAAACATTTCCTGCTTCCAAGAAAGAAAATAAACTGGTTAATACATTTTGTGTTGCCATGTCCTCTAAAAGACATCTTTACTGAGGCAAAAACAATTAAATTAAATTTGGAGAAGACATTGCATGTGTCATGTAAATCGTCCAGTAATCTCGCGGCCGGTCTGCACACAATAATAATCACCAGTGCCAGTTTTGTTCCAAATCGATCTAAAACCAGTTAAGACCGTCTTGGAATTTCAAAACCTGTCTATGCTGTTTTTTCGACAGTGTTAGAACAGAATGCCAAAAAATGTATATTTTATGTGTTTGCAGCTGGCTGCATTGGTGTGTGGATTTGTCATGCGTTTATACGCAGGTTTGGAGGATAAGGGCTTTCTCAGACAGCTGCATACGGTCGGACTGGTGGCTCAGTTTGAAAGTCTCCTCAGTACATACAGTGAGTATGTTCACGGTTCACACTATATGTGTATCTCTCCTGAACGATGAACGGTACATAGAGTATGCAAATCATTCATAAACTTCATTTCCAACACAAAGCAAAAATGCATGGCATATTACTGAAAGGGATAGTTCACCCAAAAATAAAAATGTATCATTTATTCTCCCTCATGTCATTCCAAACCTGTATGACTTTGTTTCTTCTGCAGTACACAAAAGAAGATATTTTGAAGAATGTTGGTAACCAAACAACATTGGCCCCCATTGACTGTCATTGTACGGACACAGAACCACTAAGACATTTCTCAAAATATCTTCAATTGTGTTCCACGCAAAAAAGAGTAATAAACAGGTTTTGAATGACATGAGGGTGAATAAATGATGAATTTTTATTATTGGATGAACTGTCCCTTTAAAGAACACACCTTACATGTGTTAAAATGATTTTTGCTTTTTTACTTCCTTTTTTTATACGTCTATACAGTATGTACACTACCAGTTAAAAGTTCGTAAACACTTACTCACTTTTTCATATTGTTTCCACATTTTAGAATAATACTAAACTCGTCGACATTAAGGGAACTATGGGAATTGTTGTAACAAAAAATAAATCAAAACATTTTTATTTTCTATATATCTTCACCTTTTCCCTAGAATTTGCAGAAATGTTTTTTTGTCAAGCACTTTCTTGAGGTCTCACCCTGAGATTCCTTTTAAACAATATTCCCATATATTGTGAGCTCTTGTTGGCTGCTCTTTTTATTATTCATCAGTTCAATTTTTTTAATGATTACATTTTTAGTTTTGTAATAAAACACATTTTTGTTTGCAGAATTATAATTATTTTCACGAAACTAATTTCAGACATTTAAGCATACACCTTCATTTCAAAAGTATTTTAAGATGATGGGAAACATTTCACTCAAGTATTGTAAAACTTTTAACTGGTAGTGTATGTATCACTTTCACTTATAATAGCATTCATCTTCTCGTCACGTTTTACATTGTAAGTGCACTGCGCGGTCATGATGACGCTGTGTCCCCCGGTAACCAAACTTTGAAATAAACATAACAACTCTCAGAAGCACGCACTGTACTGTACTCTCTTCAGCGTCGATTACAATCATCTGCTTGGACATGCTTTGGAACAGAATGAATACAGCTGAATACAAATTATGACCTTTGGGATTCAAGTGACTTTTTTGTATTAACGTTCAGTGCTCCGGGATGTTGTTTATATTTTTATGTGAGGAACTCAGAGCTCCGTAAATCATTAAGATCTTGTTGTTATGGCTTGGGAATGCAAGAGTAAGGCCCCATTCACATTCCGCGTCTTTTTTGCAGAAATAGGGCGCCACATCGAGATGAAAAAATCTCAACTTTTCAGAAAGCCGCAAGCGCACCGCAGGTCATGTGACAAGAACCAACCAGCCAATATACATAGACAAGCTCAATGAAGATGGAGACACAGATGATCACAGCATAACTAAATCTAGTAGCAGAGTTATTGCGAGGTATTTTCAGTGCATATAATCCATATATCCTTTGCTTATACCTCCTCGTCTCAACGGCTATCGTGGCCCATGGTTGCTTAGCAACAACTGCCATCAGGAGAGCGCAAAGTACGGGTGCTTTGGAAAAAAAGGAGAACGCAGTGCAGCCGCGAAATGTGAATCGGGCCAAAGAGCAGATTAATGTGTCAAACCACGATGTGAAGAGAGTTACATAGTGCCTGTGTAACGTTTCATATTATATGTTAAATATAAACATTTTGAATGAACAAGTCATATGTGGTAATATGTGGGTCATAAGATGGAATTTTTCATTAAAAAAAATTTTGATGCAGAGGCACCGCAAAGGTCATGGGTTTGATTCCCAGGAACACACATATTGATAAAATGCATACGTCGAATGCCTAAATTTAGTGTTGAACAGGATGTTTGACTTACATGGACTTTTGTCACCCAGGTGAAGAAATAGGAATGTTAGAGGATATGGAGGTGGGAATATCTGACCTGCACAGCGTGACCTTCAAAATCACAGAGGCAATGTCTGAAGAAGCTGACAGCCTGCAGCCAACCGTCAGCGGTAGACGGTGAGAGAGAGTGTGATCTAGATGATACATGGCTGCTCTAAAAGAGCTATCATTTAATAATCAACACATATTGGTTATATACTGCACACAACATTCGCATACTTCCATTTCGACACAAGTGCTTAATGGACTTCTAAAATGTGACCCCTTTTCCTTCCAGAGACCGTTACACTCTTGAGGTGCCACTCCCACATCATGCCTTCCAAACGTTACCCGAGGAGCTCCGAGAGGGCAAGCCGCTGCATGTGCTTCCTGTGCTCTTCAATGTGGGCATAAACGAGCAGCAGACCATCGCCGAGAGGTATGAGATCTCACTGATACGAACGAAACACTATCCTTCAACGCCTATTGAGTTACAAGCCTGTGAATCAAGTGTTCAGTAAATCATAATACATCAGTGATGTGGGTTCCAGCGTGTCTGAGCTGATACCCTCTCTGTCTCCTTCACAGATTCGGTGACATATCTTTACAGGAAAGAATAAACCAGAAGAACTTTGAGACTCTTGAAGGTTATTATAAATCCTTAACCAACACGGTACCATCAGAATGTAAGTTTATCGTTGAATTATACAAAATGTAAATTTTGGAATAAGTTTACAAGTATTTTTCTTCTTCAATCCTATGTACAGGTGGAGCACTAGGTCTATAAATAGAATCGAAAAAGGCATGAGTTATAAATTAAATAAGGAATAGTTTTATTTCAGAATTGTATATTTTTATTTAGGTCCTTCATTGCATTATTATAATGACTTTGTATGTCAAAAACATAAAATTACTTAAACATTAATTTGTCATATCTGTGGGTTCTGCTTGAAAGATCTTTACTGAATCTGTTCCTTAAAACTTAGAACCGCTCAAAACATGAACAGCTCACCTACATCAGTGCATTTCTGCAGAATTTGACCTTAGTTTCACAGTTTAAACACATAAGGGCAGGTACTTATTGCTCTGTGATATGTCGATCTTCCCAACGAAGCGTGACAGCTTCAGCTGATGAATGCTCCCAGCAGACGGATGCCAAGATGCATCATAGCATGCCACTTCTTGTCCAATTTCCATTTATCTCCTTATCTCAAAAACAAATGGAGTACATGTTGCTAGGCTTTTTAATCTCATCCCAGTGCCTGTCGATACAAAGACAAACAGGCCCTCTTTAAACTCATTCATGCGTGATATCTCAAATCTTTTTTTTTTGTCCCGGTCTCTTCCTTTCTAAAGGCTTGCCCTGTTTTCAGACACAGACCGACATTAAAGAACTCCTTGACACCCTTGGGCAGAATGTAGTAACTAAGAAGAGGAAGAATGTGGAGATTCTGTGGCTGGCAGGAATGGTAAGGTTTGCTCTGAGGTCACGGAATCTGTCCAGGAAGTGTACGATTTATTACGCATACTAAAATTAATGTCAAACAAAGAACAAAATATGCTCTGTTCCCTTTCTGTCGGTCTCTCAACGTTGTGTCGAACCGACAGAATGGGGTTTGATCTTGAGAACCTATCATTTCCGATTTTACTTTGTAAAGGCCAATGAAGTTTGTGAATGGCGTGGCATGCCAGTCTCCGCCCCGTACATACGGGTATAAAAAGGAAGATGGCGTGCCCATTCATTCAACTTTTTGTTCTTCGGAACCTGCTGAGCTTATGCTGAGCGCATCTTCTCTGATTGAAGTGAAAAAACTACTGATTCTACGATGCAGAGCAGCGGATTCGTCCTGGTGTGTGCGATTTCCCCTGGGCGTTTCGCTAGCAAGCCGAGGGTGTCTACTAGAGTAAATTTCCTTAAAAGAGCAAATTTCCTCAGCGTGCACTTGCCGCCAGGCATGTCTCGCCACTGTAATCTCGGATGTGGCCGGCTCATCCTCGAGCCTGACAGGCACGATACCTGCATCACATGTCTGTGTCTCCAACATGCTGAGGTAGCGTTCGTGGATACGGCATGCCCGCACTCCGAGCATATGCCGATCAAGGCATTGCGGTCACATTGGCTGTGTTCTTTTTGGATCCAGCCACAACATCGTCTGCTTCCCATTCCGCAGTGGCGAGTGGCGGTGGTGATATGGGGACTCCCATGGACGTTAACCAGCCGCAGAAAGTGCCGCGGACCGTCCATGCCCCGTCACGCTCACCTACCCTGTCTCCGATGGGCGGCAGTCGACCGTCCCATAGCGGATCTACGCAACAGCATACAGAGGACAAGGTGTCAGTCACAGCATCGGATGGTGACTTCCTGGCATCAGACGCTGAGGATTCCCTGACCTCCCGGCTGTGGCTGATCGAGCCCAGGAGTAGTCTGCCGCGGGGATGACAGGCATGCCTTCCCCGCAGCGCTCGTGGTTGGATTCTTGGTACCTGGATTCTGGATTCTACGGTGGCAAGCCGCGCTCTACCCCGGTACCTTTTTTCCCGGTGGTGCATGAAGAGCTAACGAAGACCTGGCATTTGCCCTTTTCGGCGCGTACACGTCAGACGAGCTCGGTCGCCCTGACTTCCCTTGACGGCGGAGCAGCTAAGGGCTATTCCGATGTACCCCAGGTTGAGTGTGCCGTCGTGGTACACCTGTGCCCTCAGATGGCCACCACCTGGAGGGACCGACCAAGGCTCCCTTCCAAAGCATGTAAGTTTTCGTCATCACTGGTGTCAAAAGCTTACACTGCCGCGGGTCAAGCTTATGCAAGCTTATGCAGGAACTGCACACCGCCACTGACCGTCACTGAGCAGGGTGGGCTGTTTGGTGACACGGTCGAGGACTTCTCCCAACAGTTTTCGACGGTGAAGAAGCAGACGGAGGCCATCAAGCATATCCTACCCCGCGGCGACCCAGACCCCAGCAGGGCGTTGAGGTCCCGGGCTCCTCCATTCCTCCTGCCCCGGCTCCAGCACCCCTTCTCAGGCGGCCTCCCGCGGGCGGAGGACTTCACGGAGGAAAACATCTACTCCCCGTCAGCAGCTGAACAAGAAGAAGCGGCCCTGACGGGGACAGCCCAGGGAGGACCAGAACATTGGACGATGTTGCCGATCTCCCCACTAGTTTCTCTGTCACGGTATCTGGGGGCCTGGTTACAGCTCCCCAACCTGTCGCAGTGGCTAATGAGGACGATCCGTTCCGGCTACGCGATTCAGGTTTCCAGGCAAGCCCAAGTTTCGGGGCATTCTCTTCTCCCTTCAGTGCAAGCCCAGAATGCTCCCATACTTTGGGCGGAGGTCGCCACCCTTCTGGTGAAGGGGGCGATCAAGCCCGTCCCTCTGGCCGAGATGTCTTGGGGGTTTTACAGCCCCTACTTCATCGTCCCCAAGAAAGGTGAGGGGCTGCGATGGATCTGCGCACTCTGAACAAGACCCTTCACAGGCTCCCGTTCAGAATGTTGACGCAGAAGCGCATCCTGACGTCTATCCGACATCAGGATTGGTTTGTGGCAATCGACCTGAGGGACGCGTACTTTCATGTCTCGATTCTCCGACGGCACAGACCGTTTCTTCGGTTTGCCTTTGAGGGTCGAGCATACCAGTACAAGGTCCTGCCCTTCGGTCTGGCCCTGTCTCCCGTGCCTTTACCACATTTGCGGAGGCTGCTCTCGCTCCCCTCATGGTGCAGGGTGTGCGTATCCTCAACTATCTCGACGACTGGCTTATCTTGGCTCACTCGTGAGATCTGTTGGAACTAGACTCTGTTACCATGACAGCGTGCCTCACCACCGAGCGCAGCCAGTCAATGCTGTGCTGTCTGACCCTCGTCTTTTTCAGAGGCTCCTGCGGAATATGGCGTCCTCGACAGCAGTCATGCCGCTCGGGTTGATGCATATGAGACCGCTTCAGCATTGGCTTCAGAGTCGAGTTCCTTGGAGAGCGTGGCACACCGGCACGAGACGTATTCACATCACGTCTCACTGCCGTCGCACCCTAGCCCCCTGGACAGACATGTCCTTCCTCCGGGCTGACCCAATGGGGCAGGTCTCAAGGCACGTCGTGGTGACAACAGATGCCTCCCTGCTCGGCTGGGGTGCTGTGTGCAACGGTCATGCAGTATCGGGGCGCTGGACAGGACCCTGCCTGCAGTGGCATATGAATTGCCTAGAGTTGTTGGCTGCTTGGCTTGCGTTGAAGAGGTTCCTTCCTCTCATCCAGGGCAAGCACGTGCTGCGCCGCATGGACAGCATGGCTGCTGTGGCGTATGTCAACCACCAGGGGGGCATTCGCTCACGGCAGATGTCGTAACTCGCCCGACGCCTCCTCCTCTGGAGTCAGCAGCTGGTGGAATCCCTGCACGCCACTTATATCCCGGGCCACCTCAACCAGACAGCCGACGCGCTCTCTCGGGAGGTCACGCTCTGTGGCATGCCACGCCATTTGCCAACTTAATTGGCCTTTAAAAAGTACAATCGGAGATGATAGCTTCTCAAGATCAAACCCCATTCTGTCAGTTCGACACAACGTCCCGTTCCCTTCATCAGGGAACTGAGGTTACATACGTAACCAAGATGTTTCTAATAAAACTACAGGTTTAGGTTAAACTTGTTTTATCAAAATACAGTATCTCACAAAAGTGAGTACACCCCTCACATTTTTGTAAATATTTTATTATATATTTTGATGTGACAATACTGAAGAAATGAAACTTTGCTATAATGTAAAGTAGTGAGTGTACAGCTTGTATAACAGTGTAAATTTGCTGTCCCCTCAAAATAACTCAACACACAGCCATTAATGTCTAAACCGCTGGCAACAAAAGTGAGTACACCCCTAAGTGAAAATGTCCAAATTGTGCCAAATTAGCCATTTTCCCTCCCCGGTGTCATGTGATTCTTTAGTGTTACAAGGTCTCGGGTGTGAATGGGGAGCAGATGTGTTAAATTTGGTGTTATCGCTCTCACTCTCTCATACTGGTCACTGGAAGTTCAACATGGGACCTCGTGGCAAAGAACTCTCCGAGGATCTGAAAAAAAGAATTGTTGCTCTACATAAAGATGGCCTAGGCCAGGGGTTTTCAAACTAGGGCCCGGGGACCCCCAGAGGTCCTCCAGAAGGTTGCAAGGGGTCCCCCAGAAATTTTCTAGGAAAAAAGATTAAGCAAAAAATGATAAAAGTCCTCAGTGTTTATCTGCTTTTTTGCTATGGATAGTTTCCAGAATTGTATATATTTGAATCTTTCTAGTGAGTTTTTCTCACTAAAGTTTCTTTTTTCGGACTCAAAGTGAAATTGTTCCCCACTATTTAGTTTTAGAAACAATGTGTTGTCTTTATAATATCCTATTTTTTATCTTTACACAGAAACAAATATAGATTAATATATATTTTAGAAAAGTATATATTATAGTTAAACCCTCACAAAAGGTTAATCATATTTGTGGGTCCTTGGCATCATAAAGTTTCAAAACCCCTGGCCTAGGCTATAAGAAGATTGCCAAGAGCCTGAAACTGAGCTGCAGCACGGTGGCCAAGACCATACAGCGGTTTAACAGGACAGGTTCCACTCAGAACAGGCCTCGCCATGGTCGGTCAAAGAAGTTGAGTGCACATGCTCAGCGTCATATCCAGAGGTTGTCTTTGGTAAATAGACGTATGAGTGCTGCCAGCATTGCTGCAGATGTGTAAGGGGTGGGGGGTCAGCCTGTCAGTGCTCAGACCATACGCCGCACACTGCATCAAATTGGTCTGCATGGCTGTCGTCCCAGAAGGAAGCCTCTTCTAAAGATGATGCACAAGAAAGCCCGCAAAACAGTTTGCTGAAGACAAGCAGACTAAGGACATGGATTACTGGAACCATGTCCTGTGGTCTGATGAGACCAAGATAAACTTATTTGGTTCAGATGGTGTCAAGTGTGTGTGGCGGCAACCAGGTGAGGAGTACAGAGACAAGTGTGTTGCCTACAGTCAAACATGGTGGTGGGAGTGCATTAATTCTGCCGGCGCTGGGGAGCTACAGTTCATTGAGGGAACCATGAATGCCAACATGTACTGTGACATACTGAAGCAGAGCATGATCCCCTCCCTTCAGAGACTGTGCCGCAAGGCTGTATTCCAACATGATAATGACCCCAAAAGAAGCTGAGGGTAAAGGTGATGGACTGGCCAAGCATGTCTCCAAAACCCTATTGAGCATCTGTGGGGCATCCTCAAACGGAAGGTGGAGGAGCACAAGGTCTCTAACATCCACCAGCTCCGTCATGGAGGAGTGGAAGAGGACTCCAGTGTCAACCTGTGAAGCTCTGGTGAACTCCATGCCCAAGAGGGTTAAGGCAGTGCTGGAAAATAATTGTGACCACACAAAATATTGACACTTTGGGCCCACATTTTCACTTAGGGGTGTACTCACTTTTGTTGTCAGCGGTTTAGACATTAATGGCTGTGTGTTGAGTTATTTTGAGGGGACAGCAAATTTACACTGTTATACAAGTTGTACACTCACTACTTTACATTGTAGCAAAGTGTCATTTCTTCAGTGTTGTCACATGAAAATATATAATAAAATATTTACATATTGTCATAGTAATAAATTGCTAATGAAATGTCATCTGGCTCCTCAGATCTGTCGCCGACTGAACGGAATCCGCTTCACCAGCTGTAAAAGTGCCAAAGACAGGACGTCCATGTCAGTAACGCTGGAGCAGTGCTCACTACTGAGGGACGAGCACCAGCTCAATAAAGACTACTTTGTGCGAGCTCTGGACTGCATGCGGAGGTGAGCGAGATTTCAGGCCTGATCCACCTGCTCCTCTTTACACACTTCTGTTTTGTCCATTCATATATCAAACTCATTCTCATTATTTTAAAGCTGTATCATATAAAATTAGATTATCAATTTTATTAGCAATATTAGCATTTCCTCCAACTGAAAGGTCATGCTGTGGCATGTCGATCTTCTGTTCATCATCACGTTATATCAATTCACAGATCCGAGCTAACCCAACTTGACCTCTGGAATGCGTCAAAATTCGCTGAAGTTTGCATTTCTGGTCTATTGCATTCGCATGCATATAAATGGAAGTCAATGGAATGAATTCTTCAAAGTAAATACAGTTCTGTCATGACAACTCTCGGAGGGTTTAGCATGGTAGTGTACATGACATATAAATGTATTTGGTCTTGGCGGAATAGATCTGCTACGCTGCTGCTGCTGCGGCGTTGGAACAAGTACGGAGACTTGCTACTGCCAAAACATCCACAACATGCTGCTGTGTGCATATAAGGAATGCTGTTGCTGCACATATAACATATATGAATAAACCCCCATAGTTTACGTGATCACCTTGTAGCAGATCTATACATGTGGAGCTGGGGAAGGAGGAGGGTTTAGGACCAGAACTACTCTGTCATCAGCGTAAAAAAAATCATTTAAGCAGCATTTCTGTTGTGGCCATTCCCGTCCAGTGTCTGTTGAATTTCAACAAAATCAAACCTCACGCAAAATCAAACCTCACGAGTGACAAAGTCATTCAACAGCAATGTGAAAGACAAGCATCGCCTTTTGAGGTTATCACATAAAAAATAGTTTTTGAACTTTTCCTAATTACATTTAGAAATATTATTGTTGTATTGTATTTTCCTGCAGATTTGTCCAGATGCAGGTCTTATATTGTAGAGGGTTCAGGAGTGCAACATTAAGGCTTAAAAGAGTCATATTGGATGGCTAAAACAAACATTATTGTGTGCATTTGGTGAAATACAGTGTGTTTACGCGGTTTACAGTTAAAAAAAACTCATTAGTTTTCATATACCGTGCATTACTGCTGCTCCTCTGTGCCCTGCCTTTCTGAAACACCTCGATTTTTAACAAAGCTCATTGTTGTGAAAAGCGCTGTGTGCTTTGATTGGCCAGCTACCCCGGTGCGTTGTGATTTGCCGAATACCTCAAGCATCTGGCGGAAATGTAACGCCCCTTACCATATTCGGAACATCAGCCTTCAAAGCATATTGACAGCTGATAATGTCACCTGTACCGTGTGAGTACAAGCCCGAATATGATCCAGAAAATGCGTTTGACCAAGCGGATTAATCAACTTTGCCAGCAGACCGTAACAGATTGGTAAAGGCGGGCGTACACGGTGCGATTTTTGCTGTTGTATGAGCTCGCAGGTGATTTTTTTCCAATCACGAGGAAATCGGTGATGTTCGTATGGTCGCGGCTTGTATTTTGTGCGAGGAATTACGAGTCGAGTAGAGTGCCTTAAGATCACTTCCCGACCTCCCGATCATTTTTAAACATGTCGAAAAAGTTCGGGAGCTATCGGATTGAAACCATGACATGTATGCTGTTGAACAAGCCGATTTGTTGATCTATCTGAAATCGACCAATCAGGAGTTACTATTTGCACAACTATGATTTATATGATATCTTCCGTGACCACATCAAAACATGCACAAACAGATACGTTATTACCTCAAGTTGTTTTTGAAGAACAGAAAGTCCATGCTGTTCTCTGCTCTTCAAACGAATTCTTTGCCATGCCCTTTTTTATTTTCTTTTTTATTCTTTCGCAAGCCATTGCTGCCACAAAGAAAGCAATCTCTTCTTCTGACTCCATGTTTTTGGCGCAGAACTTCGTGCGATTGCTTGGGAAATCGGCAGGTCGTACAATCGTGTCATGTATCACTGCCTCCATACACTTCTCAGTTTTTACTCACTCGTGACGTGTGCGTGGACATACGGTCTTCCGACCATCAGAATTCGCACCGTGTACGCCCGGCTTAAGGTTTTATTTTTAAAAACTATTAGGTTTAACAATTAGCTAACTATAGCTAACTTCTTGAGCTGCCTTTGATGCTGTGTCTCGACGCAACGCGACAAAGTCAATAAAACATTATAACGAGGCATTTGTTGCATCCAGTGGGGACATAGTTACTGAATATCATGACTTATATTGACTTTTTTCGTGTAGCATCACGCTGCAGGGTAGAACAGCCAGTGGATACAAGGCGGAATCCAGCTCCCGATGGATTCAGCCTCATAAATATAAAAAAATTCTGCATTTATGATCGTAGGACCGTCAAAAAGTTTTCGTTTGAATAGTCAGTTGCAAATTCTTTAATAATGAAAACATACTTACAGGCTGTGAGTGAGAAACGGCAGACTGTCCTTAAAAGTTAGATTTGCCCCACTTTTTAGAAACAGCCTTTGTGCACAACCAGGTGTTAATGTGAGGCACACACTCGGATTTTGGAGTTGTGCTGTTTTGGAACAGTGTTGTAAATGAAAGTTTAACCACCTATTGCTAATTGTGTCCTCGTTTGGAAGACCCAACGAAGTAGTTTTGCATTTGTAATGAAACACACAGCGTCTCCACGACATGGTGGCAGCAACAACAACACTACAGCGGGAATAGACACGCCTTCTTTCTTTGCCTATACATTTTGGGCGGAGTTCTTCAGCGCTTCTCACGAACTGACGTAGAAATGTGGGGATGTGTTTAAACGAGGGGTTTTAGGCAGGTTTGGATGAGCCTCCGCTTTTAAATAAAACATCTCTTTTGGTTTAAGACTTTTAATATTACAATTTTACGTGTCTAATATATGCATGAACAACTTGTAACACACCAAAGATACAGGGAAACACAAAATCGCGTCATATGACTCCTTTAAAAATGAAGCCTGTGTAGGCAGCTTACTAAGTTTTGAAAAGGGCCTTTGAAGCAGTCTGGAAGAAATCCAAGCATAACCGATGGCTGAACTCCTACAGAAGCAAAATACGTGACATGTATTTCCTGTTCACGCCTGAAGAGCCACACAGTGGTCCTTTTGTCAGTGATACTGTGGATCCTTTGTGGAGTCATATACTGTACAAGCAGAATAGATTGTGATCACATGATCAGCGTGGAACAGTTGCAAAGTTTCAGTGACAGCTGCACATTTTTAAACCCCCTCGAGACCATGTGGAGCAATAGTAAGTTTAGCTTTTAGCATTCAGTCCACACATCGTGTGCTTGGTTACCAAAAATTGTGAGCTTTGTAAAGTGTCACTCCTGAAGAAGAATATTCTAGAAGGTAGCCAGCATTTTTTAAGATGAATATCTTCCCATAATGCATTGCGACACGTTTAGTAAACAAAAACTTTTTTGTATGAGTTCAAAATGTAATTAATTTAAAGTTAAGTCTATATTATTATTATCAAGTCTATATTAAAGGAACAGTTCACCCAAAAATGGAAATTCTGTCATCATTCTGTGAGACGTTTTCAAAGTGGGGGTCAAATTTCTTTGTAAATTTCTTTGTTCTGATCAACACAAAAGAAGAAAGCAAACAGTTCTGGGGCACTTTTGGCAACCATTGTCATTTTTCCTACTATGGTAATCAATGGTGGCTACAAGCAATCTTCCAAATATCTTTCTCTGTGTTCATCAGAACAAAGAAATGAATACAGATTTGGAACAACAGAATTTTCATTTTAGGGTGAAGTATCCTTAAAGTCTGTAAGTTTTGCCTCTATGTTGCCATCTCTGTTTGAAACATAAAATTGCAGGTGCTCGTCTTTATGCATATTAAAATCAAATAACATCAAAATAATATTTCTCTTAATTCCCTTAATCGTGATTAAGTAGATGAAGATGCTTTTGTTGAGAAGTGTAGGAGGTTTAGCTTTTGAGAAAAGTTGATCTCTGTGGGCTTTTCATAATCGCACTGTTGAAAAGGAAGTTGACAATTAACTATGACAAGTTCCAGAATTTTGAGCAAACTTAATTGGTGACATCCCACTAGACTCCCGTACAACCCTATGTCAGACTGTGCAGATGATTTTTGCTAAAATCTTGCCAATTCGACTCAACTGTGGCTAGAAAAACTAGATGTGTGTGTACCCAAAGCCCTACGCTGGGAACCCTGCCTGCTCAGGGTGGCACAAAGCATACTTGCATGCAACATAGATACGTACAAGCACAGGATGTAATTAAAAGTTTACAAGTGTGCTGGATTTTATTGGTTGAGGATTCCAAAATGTTGACAGGTGTTGGTGAACTTGAAGGCCTTGGCTTCAATTGCTTTTTTCAGTTACTCAATTCAAAGAAATCAGTTGGGAGGTCCTAACAAATAGATGACACATTTCTATGGCATTTGATGGAAAGTATCCCATGGAAATATGTCCCATAGAGATTAACAGATGATAGAAGTAAGTGCTTTTTGCGTTGACTGCCAACTTCTATACCCTGCCAATCGGACCTCAAAGTAAGCCTTCATAACCACATATCATTAATAAATGAATTATTTATAAAACTCCTTCCCATTACCCACTGAATAGCATTGCTCTTTTACATTCATTTCAATACAATGCCAAATAGTTGTAATCAAATGGGTCACGAAACCATATAAGTATAATATATCAAGGTATAGTTAAGTACTTTTGAGAAATGTGATCATTGACCTACTTTCATACACTATTTTTTCATGCTTGTCACAGCAGGCTGAATGTGTGTGTGCTCGAATGCGTCTGCTTAATGTAAACAAACTGGAATCAAAACACAATAGCATTGTTTTAAAGATAAAGGCAGGGATTTGAGAACTTTTCAAGGGTTTAAGACTCATCCGTTTATTTGCTGATGAAAGTAATGT
Organism: Triplophysa rosa; assembly: GCF_024868665.1. NCBI lineage: Eukaryota > Metazoa > Chordata > Actinopteri > Cypriniformes > Nemacheilidae > Triplophysa > Triplophysa rosa. Next base: position 25,701,069 of record NC_079893.1, on the reverse strand, counting down.
CTTATTATCATGTCAACGATTCGATATCATGATGCATCACAATGCGTTGCATCCTCAGACTGTCGCAGCTCTTTCTCGTCTAACCCCCAAATTCAAACTACACTCCAGAAGCATGCGCTTCTTTCATAACACGAGTAGAGCGCTTAGAGATGCAGTGTGGTGTCTTTTATGTGTTGATTGAGTGCTTGACATCTTAAACAACTTCCAACAGCGGTTGAAGTTTAGAAATATATGAAAATGGAAGTTGCTCGGTGGCTTTGGTCAGGGTCACTGAGTGCAGCTAAGACACGTAAGAGGAGATCTGGCCCTCCCGGCTGAGCCTGGTTTCTCCCGAGGTTTTTTTTTCTCCATTATTCATCATTGGAGTTTGGGTTCCTCGCCACAGCAGAGCAGTGCAGTGTTGGCTTGCTCACCGGGAGACTGCATTTATTTGTTTATTCATTTATTTATTAGATATGATTTATTATAATGATCTTGCTTGGTCTATAAACACCATGCACTGTGCTGTGTTTTACCTTTCTGTGTTTTTCTTATTTGCTCCTGTAAAGCTGCTTTGGAACAATGCACATTGTGAAAAGCGCTATATAAATAAAATTGAATTGAATTGAATTGAATTGAAAATGCGCTTTATTTACACGCAGCCTTCTGTGCGTGTGCACTTACTCACCTCACCTTATCGAGAGAGAGGCGCAACCCCTGCTCATGCTCAATTTACAGTCTGAAAGATGCATTTATATGGTTTATGTCAAAAGCAACGTTTTAAATATGATAAGACATAACATATTTACAATAAAGCAGATTTTTTTAATAATCGACTTTTCAACAGCCCTGTATAGACCTACTTTCATGATAATTGAGCAAATTCTCCCCACATTTGGCATTGTGATAAAAATAGACCCTATTCTTGCAACGTTAATGTGAAATTAAATGTGACGTGAGAGGCTTCACCTCATGAGCTGTCAGTTTGTTATGTTTGGAGAAGGGAGGGCTGTTGATGTCAGGGTTTGATTTCACATAGCTAAACCGGTTTAGTTGAGTTTAAAACCAAAGCAGTTCAGAAATTTAATCTGACGCACGTGGTGCTAAAGTTGGATCTGTGTCAACGTGTGTGACGTCAGCTCAATTGTGAAAAAAAGATAAAGTAACTTTTCATTGTAACAAACACCTTTTCATTTCTTTTCAAAAGAACGCCGCCTTAGAAAAATGACGCTTGCTGCTTTTGGAATCCAGAAGCAGGTGGAAGATTAGCCTTGGCTTACTGTTTTCACTTATAAAGTGACTCTCTATGCATATACAAGGTTGCCATTGTCACGGAAATAATACAATTTATTTTCCACATCTGTAAACATTCAACTCTGTGATTACATTCTTGAATAAAGTTACAGATTTCCAAACTGATTTTTGAAGGGTTAATCTTGCTAGAACCCACACCTCTATTATCTGTTGACCTGCATTACAACTTTCTTCACATCTTTCATGTTCTGCTCAAATTCTCCCTAGTGTTTGAAATCCATTCATTCTTTATCCTTTGACATGTTAGTTGTTTTCTGGGCATTCACAGACCCATTCCTGTTCAGTGTGTATGTGTGTCCTCTAAACTATAGTGTTCTTCTAAACTAGTGTCTTGACAAACTATTTGACTAACTTTTGCTGTTTGTGTGTGCTTTTTCTCTCTCATTTGGGTCTGAGTCAGCGGTCAGTTGGCCCAGGGAGATGTAGCCCAATGGGACGACCCTGAGACAGGCTCGATAGCTATTAACAAGCCAGCGTCTCGACACTTCTATCCCATCGCCCTTCTGCTGGTCAGCTCCCACCTGCTGGTGGTCTGGCTCATTTTAAGCCTTGTCTTTTTGCTTGCAAAATACCAATAAACTGCATATTATGTCACACCTGAGCTCTGTCTAACTTTCTTACTTGGTTGCTCTGAGTGTTTCTCTTGGCTCTTGCTGTGCTAAAAAACTAACAGGTTTTAGCTATTTCACTTTTGGCACACAAACCTCAGTTCAGTTTCCTTCATATTTTGCTCACCGTGTATTTTTTGTGGAACACTAAAGGTCAAGCTAAAAAGGTTTTCGAGTGTTGCTCATGGGTGGTATGTACTGGTGCATGTTTTTTGTTAGGAGTTAGATAGATGCGGTTACTGTTTTCTGTAAAAGCGTAGACTTTTTTTCAACATCTGTGTTTCACAGAAGGTCTTAAATGAGATAAGCGCACATGTTTCCTTTCAACCAAAGGCAAAATAAATGCATGGGTATTTTTGGAAAGCATGTGAAAAACCAGCAGTTTCATTTGTTTGTTTTGACATATTATGAATTTACATTTTTGCATTGTGAATTGATACATGATGTGCCATTTTATTGGTTAGAATCTAAGAGTTTCCACATGCTTTGCATAACGTGTGGGTAAAACATCACAGACATTGTGTTTTCATCATCACCCGTTTTTCTTTCTCCATCTTCCATCATCAGAGAAGGATGCCGGATTGAGAATGTGCAAAAGAATATAAAGTGCAGAAAATATGCTTTCAACATGATACAACTGATTGCCTTTCCAAAATACTACCGGCCACCAGAAGGAACTTATGGCAAAGTGGATTCTTGAAACATATCCAGGAGAGACTCGAGATTATTTATCGGTTACAACATGTGCAGCGGGGTCCAAAAGTCAGAGGCCACTTTAACAATGTGGGATTACATTTCAACCTGGATAGGATATGAGAAAACGCCCAAGAATTATTTCTGATTGTTATGCCGATAATATCATTTGTAAACTGAAATACATGAGAAAAACACAAAAAAGCTAAATATCACACAAATGGTCTTAGACTTTTGGATGTATGGGTGTGTGTGCATTTATAGATGCTACACCAGCCACCAGAAATGAAAATGTTAAATTTATAGACTGTTTAGCTGATACACGGCATTATTTCCACGATTAAAAAATACCATGTTAACTTTAGATATATAATTTTTTATGTTTTATTAAAAAGGGGAGGTCAGGCATCTCTCTGTAATTGTTTGATATATCACCCTGCATTATCACCTCTCTGTATATGTTTGAGTGTCAAAACCTGTTGTTTTTAAGCAGTTTTTTTTATATATATTTTATTGTCATAATTGTTTTGGTATATACAGCAATTGTACAATATCATCTAAGTTTGTTAGGACGATGAAGAATATTACTTATTTTAAAAGGATTGTGAATTTAACATTATGCACATTTGCACGAAATGTAAATTTTGTTTACATACTGTGTGCTCTATATATTAGCATCTTGTAAAAAATTGTTTATTTCTTAAAATCTGATATGGACTTTGCGGTTTGTTTTGTACATCTTACATTTGTTTTCTTGTGTTTTTTCTGTAATTTTGTACAGTAGGATGCCACTCATGGTACAGGCAATCCACATAATAACAAACATTGAAACTAAAGCAAACCGATCCTTTTTCTATTAAGTTTAATGTGTTTTCTACAGCTGCGTGTTTATCTAAATGTCTGTGCCCATCTGTCACCTCTCAGAACAGGATGTGTTGTAGAAACAATCACCTGTACATTACCAAAACAATGACGCCATGTGCATCAGCTGTGTGTACCTGTGGAAAACAAAGAACCCTCATATTTGCATGACAGGCCATCAAAACAGCTAAAGAGGTGTTGATGACAAAGTAGATTGAGGGTGAAGTCGTCTAAACCTTTGAGGCTTTGCTATTTTCTCCTCTTACTCAAAGTGTTGAGTTGTTTTCATTTCTTTATTATATGTGTTCGCTCATCAAATGCCTTTGTCAGCTGTTCTTTGCTCACATAGTGCTGTCCCTGTTTTAATCATAACACTTCTGATACCTTGGGACTTACTGTAGTGACTTTGTTGTGGTATACTGTATGTGTAAATATCTGTTATGTGGCTGGTTTTGAACAAGAAAGTTAAGTTACAACAAGTAAAAAAGCTTTATCATGTTCCTTCATAAGTAATTTTGAAAGATCCTACAGGCTCTCCAAAACTAAACTTGAAACATAACCACATTGGGGTCCTTGGGGTCAGAATCAGATGTCATAGAAAGAAACTCTGCCTGTAACCAACACATGTCTGTTCTGGTTAGTGTTCACACTTGCTTCCAAACTGCTGCTGAAGAAAAACATTCAAACTAATTGAAAAAGATTAAAAAGAGGTTTGCACATTAATCATTATCATAAAATTATATAAATAAAAAATGTAACATCTTATTGCTTTTCTATTACTACATCGCGTTACCAAAATCCACCAAAAATATCTGCAAATATTGTTTATTTTCTGAACAGTTTAATTTAGGATATGGAAATAAATATCCTATAAATTATTCTAAAATTAACAATAAAACCCAAATTGAGCAAACCATGCATTGCGCAAAGAATGCGTTTTCAACTTTACGCGTTTTTCAAGCATTAAGTCGAACAACCCAAAAGACTGCGGTGATCTGTTTAATGACAGCACATGGAGCTGTAATCGGGCCTTAAAAGTTAGGCCCGACAGAATTCGGCCCGAGCCCGACGTGTAAAATGATAGAAATTAAGACCGAAACCGTCGGGTTCGGGCAAAGATCTTCAGCTCTGTGATTTATAAAGGGAGGTGTTGTCGCATATATGGTAAATTGGAGGCGTTTCCGAATGCTAATGACCGTGAACGAGCATGGTACTTGCGCACATGTGGGATTTATCAACAATGATTGCTTACTCATGTGCGTAAGAAGTGCGTGCGCACGTTTGATAAATACAGATTTTTTTGTACTTGCACACATTCTAAATTTCATTCGTACGACAAAATATTGACCTTTTCTACGCACTTTTGATAAATGAGGCCCAACAGTACGTACGCACAAATGCGTGCGTAGTGAGTGCGTAAGAACAGTTTAACGCAAAGTGTGGGATCTTCCAACTTGTACTTGTGTGTAAATATGAGCACCTCTGAGCATACTTACGCAGAAAATGTAGTGGTAGAACAGTTATACTACAAAAAGAAAGTGCCATCGTTGTCCTGTGTCCTTTATTTGCAAACACTCAATTAGTAAATTCATAGTTCAAGCTGTGAATGTGATGTGAAAATGTGAAATTTATCAATCGCAAATGATCGTGAAATTGCGCGCAGCTGAACAGTTTTAGATCTCCACCTTTTAATGACGTGTAATTAATGTCATTGATATATGAAAGAGCGCCTGTCAATGTCCAAATCCTGTACAAGCAGCAGGAATTAATTATTTTTCCAAAAACCTGCAGCACTCGGACAAGCAAAAGTGCGTACGTCTGCTCAGACCCTGACTTGGCGCTAAGCACTTTTCCACGTCGTCAAAGACCGTTTTTATACATTTGAACGTTGCCGTGGATTTTTGCGTAGGCTATGCACACTTTACGATCAAATCTGTGAGTAGGCACGTTTTATAAATGAGGCCCCAGACCACCAACTACCTCAAGATCAAGTAACTTATTTGTCAAGAAGTCAGAATGTTACTTGAGGAAATATCATGCTGAAAACTGTGCACAATATTAAACATTTTTGATTTATGAGGGTTTACATAACAGAGAACTTCCTAAGTGAAAGCACAACAATAGCTACACTTCCCCGTGATGCCTTAAATTAAACACGCCTATTGACATGTGCATTATGATGAACTGTAGAAATGTGTAATCTGGTAAATTTTTGGTTTTGTGATTAATGAAAGTTATGCTGAACAAACCCAACATTCAACAAAGGACTCCATCTGCTTTGTTAAATGTTTAATGTAACAAGACTGTATAAAAACAGCAGTATATGGATATATAACAGCAGCTTCTGCTCCCATCTGTACAAAGAACTTTAAACTGTATTTCATATTTTTTCACCATAAATTCTGTACAATCAGAAAATATTTACAATTAGACAATAATTCGTTACAAAAATATATAATTATTTAAAGCTTTACAAAATGACACACTTTAGCCTGAGATAGGTTTGGGAAGCGCTACATATAAATATGGATAAAAAGTTGTTAGTATAATTTATATAATAGAAGATAAATAAGCTTATTTGACATGAAGAATGCTTCTAATCACACGTAGGGTTAGGGTTATCCTTGCAAAGTTGAGTCAGTTTTTGGAGAAGAGTTTCCATCCTTTTATAAAACACAACAGAGTTTGTGAGCTCTTCTGCTTCACATGGATGTATGGCTGAGCAGTTCTAGAGAGTCAGTGGAAGAAAACAGAACCACAATTAATGTCTGAACACTCTCTTTTATTACACGCTCACAGGGGTAGTGCTTTCACTTACATGTCCTTTATATCTTTCTAAAGTTGTCTCCACTTTTTCCATGTTTCGACCTGTGACATCTTCCTCATGCAAAACAACGTTCATCTCCAACAAATAGCAGTCGAAAAACTTATTTGTACATTTCTGAAAACAAAAGGAGGTTACATTAGCACTGGATTCATTTATACACAGATCAAATTGTATGTTATGCTAATGGTTAGTGTAAGAGAGTTACACTTACAGTGATACTTTCAATATTTGGTGCATACAAGTGGGCATCAGACCTCTGGGAAAAAAATTAAATTATGATACTACATTAAGTACTACACAGGATGTATATCTTCTGTTTAAAAGACATTGTAATTATGTTGCTATGTAAAATGAATGGTTAAATAGAATGCATTTGAACATATTTAATTTAAAAGAGTCATTTGCAATGCTTGCTTTTTCCAATTGGGGAAAAGGGTTTGAAAACAGTCCTTACTTTTTCAAATCCATAAAGTGGCCCTCGTGGCATAGAAATGACACACTTCGCATTTAAATCACAGAATAGCCATTGGTGACTTACTTCAAACACAGCTCTTGTCTGGTTTAGAGCATTCTGGAGGTCTTTCAGAGCCTGCATTTCATGACTGTCAGCCACAGGCAACAGAGCACTTAGACAGCTAAACACACACACAGAGAAAACAAACAAATAAACAGAATTACTCAATCAAATCTGGTTTAAATGACATTTTAAACAGATTTTCATCTAATGTAGTTGAACAGTATTATATTTATATGAATACATATATATTGTACTGTATATATTACCATGTAAAATGTAAATGTTTACCTAAAGTAATCCTTAAAGTGGTCACCCAAAAATGAAAATTCTATCATCATTTACTCTCCCTCTTGTCACTTCAAACCGAAACCGGTATGACTTTCTTTCTTCCACGGCACACAAAGGAAGATATTTTGAAGAGTGTTGTTAACTGGCAGCGATTCACTTGCATTGGTTTTGTGTCCATACAATAGAAGTGAATGGGTGTAGACGCTGTTCGGTTACCAACTTTCTTCAAAATATCTTCTTTTGTGTTCTGCAGAAGAAAGAAAGTCATACAGGTTTGAAATGACAAGAGGGTGAGTAAATGATGACAGAATTTTCATTTTTGACAAAACATACTTGAGCGAACTATTTACCCACTGTCCTGTAAAAAGTGCTTAATCTCCATTTGAAGAATTTTTACTGTTATGATGAAAGAAAACCCATTACAGGAACTCAGAAATCACTGTGTAGAGCTGCATGTGCTGTGAAACGGGCCTAATACCAACTTTATTGAACGTTTATAAGAGGAGTGGCAAACAGTTCTAGCAGTCTATTTTTAATTTCTGCAAACATTTGATTGTTCTAATTTGACTAGATGTTGTAATGACTGCCATAGTGGAAAAAATTAAAATGGTAGTCAAAGGTGAAAAAATTAAAATGGTAGTCAAAGGTGCGCCAGAACTGTTTGCTTTCCTAAATTCCTCAAAATATCTTCTTTTCTTTTGTGTTTAGCAGAACAAAAACATTTTAAATAAATTTTCATACTATGGTAGTCAATGATGCCCCAGAATTGTCAGTTGCTAACAATCTTCCAAATATCTTTCTTTGTGTTTAGCAGAACAAAGACATGTATACAGGTTTGGAACAATGTGAGGGTGAGTAAATGATGGCCGAATTTTCATTTTTGGGTGAACTATCCCTTTAAGTCACTTTTAAGACATCAGAGCTTGCCACGTAATGCACCTCAAAGTAGGGTTGCACGGTGCACCGGTAGCATCGCGATGCTGAAGCGTCAAAATACCGCGATGCCTCTCGGAAACGGTAGTATCGTACCGTTGGTAATGTTGTTTATGCGCATTAATATTCATTTGAACACTTACATCTGCCTTGTTTATGTGTGTTTTGAATGACTCGGACGAGTTAATGATTCAAATTAGCGTTTTGAAGAGTTGGTTAACTGATTGGAAAATTGACTAGAGTATTTGCTACAATTTATCCAATTACTACAGTTAATACAACAAAATATTCTAGTGCAAAGTATAATACAGTTTACTATATTAAATACAAAATGTTTAATCTAAATCTGTGTTTCTTGTATAGATTTGAATTATGAACATGGCACAGCATCGTGATACTACTTGGTATCGAGATACTTCAGCTGGTATAGTATCGTAAGACATGTTTATGGTATCGTGACAACCCTACCTCAAAGAGTTATGTGAGCTTCACTCACAGCATCTCTATAATAATGTTCCGCTCCAGCAGTCACTCTATCATGCTTCACTAATCCTGCAACCGCAAACACTTATACTGTTCACTTATCTCCATTATACATCCATCAGCATCAATGAGTGCAGTTTTATTGACTGGGCAGTAAAATAATCTGAGTATTACTCTTAGTTCATAACCTTTACCCTAATAACACCCAACTAAACTTCTCCAGGAACGTCAGTGTTCCTCTTTAAATGAGTTTGGTGTGTAGCATACCTATCGTGCCCTAAAATGCTTAGGCAGCTAACAACCTTGCCCATGTGACTCCAATATACTGTCTAGAATGGCAATATTGGCTAAATAGACAAACACTGTGTACCGGCTTTTACCACTATCATGTGATAAAATATCTCGAGTCATTATGATATCTCTTTTACCTTTCAAATCTAATACCTAATCCTTTTAAAGTCACCACAATCATTTTGTATGACGTCGCTAAATAGTTTATTATGCGATCATTGATATTTATAATGTACTGAAAGTTATGCCAGGTAATGCTGTTTGCTTCAGGCACGTTGAATTTGTCCTAATAGCAGGTTCATATTACCTCATACCAAGGTCACAGCTCTTAAGATCACTTTATCAAGCTAATGTAAAGCTAAAGCAGAATAATATTTTATTTCATAAGTCTCGCTGGCTACTTAGCAACAGCAAGCAGGCAAACAAAGACAACGGCCGATAAGGAGAAATGATTGTTTTTATTTCACATGTAAGTGCGTGCACAAAATCACGTATTCTGGGCCTCAGCCGGTTTTGTCAATGGGTTCCATGTGGGCCCCACATGGGTTAGCCCAAATGAAATCAACACTGCTTAGTGTGCATACTACAGGCTGCTAAATGTAACACTGAATGTTGTAGTTAATGAGATAATGAAGTGATAACAAGCAGAATCACTGATGGACACAGAAACAACAAGAACACAAAGAAATAAAACACAACAAGTACAACTGACTTCAGCCACAACTCCACAAACACCACCAACATCTTTACTTATTTATATTAATGAGAATAAATTATTGAGTTTTTTTCTGTTCATGTTTTACTGAAAATAACTGGTTTTATGTTACCATTATGGTGATCAGTGTTTGTTTTAGTCAGGAAGTTTGACTCTTGATTTTTTAAGGTTAGTTTATCTCTGACTGCTGTAGCTCATTTTATTATGGGGAGTTATGGTTATCACAAAAGAACATGATTGATGATTTTGGCTGTTTTTGTGCCAGGTTTATACTTAATACGTTGTGATGAATTTACTAAATGTGTTGAATAAATTTATGTGAGAGTGAATGTATAATAGTTTCTTTTATTATCGTAGATGAGAGCAAGCACAACTTATATCAGAAAATTTGAGGTTAAAAAACTTTGAACACTTTCAACTCCTGCAAAGTTTATTCACGCTCAAATATCAAGATTCATGAAATTAATCTCAACAATGGTAACGTTTCATGCTGTAATGCATCATACAAAACTCATTCGTGACTCCCAGAATGCATTGCAGCATGAAGCATTTCACCGTTGTTGAGGTTCATATGTGGATTCTTGATGTCTGTGTGAGTACCAGTAAAAAAGGATTTCAATGTGCTTGGTCTACTTTAACACCTGTTCAATTGTCTCTAATGAAGCTGTGCTACTTTTTCTAAATTATCTGCATTACCGATATATCATGCAAAAGATCAATAATCAACCAACTAAATGTTGATTGTGTACTTATTAAGCAATGAACGTCATAAAATATAATTTTCTCTTGACTTTCATGCCATAACAAACTCAGAAAAAAACAAACTTTAAAAAACCAAACTGCCCGACTAAAACAAACACTGATCACCATAATGGTGACATCAAACCAGTTATTTTTAGTAAAACATGAACAGAAAAAAACTCTCAATAATATATATAAATAAAGATGTTAATGGTGTTGTGGCTGAACTTAATTGTTGTGTTTTATTTCTTTGTGTTCTTGTTGTTTCTGTGTTCATCAGTGATTCTGCTTGTTATCACTTCATTGTCTCATTAACTACAACATTCAGTGTTATATTTAGCAGCCTGCACACTAAGCAGTGTTGATTTCATCTGGGCTAACCCATGTGGGGCCTACATGGAACCCGCAGACAAAACCGGCTGAGGCCCAGAAGACAGCCCACATCAAACCCATCTGGGCCCGATGTGTCTTTGCTGGCTGGGTTACAAGGCTCACGCTTTTACTTCATCTGGTAATTAGAGTTAAATACAATACAACAAAACATAAAGGCGGAATTTAACTGGTATTTTTTCTATAGTTTTGTCTTCGGGACCCCTTAGTGTTGCCTTAGTAGGCTACATAAACATTGCTTTAGTAAGAGCAATGGGACAAAAAGAAAAGAAAATAAGCAGTCATTCTCGGATATACCTCAGAATTAAGAAAGAATTCCAAACCTCGGAGTTCAAATGGCATTCCAGGTGAGATTCAATGCACCAGGGGTTACAACCACATCTCACAATTCTCTGAAAAACATCATACGCGCCTTTAATACATTCAGTGACCAAAATAATGCAAAACTTTCCAGTTTGAGGAAAATAATTATTTGAAGGCCAGACAGTTCCTGGAATCGATTGCAAGACAGTCTTTCGAAACTGAAAGCTGATACATATTTGCTGAGTAGCTTTCACTAATAGTCAACTAGTACACCAATAGACTTAACAAATTAAGGTTGCAATTGCTGAAAAAACTTATAGCGCATAGGTTTTATGACGCTCCAGCAACCAAGTGGTTTATACTAACCTATACACGCACCGCAAAATGGACACATGAACAGAGGAATACATTTTATCTCTGCTATTTGCTATTTATAAAGACATGATGCGTCATATACATTCAGAAATGGGACTTTATCAGCATACACCAAAGCAACACTCAGAAGAGAGGTTGCATGCACTGCAATAACAGTTTAGTAAATAATTGGTTCCAAATGATCAAAAAACCCAAGGGTTGCAATTGTTCGTAATTCCCTTTTTAAACGTATACATGCAGGAACATTTCAAGTTGGCAACACTGCGTAAAGAGTGGTAAACTAACCTAAGTCTCTTTAAAAAAATTCTATAGGCTAAAAAACCACGAAGACATGTCAAAAAAAATTTGTTACATGCAAAGTATGCTAGGCTAATATGCAGAATTAATTTCACGAACGGGCTTCTGTCTCCTAACAGAAAAAAAATCCACAATCAATTCAGAAATGCACTGATCTATTGCGGTGCATTGACCAATGCAGTGCGTTACAACCTGACTTTTGTATGAATCCCGATGCATTGCCTTTACAACAGAGCACGTATTTCCTACCATTGTTTTTAGTTTTGGTGGTTTGTTCCTAAATCCTACGATTATTGCGAAGCAGATGGTCATAAGAATCATCGAACCCAGATCGTTGGTAGGCCAACCACGAGAGCTGCATACAATTCACATGTTTTCCTTATGCAAAATTCCTTGAAGTGTGTCATTGAATGTGTTAAATCCTATTTATTACTCCAGCGAGATATTCTTCTATACATTATTCCTCCGCGAGCGCACATTGAACCCGTCTCGTCTACCCCTGATCTGCTAGTGAAATCCACGCACACTGACAGACCGCCCAGCCCGTCGACTGAACCTCTTTCACTTTTATACAATGTGAATGATCACTTGGCAGTATGAACACTCTGTGTATCATTTATTTTGGGCGTTATAATGGCGAGTATTTTCAGACACCTGTGAGGAAAAACTAGTTGACGAAAGTGTTTCGTAGTTTATTTGACCATATAATGCACACGATAGCATCTGAAAACCACGAATCACTTCATAGATCAATAGTGTAACTACTTTCAAATATTCATATGTAATATATTAATCTTAGTAAGATTATTATTAATAGTAACATATTTTTGAACAATATATATTTAGATAAGATTACATGGCATTGTGCACTTCGTTAAAAACCCTCGTATACCAACTGGTGTCCCCGCCCAAAACTGACGTCATTTGAAAACACTGCTCCAAGTGGGGTTTTTTTTCTTTAGGAAAATATGTCAATGAAATCGGTCACATAACGTTAGAGACTTTTTTTACTTGAAGTTTTATTCATTGACATTCGTTTCCAGGCCACGAAATCTCAATTTATATTCCCAGGTTTTCTGAGGTAACCATGAAAAATGACACAAAACTTACTTTTAAAAATATTACTTCAGATATATCTGAATTTCAAAATGATGTCTTAAAATGTAGACACAAATAGTTAGATCTGACAATGTTAAACTCACTTTTTAAACTCTGAGTCACACTTTGGGTCTAAACCTGCACAATCTCAAACACAAAATCTTTTTTTCCATTTCTATGAAGTCTTTCCACAGGTGGCTTCCAAGCTGAGATTTGACAGCGAGTTCTCAACCTCAGCATCATCTTCCTCCTCTTCGTCATCATCATCATCCTCCACCTCCTCATCGTTGTCTTCCTCTTCATCATCAAAGTCATAGTCATCCTCGATGTCATCATCGTCTCCTGCTCCACATTCTACATTTTTCCAGTACGAGCTGTATCCTGATGCTCCATCCTCATCAGTGCCACTTTGACGACCAAATTTATGGTTTCGAGCTGCAAGATGTACAAGCAAAGTTATCCAGTGAAAGAGAGTACTGCTACAGTAACAGAAAAACACTGCAGTATTCTGGCAAGCAAGACCATATCACGGTTTTGTTTTATTTCGATCGAGTGTACTGAAGAAAACACGTCCCTGCTTCTCCCTCATATATAAATGATTAATTTAAACAACTGTTTAATGGGAGATAAGAGATAGCACTCACTGGACATGCTCAGATCTTTGGTCTCCTGAGTTTCATGTCCACACTTTGGGCACGGTGGAGCCTTGCCTTTCTCTTGTTTGAATACTTTGCTTCGGGCATGATCGTCGCAGAAACACACCTGCAAATAAGATATTTTATAAAACATCGCCGTTTGTCCAAACAAAGTATTTACATAAACAAATATGTTATCAATAGAAGACCTAATGTGAATATAAAATCCTAACCTTGCATCGTAAACAAGAGTACTGACCAAGTCGATTGCAGGATAAGCCTGGAATTGGATTAAAAGACTAAGTCACAGAAATTTAACTTAAAATGAGAATATTAAAAAAAATAAGAAATGTACATTTATAAGTCTCAGCCTCCAACACTTGACAGCTCGCCTGGTGCTCAAACTGATCATCCTCGCACAAAAAATTGTGGCAAAAAGAGCAACGGAAAATTCGACCACCTGGATAAAAAGTGTGTGTTTATACAAGCATTGCACTTGTTTGTCCAGCAATATTAAAGCAGATAATTTCACCAACAGTAAATTGTTAATGATAGTTATTTTCCAATGCATCATAGACAAGACTCTGTTGGTTGCACATTACCATGTTCCCACACATTGCGGTCGCATTCAATGCAGTCTGCATCTACAAGGGGGCAAGAGCAGGCATGGGTACTTAGGCATTTCCTGCCATGGCACACCCAGGCTTCACAGAAATCGCAGATGGCCCCCTAATGGTCACAAACAGTACTGCATAAGCATTAAGTAAATTCCTAAAAAAAAACACTTCATGCCCTTGTTCACACTTCAGTCAATTGTTTTTATAGTCCGACTGGACAGAAAGAAAATTTCCAATAGCTGTTCCAGTAAACTAGCATTTAAGACATTGTTTCTGCATACCACCATCCCCATTCCGGTGCTGTGAACGCCAGGATGTTTGACGACACAGTCTGAAGACTTCATACATTTTGTTTTGCCTTTGAAGAAAGAAAAATGTATAAAACGAAAGCAAATTTGTGAATAAACCTGTTCAAATGTGAGGTGTGTAATTTATCCACAATCAACGAAAGTAGTTTTCAAAATACCCCAATATAGTCAACTATAAAGATAGTCATGCCCTAAACTAATGCCACTGGTTGTGTCAACATCTGAGAGTCAAGTTGTTCAGGATACTCAATCAAATAACATTGTTAAACAAAGTAAGGCTCACCACACTGTGCACACATGGGAAGTTTCTGCACTGACGAGCAGAAATAGCAGAATGCTCTGTTCTTTTGCCGCCTGACAAAAAATAAATAAATAAAAATATGTTTATTCCTCCCACTTTGATAGTAATTACTGTAAAAATGGCAACAAGAAACTATATATAATTAAGTTTACCTTTGACATTTATCACATTCCTGTAATAAAAATAAAAAGTTTGTCCATTTTTGTATTATATTACAGAAAAACACGACATGATACGACATAAGGGTAAACAAATGACGACAGATTTTGTATATAGGGGAAACTATTCCTTTACTTTTGCAGACACGTTCACATTGTAAAAATACAGTAAGTGTTAATAGTATTTTGTAATCTGTAACATAAACGCATAGAAAACCATGCTTACCATGGCGAAGTTGCACGGGTGTTTAGCCACATCGACATTATCTTTGTTGGCTCGGGTCTGTTTCTCTCGCTCCTTTCGGCTTTCAGCCTTCTTACGAGCACCAGTCTTCTTCTTTGGCATCTCTCACCTTCAATATCACAAAAAAGACTTAATTAAACTGCGGTGACACTGTTTTAATGTCCGGATATGCTACTTATGCGATATTCAACAGAGCGCACGTGAGTGAACTGACCTCTGAATAAATGATTTTAATACACACGTCAGTTAACAATTTCTTTTACAAACGCAGTAAAGTCCAATGCAGAACTAAACAACATAATAGATTGATTCTGTCATGCCAAACATACCAAGAAAAATGTACAACCGCTCAGGAAACAGTCAGCTTAGACCAAAGCTGATCACAGGGTGTGTGCAACAGTAAAACGTTCCGTACGAAGACTTTCGAGTGCTGTAATTAGTTCCTCTCGCATTTACAAGCCGGTTTTTGTGTCTGTTTTGGTTTGTTTATACTGTATATGTGACTATATCAGATTGTATGTCTACGGAAATATTATTTAAATATTTGACAGATTATATCTGGAAAAATAAACGAAAATGTAGTCCCGCGCCATCATATAAGAGGGCTACACACGGTACTTTGCTGTCGGAGTCAGAACGGGTTGCCAGGTACCAATATAACACGTTTAGGACTTTATATCCTTTTGGTCGTTGACAGACAGTTAGCATGTTGGTAGATATATATTACGTATTTTCATGTGCTGTCACCTCATATGAAGTTTAGTTACAGATTACAATTACTGGTTTTTGGTTGTTAGTTTGAATTACATCTTATATTTTGTCTAACGTAACTTTCGCAATAACTGGCAACATTGTGGGTAGCACCGTCACAAGAACCGCAAGTGCTGATGGGTGGAGACGGGATGGTTGACTGCATCTATAAGCCACGTTTAAAGGACGACAGACTTAAACGTGGACGTGGTTTTTATCGTGGACTTATATAATAATGCGCTACTCAAAGATCGTCACTTATATTATGGAACAGTGTATTAAATGACAGCAGGGAGAAATACATTTCGTGAAAAACTGTTGTTGGGGACCATTTAAGAAAACACGACAATGTCCTTAACGCAAGCTTGCCGAAGTCTTGCCCTGTCTACATGGTTGCTGTCATTTTGTTTTGTGCATTTGTTGTGTTTGGACTTCACAGTGGCCGAGAAAGAGGAATGGTACACTGCGTTTGTCAACATCACTTACTTGGACCCAGTAACATCTCAAGTCAGGACAGAGAAAACTGAATGCGGGAGATACGGGGAACACTCCCCTAAAAAAGATGCTAGGGGATTTGTATTCATGCCTTCTTTACTGCAGGACAGACAGGTGTGTGACAGCAACACCAAATTCCCACTGCCCCATCCCAACAGTCCATGGATAGCACTGATAGCAGGAGGAAACTGTACATACAGAGAGAAGATAAGACATGCAGCCAGCCTCAATGCATCTGCTGTTGTCATATTCAATTTGGGCTCCAGCAATCCCAATGAGACCATTACTATGCCACACCAAGGTAAGAGAATAATATGTGGACAAATGTTCCGCTGGGAAACCTTGGGTCTGTCCATTTATGGTCTCAAAAGTCCCTAGATCTCAGTTGAATTTAGTATCTTTGGGATGTGGTGGACCAACCAGTTGGATCCTCAATGGTTCCACCATACAACCTACAAGACTTGAAGGATCTGCTGCTAACTTCTTGTTACTACAAAAGGACACCTTCAGGGGTTTTGTAGGGATCATGTGTCCATACACCTATTAGTTAAACAAATGCGTTCACATGCAGACATTTTTGAGTTTGCTCAACCAGTTATAAAATATCTTTATGTGTTCTGTGGAAAGCAGTTCTTCAAACATGATGTAAATATTTGAGTGTGCTGATGTTGACAAAACATTGGCAGAAATTTCCCATGATCTCTCGCTTCACTTCTTGTGTTTTCCATGACTTCTGCTTTGGTTGTGTTCACGTCTAGCTTGACATGCAGTTTCAACTCACTGTTTTGCACTATGATGGGTGTCGCACTTTTCCTCTTCCTGTCATGCAGTTTGTTTTTGGAATTCTTTGGTTCAGATTGAGTGTCAGCACCTCAAATATACAGCTTTTGAAAATATTAGGGGACTGGAAAATTATTTTCAGTATTTCTGAATTCATTTGTTCATTTTGTATTCTGGGTAGTATATTTTTCAAAACCTTTTTTCTCCCCCCCCCCAAAACATATATTTACAGTTATTTGCAGAAAATGAAAACTGGACAATTTGGTTAAACTAAGCATAAACAACACATTATTTAACATGGTTATAATAACAAGCTCATATCATAATACTAATGTTTTTACATGTATTTAAAAGTTCAAAAATGAATATTTGATGGAATAGCACTGATTTCAGCTTTCGTCTGTCTTGGAATGCTCTCAGTTTTTTACATTGTGTTGGGTGACTTTATGTCGGTCCTGAGATTTGCTTTTGTTGGAATTCAACAGACACTGGAATAAAATACCAGTAATACATGCAGAAATTAAAGGCAATTTTTTTATAATTTCCAAAGCTGTATACAGCATGTGTCCCTATTATTTTATGTTGCCATCATTTTTTTCACCTAAGAGTTCTTCTGAAAACAAAAGCCATGCTTTAAGATTTCTTTGTTAATTTGCTGTAGTGGCACTGATATAAACGCATGCACTGTAATACTAGTATCCTGTCCTAGAACTTCACATGTTAATATTTAACTTTGAACCAGTTGAACCCACTTTATACACAAACCAGGCAGTATTACAGCTCAACATTTACAGCTAATTGAACATGTGTTGACTAGGTTTTGTTTTAGGTACGGAAAAAAATTCCGGGAAACCAAAAGGAAATCTTTCTTTCATATGGTAAACATTAGTGCCTCTTATAATTTAAGTAGTAACACTTGTATCTCTGCCTAGACCTTGACAGATTGAGCAAAATGTTCCTCTCGAAACAGGCAAAAGATGGTTAAACATAGCAAGCAAAATATTTGCCTGTAGGCTACAAATATGGTAGCTCTGTAGATGATTAAGAGACCGCTACAAATGTGCCTTTAATCACATACTGTATATAACAGCCATTTCATTTCAATGTCTGTTGAACTCCAAAAAAGCAAACCTTAAGGGTGGCATAAAGTCACCCAACGGCAATGTGAAAAACTGAGACCATGACATGATGCATAAAGAAGCATTTTGATTTACATTTTTGAACTCTTAAAGGGGTGCTTCAGCGGTGTGTCATGCATTCTGACATCTTTACAGTGTTAAAGTGCTTGTCTTCTCATGCTTAACATGGTCAACTTGTCAAAAAACGAGTTGGGCGTATTACGTAGTATTTCTGTGCTCGATACACTCCCCCAGCGATCGTATAGGTTTCGGAAAGTTTTTTTCGAACATATAAAACTGTTTCATAACATTTTTTCTTAGTCCCTTATTGGACAATTCTCCCGGAGAAGCACGCCCACGTGGCAGCAAGGACAGCAGGAGAAAGAGCATGCGCAGACGTCACTTGTGTGCAGGAGAGAGAGAGAGAGCATACGTTCGCGAAGTTGAGGTGTTTGTTTGTTCACTGCATTTGGGTGATGAATGTTATATAAACGGTGGATGTAACGCTGGATTTGGAGATCGTTTGAAACTGATATATGGAGCCGTCCCAGCGCTAAAAGATGCCGGACATGAACCGCATGCGGTGAGTGAAACTGATGTCTGTGTTTTGTTGGCAATGGTTGCGCACGTGCTTTAGTTCAGCCTACCCCTCCCCCCGCACGCCATATGCTTTTGGAAATAATCGTACAGCTGTATCTATTTTTTATAAATGAGATCAAACTAAATACTCTTTGAAAATACGAAGTATGCGATACTACTCTATAGGTACTCAAGATTAATATGAGATTGGCAGAAACCGCGTGTGTTAGGGCCGCTTTAAATACACAAAAAACATAATACATTGTTTAAAAATTCATATGAATAACTTATTTTTCTTTGCATTATCCAAGGTCGTAAAACATTGTTCGAAGGCTGACTTGGGAAGTTTGAATGCGGTAATTTAGTTTTAGTACTTTAAAGATTTGAATATGCTGTAAATTTGAAAATGTGCGGGGATGTATGCTTGCTATAGGCCGTTGCTATGGTATTTAGGTTGTTGCTAGGGTGTTTCTGGCTGGTTGCTTCGGGTATTGTTAGAAGATGATAAAGAAGATCAGACATCTGATAGACCTGTTATTATGATGTGTCAAACAGGCTAGCAGCCCTGCGATCCCCGGATGTCTTAATTGCATGCTGTGAGCAGAAGCTCTATTTATAAGCTCAGTATTGTCGTCTCAGCACAGATGTTCCTGCACCGATGCAGCCACAGGGAATCATAAGGGGAACTTAAAGACACAGTCGCACTGACTGTCTGTGTCAGAAAATGTTAGTCTGTTTTCCCATTTAAGCACGAATAAGATGCTGTATACTATAACTTGAGTTATGCAGTGTGTTTGGCTGTTAGCAACTCTCTAATCAGATTACATTTCTGTTGTGCTCATGTCTCTCGTTCCCTTAGGTACCGGAGATGTGGTAGCTATCATGATTCCAGAGCCCAAAGGACGTGAGATCATGGCACTGCTGGAGAAGAACATCACCGTGGTGATGCACATCAGCATCGGGACACGGAACCTGCAGAAGTACGTCAGCCGCACATCAGTGGTGTTCGTCTCCATCTCCTTCATCGTTCTCATGATCATCTCGCTGGCCTGGCTGGTCTTCTACTACATCCAGAGGTTCCGCTACGCCAGCGCGAGAGATCGCAACCAGGTACAGTCACGCTAACAAACGCAGAAACTGAAACCGAAATGAACATTAAAGCGATGCCTAATCAGAATAAATGTACATTACTCATCAAAAAAGGAAACCTGGTTTTTGTAGAATTAAATTTATCCAGTGGGAATTTATTTGGATCATTGCTATAAAAATCTACAGATTCTGTCTTGATCTAATGACCGGTGGCGAATCGGCCTTCCATCGCAGAAAGAAATCTCAGAGACAAGGGTTCCAGATGCCAAGAGTTTAAACTTTATTTGCTCGAGCAAGCAAAGTGAGACACACAGAGTTCATCTGATGATGTCCAAAGAATACATATCTGACTCCATCTTTTATACAGTAACTTCAAGTTGTTTTTCACATTGTTAACCAATCATGCTTTGCCTGACATCACCTTCTACCAATCAGGTTTCACATGATATCACCTTTTTGTTAGTCCATCCTCTTTCTGAGTCGCTACCATTATATCGTATTTAGGTCTTAACCTGCTACGGTTAAATGTCAGGTTTACTAAGCTAGGACTTTAAACCTTTTGAAGTTCTTAAAAGAAAATGTGTCTTCAATGTGTATGTGTCTTCAAAGTGTCTGTGTGTTTGTAATGTTAAGCAGATGTCTAATGGTGCTGCTTGGTGCTCCTCATGGGCCAATAACCTTTGACCCATGAGGCCCTAGCCTTCGCTATGAGACTCATAGCCTTTGCTATATCAGAGAAGTGTATGAAACCTATAACTAACTTAAATGTATTATTTCATATAAGAAACTCAATACTGTAATAGAGTCGCAAACTACGTCACCGCAGGATAAAGCCCTTTCCCCTACAGATTAAATCCCATTGTAATAGAATGCGCTTGTGTCATTTAAGATACTTAAATTTATCTTTACTCAGGGTTTTTCCTATGAAGGTAAAATCGTGCCAAAAAGATTTGCATGCGCAGAATAACATTTGTAAAAGCGTACGTGACATTGCAAGCGTAAAAATATTTCCATTTGCAAAAAAGTGAATTGCATTTGTGAAGTTTAAAAAAATATTGAACGTCTGGTGGTATTCGCATGACAAATTGCCCGTTAATCTGTAATCGTAATCAACATCTTTTTAGGGCTGCAACTAACGATTATTTTAATTGTCAACTAATCTAACGATTATTTTTTCGATTAGTCGACTAATCTAACGATTATTATTTTAAGTCTAATAAAGATTTTTGGAATTAATCCTTTGGAAAACTTTGCAAATAAACAATAAGTTCTAGTATTTTCTTACATTATAAAGCAAATCATACTTTTTACTCCACTACATTTTATAAATAAATATTGTTGTTTTAACATTTTAATCCGTGTTTACATGAAAATCACCATCTTCTTTTAATTAAGTAGTACTTAAGTACTGTATCAAAGGTAAAAAAATGCACTTATGCTTTTTGTTGTCCTTATGTTGTTCCAATTGCTTCCATTGTTTCCCTCATCTGTAGGTCGCTTTGGATAAAAGCGTCTGCTAAGTGACTAAATGTAAATGTAAAAACATAAAAAAATGTGTATATGAAATACTAGAGCATGATATATGCTCTGTATTTTTTTCCTCCAAGTAATATCCGACTCTATTTTCAGTCTCATAATATAATTTAGTAAAAGTAAAATACTACTATCTGTCTCTGTTTATTGTACAAAACTATCACCGAATAAAAGACTCTAATGCAGTGGCGTTAAAGCGAGCCTGCGCACCCTGAACTCAGAATGATGCGCTTAATGCATTCGCTTCGTTATTTAAAGTTATGCGCATCCAGGACGCACAATGATGCGCTTAAAGCACCTACTCCTTCTGAAGTCCCGAGGATCATTTTGCTCCCCAAAGTAAATAATAGTTAGAACACAGCGAGAAGAGATGATATGTTACATGTTTAACACATAGTGCATTGCATCAATCCGACAGTATACATCAGAGGTTTAAAAAGAGTTATTTCGTATGAAGACGCAACATATTCAGACCGCTTCCAGTGCTTCTAATAAGCTAAGCTATACTCAGCGAGTAACGTTAACTCACAGTCTCTAGCAAAATACATTTTAAACAAAACCATAGACTATCATCTTGTCATTATGAAGAATAATGAAAACATTGGAACATCTTGGAAAGAGTCCTGACCGTCACCGTACACACGCATGCTGACTGGAGATTGACAGACAGCACCAGCGGAGGTCAGAGTTTCTTAATTATGCTATATTGGTTTATTCCTCGCATAAAGCTATCGAATGACATAAAAAGTGCATTGGTGGTTTCATGATAGTCAGTCCTTTTTGAAGCTTAAGAGTAATTATGCAGGGTCACAATCTGCAAAGGTTCACATACACTAACTTACACTAGTACAATAGCGTTAATGTAAATCATTAATGTAAAGCGTAGTTTTACATCAAAAGTAAATTACAAAAAAGTAATTTATTATGAAAGTCTACATCTAGTCCCCTCTCCGTCCGTTTGTGATTGCGTGTCCATGCTGTGATGATCGCATTCCGGGGGTAACGTTAGGGGGAATTCCTCCGTCCATTCACTATCTTACTGCGTCCGAGGTCTCGATCGCTTTTTGTCGGGTGAATTATACTTTCTCTTGTTCTGCTGATTATTGAACACGCCCGGACAGAACTGCTATTACAGCAGATAAACGTAAATAATACGAAGCGTTGACGCATTTCACACACGTCGACGTATTTGTAGTCGACGCGTCGTTGCAGCTAGGGCTGTCACGATTATTAAATAATCGTCTCATCGCGATTGTTTGGCCTCATCGCGATGGTTTCAGATCATCGCAATTATTTCACATCTCTATAGAAGACACTAGGGGGAGCTGTAGTGCATCTGCATATTACATATTTTAGTGTATTGATTGTAACTAAAGCATTGTGATACTGTACCACCACAACACAATAAAAACTAAAGCATATACCATAAAAATAACCTGCAGTACAATTTAATATTATTTAAGATAATCTCAGTGTGAAAACCAGTCTACCAAAATTTCAGTAACATAGAAGTAAAATTTTATTGTATCTTGTAAGTGAGAAAAAAACAGACTAGAAGCAATTCTATGACTGATAGCATATCAATGGTGGCTTCACTCCTGATCAATTTACTTAATTTACAAGTATATGGCAGTTGTATTATTGACAGTTAAAAGCCTAAACCTAAAATATATGATAAACCAATATTTTCCGATGTATTTCCAAGAAAAAAAAACATATTTTTTATATTCAGAACAATATGGTCGTTTCAAAGCTGAATCAAAAATGTATGAGAATTAAATGTCAAAGCTCTAAAACAGACAATTAATCGCCATAATCGTCAAAGCCCTAAAAGAGACAATTAATCGTCATAATCGCAATGATTTACTAGACAATTAATCGTCAGCCAAATTTCATAATCGTGACAGCCCTAGTTGCAGCACTACATCTTTTACATAAAGTTGTCTGTGCTTTAGAGGTCACGTGTCATCGATTGTGTAGTTTGCGCTCACCGTGGTGCTGAACTTCAGACGAGGTTCACAAATGGCTACTACGCAGAAGAAGGCAAAAACTGACGTTCGGTCATTTCAGCCGTCTTGGAGAGGAGAATTTGTTTTTGTTTTTCAAAAAGATCGTGCCGTATGCACTTTATGTTTAGAAAATGTTGTGTGTCGTACTTCCAGCGTTAAGCGCCATTTTGAAACAAAACACGAAAAATCCTTCAAAGATAAGGCAGAGTCCATCAGACACGCTGTGTCCAGTTATGAGAAACAAACCGGCAGTCTTCGTGTTTTTACTAGATTGAAAAATAATGCTTCTGAAGCAAGTTACCGACTTGCTCATTGCATTGCGAAACACGGAAAGCCATTCACTGACGGGGAGTACATTAAGGATGCTTTCCTCTCTAGCGCAGAGGTCTTGTTTGATGGGTTACCTAACAAAGAGACTATTATATCGAGAATCAAAGATATTCCCATGTCAGCCAGAACTGTTCAGAGACGCATAGAAGAAATGGCAGAAAGTGTCAATGAGCAGCAAACAGCTGGGCTGAAGGATGCAATGGTGTTTAGTGTTGCGCTGGATGAGAGTGTGGACATAAATGACATACCACGTTTGGCAATCATGGCAAAATATTGTGATTGGAATGTAAGAGAGGAACTCTGTTGCCTAAAATCAAAGACTGACACAACAAAAGGGGAAAACATTGCCAAGGCATTTTTTGAGCACTTTGAGGAGCGAGGGGTTGACATCGGAAGAATTTTTGCAATTACAACAGATGGAGCCCCTGCCATGGTTGGCAAACAGAAAGGAGCTGTCAAATTAATTGAGGAAAAAATGGGTCACCCCATTATGAAATTACACTGCATAATACACCAAGAGAACCTGTGTGCAAAAATGTCAAATTCAGATCTTAATAGCATTATGGCTACAGTTGTAAAGATTGTTAATTTCATAGTTAAGCGATCTTCCCTCACACACCGACAGTTCCAGTCCCTTCTCGAGGAAATGGACTGCACGTACAAAGATATTCCTCTCCACTCGGCGGTTTATTGACAAGCTGGCAGTTTTCTCAAGGGATATCGCTACCTCCACATTCCGATATTTCAAACATGTACGGGAGCTGTCCGCGCAGTGCAGCGTTAACACGAGTGAAATATCCAAATACATGTCCGAACTCGAATTGGAGTTCACAACACGTTTTGGGGACTTTCGGAAACATGGACCAATGTTCCTGTGACGAGGGAGGCGTGAAGAGAGCCGTGGGAGGAGCAAGCGAGGCCGGTGATGCGATTGCTAATGAGCGTCAGCTAGGCCTCTTATCTCTCACGGAGGAGATCGGAAGCATAAAAGGCCGAGCGGCAGGAATATACGGCGAGAGAGGACCGGGCCCGGACATTAGTTAAGTTTTGTTTATGTGTTTATGTTCGTGTGGCCGGCAGTCGTCCTTGAGGGGCTGCCGGCCTGTTTTTACTGCTGATTTATTGTTTATTTACTTTGATTAAAGTCTTTTGATTGTTCGCTGGTTCCCGCCTCCTTCCTTCCCTTTTATTGAGCTTTATTACAGTTCCCTTTTTGATTAAGCCTGCGAGCTTCGATGGACACGAATTCGATGCATCTCTGATAGAGTGGATGGATACACAGGACATGGAAATGCAGCTAATTGAGCTCAAGAGTTCAGCAATCTGGATGACAAAATTTGCAGAACTCTGCAAGGAGTTGGAAACCACAGCAGTGAACAATCAGCGATCTTGCATTTTTACATGCTGGGTATCATTGCCAGAAAATTTGGCTTTTGACGGTTTTCGGATCGACATACCTCAGCGAGCAAATATTTTCACACATGAACAATGTGCTCTGTCCCTCTCGCAATCGCTTGACTGTTGATCATTCCGAAGCATGCGAGACACTTGAGGTGGCGCACTACACTCCCAAGATAACAGAGCTCAGCAAAGGAAAACAGGACCAGGGCTCACACTAACTGGTATTTATAAGTACTGTACATCTGTTTAATCTTGCATTAGCCTACACTGGGCCATGCTGGTATTCCTTGGCTTAACACTGAAAAGCAGCATTAAAACGTGATTCCAGTACTATTTGTTTTCCAAACTCTTGCTGCTCTGCTTTTTGTTCTATAAAAATGTTTTATATACATATGTAACAGTTTCAGTTATTAAAGAAATATGTGAAAATAAAAAATAAAAAGATGGTAACTATAACACGTGTGAAAAAGCAGCATTAGAACTGGATTCCAATACTATTTGTGTTTTATACTCTTGCTGTCTTCCTTTAAAAGGAGCAAAATATTTTGTATAAACAGTTTCAATTTTTAAAGAAATTTGTGCAATTTTGTTATATTGAAAAATAAAGATGATAGTCTATTCAAACTTTTTCTTTTTCTGTTTTGTGTTTTATAGCCATATAGTATAAGTATACGAATAATGTCAATCTAAAAAAAAATAATATTGTTGTTCAATTACATGTAATACTAAACGTTGATGTTAAAATGGCACAGTGGTTGCCATGAAAAAAATAAATGGCACAGCACTTCAAAAAGGTTGCCGACCCCTGCTTTAATGCATGCACCCGATGATCATAGATATCTAATATATGAAAATAAATATATGTGCGTTTATCTGTTTTGTGCACTCAGACTGCTATTATTAATTAAAGTGTTTTGAATTTATACACCCTAGCTCGCGTGTTATTCAAACGTGACCGCGTCACTGTATTATAAGAAATTACTTTAAAATACCGGTACACTGTTAACATAGTGTGTAACGTGTTAATATTTGTTAGTAAATAAGATATCATAAACTGCTAAGGTAAGGTTTCTTTTTTATTGTAATTAAAATACGATTCTTTGTTCATTCATAATACCAAATGTAAAACGTTTAAACTTAAATTGTGAAAACGTAAGAAATGTAGAACTTTAAAATTAACCAAGGTTAAGAATACGTATTACATTGCGCTGTAACTAATGTTAATAAATTGGACCTTATTATAAAATGCTTACCATAAACAGCTGTATTGTCCTTCTCCAATATTTTAATGGGTCGCTTTCAATACATACGATTCTAATGTTCCTGAATAATCATGGTCTTCTGTTTATTTTAATATACTGTTTACATAAACAATTATTCACTCCTCTATCACAGTAACAGCACACCTAATAAAACACCATAATGCGTGCCAATGATCCAATGTACCCGCGAGTAAAACGCCTCATATAATATATTTTACATTATTAACATTTTTTGATAATGTCAGAAGCACTAGCGAGGTTAACAGACAACAGAAGACATTTTTTGTCATTTTCTGAAACAGAAAGTGTGATGACAGGAAGGATTGGGTGATGTTTTTCTAGCACAACGAGCTTCCTTTACTGTAACGTTAGTTTATTTTATCGATATAATGCAGGACCAAACCAGACAGACATAAAGAATAAAATTAGACAGAGAACATCATCACTGGATTTTTTAGATGCAGTTCAGTAGTTAAAATCAGCAAGTACCTGCCTCAGGTTGCTGTCCCATAAACAGTACAAACCTTAAATTAAGACAAAAACAGCAATACTAGAGCCCCCTCTTAGCTGCGAGGTGTTTTAAATTAAGCTCATAACTTTAAACAGGAGATAATAAAGGTATTAAGCTCATTTGCATTATTTATACAAAGGCATTTAATCCATACACTCTTGTTAGACTGCTGTAACCGGAACATCATTTAACCTGCTTTGAACGATGTGGAAGACAAAAACCCGGAAGTGTGAAAAAGGCCTATTGTCTTTGTAGCTCATTTGATGTTTTTTGCAGAGGCGGTTGGGGGTCGCTGCAAAAAAGGCCATAAGCAAGTTACAAGTACGGACCATCAGGAAGGGAGACAAGGTGCGTGTCTTTGATTTCTTTTCAGTAGACATTTATCAACCCACTGGAGTCATTTGGATTACTTTTTTGATGGATGGATGTTCTTTTTCGAGCCTCTCGCCATTTGGAGTACATTTTAAGATAATAATTAGTTTGTGCTCCTCTTTCTAGGAAACCGAGTCGGAGTTTGACAATTGTGCAGTGTGTATCGAAGACTACAAGCCAAATGATGTTGTGAGGATACTGCCATGCCAGTAAGATTCCAGTCAGACATTTTGATTAATTCTAGAGTTATGAATCTCAGATACGCCCCTGTGGCTAAGCACAGTAGACCATTACATAGTTGTATTTTTGTTTAATATTAAGTTTGAACGCCTCTGTGCTGTTTTTGTTAGCCATGTTTTCCATAAGAACTGTGTGGACCCTTGGCTACTGGAGCACAGAACCTGTCCAATGTGCAAAATAAACATCCTCAAGACATTGGGCATCCCGGTAAGACTGGGCTACTTTCTGAAACCTTTGATCCTGGGTTTTGCCTGAACATTCTATATGTAGTTTCTTACAACGCTGTAATTTACCATCTAAACAGCCCGATACAGACTGTTATGATGACATCCCTCAGGACTATGAGGTGTCAATCGGGGACCCGCCCACAAATCCTGTGACGGGGGCCAGTGAGGTCACATTGGGCGAGAACTCTGTGGTGTTGGATCCAGCTGTCAGAACAACAGGCCTGTCACACATGTACCATGAGATAGACTCCTTTCCACAGGTCGGAGAGAGCAGTGAGTATCCAGAAATGGTGTGTGGTGTTTTATACAACAGCGAACTGTTAAAATCTATTCAATATGAAAGTGTCAATAAATCTGACTTTAATTGATGGCAATGATAAGTATTTAACACTGCAGTCATATATACATACATACACATACGTAAATATATACTGTATGCATACTATAGGGAATTGAATACACACAGTGTACACATAATATACAATAAACACATATGTGCACAATATACACATACAGTAACACCGTGGCTACACCGGACGTGACACGGCACGCAGCTTGTTCTAATGGGATTCTCGCTCCGCATCCAGTGTGGACAAAATTGAAAATGATAATTGGTTCTAATGCGTTCTGTTGTCTTTTGTTGTGTCGCATCACACCGCGTCTGGTGTAGACACGGTTTAATATGTACATTGAAAGTAGCAAGTAATGCAGACATTGAAAACTTGGAGTTTTTTTGATTACAGTTTAGTATAGGGCTGCGCGTATAACAATAATGATATGCATATCGCAATGGTTTGCAATAACTGAATTGTTTTAAAAATTCAAAAAGTTACTTATAGACCACTTTGGATGAATTAAACAACGTCGATCCAAAGCTTGCACCATTATTCTATCGCACATCGCATTATTTAGCAAATTATTGCATATCACATTTTTCTATAATATCGTGCAGCCCTATTGGTTATATATTGTTTTCAATAAATTTTAAAACGATTTCAATTGATTTTAGAAAAAAATCGTGTTGCGTATTGAATATCGCATTATTTAGCATGCTATTGCATATCGTATTTTTTATCTTTAATATTGCACAGCCCTAGTTTAGTATTAGTATTTTTTATGTCGAAAGCACTAAACAGAATTGAAAAACAGGACTTTCCAAACTTAAGGAAGCCATTAGAAAACAAATGAATTACATTTACAGAGGACTGTAAATTTAATGTGTTGTATAACATACAGTATGCATAATAAATGCACTCCCCAAGAAATGCGATCTGTCCAGTTGTAAAAACCGGCGAGGCATCATGCTTTTATCTGTTCCCAGCAAGATAAGATTGATGCGCATCACGCTGGAAAGACTGAAGGAGGCTCTAGACAAACGGCTGAGAGATGAGCAGGCTGGCTTTGGACAGAATAAGACTAAGAATATGTCTTGTGTAGACCATATTGTAACCCTGCGCATTATCATCGAGCAGTCCTTGGAATGGCAGTCTCCACTCTATATAGTCTTTGTGGACTTTCGAGAAGGCTTTTGACAGTGTGGGTAGAGAAGTTGTATGCAAGCTAATGGCACACTATGGGATCCCACCCAAGTTTGTCTCCATCATCCAGCATTTATACAGCCAGGTTGTATAGAAAGGAAAACTTACAGAACATTTTGAAGTGCAGACTGGAGTGAGGCTGGGTTGCTTGCTGTCACCGACCATTTTTCTGATGGTAGGTGATTGGATATTAAAAAGCCACAGAAAATGCAAACGCAGGGATCCGCTGGTCCCTCACTAAACAGCTAGAGGACCTCGATTTCGCAGATGATATCAGCCTATTGTCACACAGGCACGGATCAGCTCGCAGAGAAAGTTGGCCTCAAAATAAACATCAATAAAACAGAAACCATGAGAGACCGACATGGAGACGGTGCACCGAAGCTGAGATGAAGGCAGCTGGATGGTCGTGGGCCCAGCTGAAGAGAGTCGCTCAAAACCGAGTTCGCTGGAAGACTGTTGTTGAGGCCCTATGCTCCCTCGAGGAAGTTGCGGAATAAGTAATAATGCATAAGTACGGACAGGAATGTAAAAAAAAGACTTTAATATACTGTACATCTTGGGAATTACAGTAGAACAAGCTAGAAGAAATCAACAGGGGGGTTCTCAACACGGGGGCCGGGGCCCACAAGGGGTATAAATAAACAAGAGGAAGTTAATTAAACTAGACACAGGCGGTAACTAACACAACAAACAGGAACTCAATGAGAAACTACGACAACAGACATTGAACCAGTTAGTGTGACGCATGACTAAACTAACAGAGACCAGAGACACAATCAAAAACACAAGGACATTAGAAAGACAGTCCTGAGAGAAAATGTTTATTTTGTGATCTCAGACATGATTAAAGTAATGTTAGGTTTTATGTCATGTTATCTGGGCGTTACAGAAATCCACATGTCTCCAGGGTTCTGTGAAATCAAGATGGTGTGTTTCATTTCCTCTGGTTCTACATTTAATCTGTGCCAGCGTGTTTCAATTCCTGCTCTTATATATTTAGGACATTCTTTTGTACGAGTGGCCATTCAGGCTGATAGAAGCTCATCTGCTCTTGTTCTCCGTGTAATGTGTGCTTGTGTGCACATGCAGCACTTTGCTGTCAGTCGTTTAACTGTTCCTCTGATGTCATCTTAAAGCAAGTCAACGTGATGTCAAAGAAGTTGTCCCTAAAAGGGAAGTTCACTCCGAATTTACTTATCTTCATGCCATCCAATCCCTGTATACAGTACGACTTGCTTTCTTCAGTGCAACACAAGCTAGTAGTTTTATATAAAAATGATGTCATGTTACTTTCTTATATGGTATCTAAAATGGCGAAGCACACGCATCCATCGGGTGTTTTCTGACGCAAAATGCATATTTGTGAGAGAAATCAATTAGTCACCTGTGTCACCAGTATGATGTAAAGTTACCGCAGTGCTGCCATATTTGAATTTCCATGACGTAATTTTGTCTCCTCTGTTTCCTTAGGCGAACAGCAGCCCTCTTTTAGTCATGATTCAGACACTTCCCTCATCATGCCGGTGGAGCTGGTCCTGTCCGACCTTCAGTCTGAACCAGAACATGAAGATGTGAAGTCCTGAGAGGTCGCCGTAGGGGCAGATGGACTCAGCTTGCCATTAAGGGAGCAGGTCTGTAGTGGACCCAAAACAAACAATGAAAGCACACGAGGGCAGTAGCAGCACAAGGTGTGCAATGATCTTTTCTGAGCCCGTGACCTCATCAGCTTTTTGTTCCACTGTCACAGAAACTGCTTGTTTTTATTCCACAAGTATGTCGATATGTTTCTGCTCTTCTTTTCCTGAGCGTGTGTACAGTAGATTGAGAAAGCAACCCAACTTTTTCCATTTGAACATTTCCATTTCGTGGAAATTTTGACTGTTTAGCTTCTCCAAGGGATCACTGCCAATACATGCAATATTCCACAACGAATTTATATCTAGACACAAAATGCATAGATTTATGTGTCAAACGCAGTTTGTGTGAACTACAGCCAGCATCAGTGAAAATTCAAGTTTATCATATACTAGTGTTGTCTCACGCTGAGTTGTCCTCCAGCCAAAGATAACCAAGATCAAAACACCTTTGTATTTAAGAACTTCTGAGATTAACCGAAATACACCGAAAGTGTCTTGTTAAGAATTTATTATAGAAATATCAGAAAACAAAGTGACACATTAGGCAAACCAGCCAGAAAAAGGTTTAGTAGGCACAATATTTTGCCCCATCTCTACTTTCTGAAATATCACCAGGGCTTATATTCAGAATGGACACTATTAGTGTATTTTTGTTATTGCAAGTGTTGTGTGTCTTATCACACCATCCTCTGAGGTGGACCTTTGCTTCTACCACATTCATTTAGGGACGCGATCAGTGTTTTAGCAGCTGTTTCCAATGCAACCGTTTTTGTGCATCCTTTGAGATGTCTGTGTTATAGATAATATGTTTGTCAATCACGATGAGACAAAAGCACAACCTATACACTTTTCACACAATTTTGTTTTGACAGGAAGCTAAATATAAACATGCTGCATAGCTCAAGCATTTTGGTTCGCATACTTTAGTCAAGCATGTTTTTGGCCTTAAAAGGGATAGTTCATCCAAAAATGAAAATTCTTTCATAATTTACTCACTGTCATGAGTGATTTCTGTATGATTTTCTTTCGTCTGCAGCACACAAAAAAGATATTTTGAAGAATGTTGATAACCGAACAACATTGGTCCAAGCGACTGCCATGGAATCGACACAAAACCACTAAGATGTTGAATCTCAAAATATCTTATTTTTTGTTCCACAGAAGAAAGAGCCATAAAGGTTTTGAATGATATAAAATAAAACCATGGTTTATTTTCCTATAGTTATGTTGCAGGTGTAAAAAATTCAGGGGGATCTAGCGAGAGCGTGATATTTATTAGCAGCAGATGTTTAATAGCTTTTGTCAGTAGCGGTTTATGTTGCCCAGTGT
This sequence comes from Triplophysa rosa, assembly GCF_024868665.1. Lineage (NCBI taxonomy): Eukaryota > Metazoa > Chordata > Actinopteri > Cypriniformes > Nemacheilidae > Triplophysa > Triplophysa rosa. The sequence continues at coordinate 25,668,890 of NC_079893.1, read as the reverse complement.
TTGTTTGGTCCAAAGTATCTAAAACAACGTGTGGTGAGTGAAAGTCTTGGGTCCATACAAAGTAGAATGCAGTTGGACAGACAACTGTATGACTTTACAGACTAAAGTGACAGTATGTAGTGGAGACAAACAGTGCAAAATATAAATAGACAGACTGTACAAAAAAGACAATATACATTATACGCATATGGACAGTATATACACATTAGACGTTGAACATACACATTAAATATGCAGGTGTACACATGAACGTGTATGTATAATGGATCAACCATATAGTGCACAAAGTACAGATATAAGTATGTAAGTTTGGTACTGGATGGTTATTGCATTAGGTGCAATGCATGATGCATTATAGTCCATGAAAATGTAGTGCATGGTAAAATAAGTGTGAGCTTGTGGAGTGTATCACTACAGCTGTTCCTGCAGTATTAAAAGTAAGTCATACGGTACAATAGTGTTGTGTTGTATGTATGATGCAAGGATGTGAGTTTTCTGTCTGCATTGAATGTCCAGATGACCCACTACTACATTTGACAAGATGCACGCTGTGCAGAATACCACATCCCACAATGCACTGCACTTATCTTGACCTTTCAATTCCAGCATGGATAACTGGAAATCATATCAGCCAGGCAGCACTTACTTAATGAAGTCAAGCAATGTAACACTAGAAAACACAAGTTTTCAACATTTATAGTTGTATAATGCGTAAAAAGTTTCACATGCATTCTTTTTAAAACGTTCAGTAGCCAAACAAACATTATGAGTTTGGGGTTGTAGATGCTGCTCGTGTTTCATACACACAAAACAATCATATTTGTCACCCCCTAAACTTGGCAGTGTAAATGTAGCCGTTTTGTTAATCTCTTCACCATAACAAAGAAAATTATCAGATGTTACAATGTAAAAAAAACAGTTACATCAAATCTACAGCATTTGAATTTTACCCATGGTGCTTTTTGGTTGCTGAGAAGTCGGAATCATCCTGCTTTTAAACATGACTGATATAAATGGCTGTTTGCTTTTTATGTTGCCCAAAATAAAAGTGACTGTTGAATGAATATTTTAATATCAAATGGTTTATTTTTCTAAAAAAAAGGCACCTTTAAATAGATTGCACATACAGTCCTTTTAGAAATATTAATGCAAACTTTTTTCTTTCATCTCATTGAATTGTTTTGTAACATACAGCATGCAGTTTACAGTCTATATTTCTGCAAACTACATAAGGTATCGAGTCATTTTCTTCCGATATTTAATTGTGGGACCTAAAATGCACTGCCCTTAGTAGACGTTCATACCCAGAATGCATTGCTCCAGAAAGTGGGCTAATGTGCAATGCACAAGAGAATGTTCAATACTCTAATTAACCAAAGCTTCAGTGTTTTTTTTTTATGCTTTATTTGACATGCTTGTATATTTCAGGTCACGTGTTAGCATAGGATGATATTGTGTGAATGCACTTTTGTATTTAAATAATTTTCTTGTTATCATGATGGGTTTTTAAGTATTCTGAAGGACTGTCTGTTGTAGTTTACTGTAGTATACTGTAGTCACGCAGGATGATATTGAGGTCTGTGATCCTAATATTAGTATCATTCTGTGTCGATTCAACCAGAGGTCTCCGGCTAAAAATCTTGATTATTGTTTTTTCCGAAGAGCAAAATAGCTACATAAAGAAAGCTTAAATATTAAAAGTCATTATCACTATTTACTAAATAATCCAATATTTTGCAGGGTCAAAATTTTCATTTTGAGATTTGGAGCTGAACTACAAAAATGTAAAAATTAAATTATTATAACCTTAGAAAAATAAAAGGTCGTCTAAAAGTAAAATAATGATGTTGCTATTTTACGGTCATTTTTCACCTCCTAATTTGATTCCAAATCTCTGGTGAAAATTGTAGGTAATGCTGGGGAAAAAATTATCCAATTTCATCACTAAATATTTTTGTCTTTCCTAGAAAAAATTCTATTTGACCCCATAGTACTCGAGGCTTCTGCTGTGTTATTTCAATCTGACAGCCAAAAAGCACACATTACCTTCCCTAATGTTTCTGGCATGTATAAATGTTTTGCTTAACGATAAGGATATGAATATGCTCTTATAATTTGGTGTGTATTTAATGATTTTAAATCAGTCAGGGTTGGTTTTTATTGTTTATTATCTTACTGTATCTGTATGATGTCATCATCTGTATAGGAATTAATTTGTGAGTCTATTAAAGGGGTCATGTTATACTCATTGCTTTCTAATGATTTTTTCTTTGAGGAGCACTTGTAAAAAATGTTCTGCCAAAAATTCGATCATATCATTATTTTTAAACGCATCTTCTCCTTGACCCTTATGTTTAAACGGGTCTGCTCTGCCTGTAGAAATACAGTATGTAAATATGGGCGGTCATGTCCATGTATTCAAATTTACCAAATATTAGTGGAATATTTGTAGTGGAAAAAGTTTTTAATGTTACCATTTTCATTGTATTTCTCCTGATATGACCCCTTTAGGAAACATATTATACAGTATGTACTGTTAGACAGTATTGTCAACATATAACAGTTGTCCCTGTTTACCTGTGCTTTTCTTGTTAAATAAATCCATGTTTTGTCATACACTGGACCTGATAGGCTTGATGTAAAGTTTTAATAATGTAAAATAATTAGATGATTTTATGTTCTTTAGGCAGGTTTAACTGAATTGCAGAAGCAAGCAACAATACAATACAGCATTTCGATAATGTAATTTATAAAAAAAAAAATTCAACTGAAACAGTTTTCCTGTTAAAATAAAAAAATCTTAAAAAACAATCTCCTCAGTAACCTCAAATACTTATTCGACATTTAATTCAACTCCTGCAGTTGCGGTCGCGTCATATTTGACCAAACTTGATATTACTTACATGTTGTAAGAATTCTTGTTTTTTTGTGTCCAGAGAAAGCATTGTACAGTATCTCCTTAAGAAAGCAAGACAGAGAGGAAAATGATAAAGCTTAGAGGGCTGCACAATCATATATGGCACATTTTATGTCCCCTTTGATAGATGTACAGTAAATGTTCAACACTTTTAATAGGCTTTTAATAAAACTGTTTTTGTCACCTATAAAAGGGTTATAATGCAGTAAACACATAGAATAAAATACATTAGTCCATAAGACAATAAATTTTGTTGAAAGTTTTTTATCCCCTGCTCATTTTGTAAGTAAGTTTTATGCTTTAAAAATGGAATTTAATTTCTTCATAGACAGACTAGTGTTTTGAGTGATCAAAGTGGTTCAGCATCTCATTTATTTCCATGAGTCTGTACAGCTAGCAAATAAACCGCAAATACCAGCAATGTTTGTTCCTGTCCTTTTATTACTAGAGCAAATATTTGAGATGATTCTTCTAATAATGTCCTCAGTGTTAAATTTAGGGGTGAAATGTATTGGATTATAATTATTTTTTATTTGATTTATTTAACCAGGATAATCCCATTGAGACTTCACAGTCTCTTCTTCCAGGGAAACCTGGTCAAGACAGCGGCACACAAAGTTTCACACAAAACAAAGACACATAATACTTAGTACCAAAAACTAATAACAAGTAAATCAAGAAAAACATGTACAGGAATCTTTTAAAACAGAATACAAAACACATTTAAAAGTGCATAATGATGGTAAGGACTCCAATTTAAGTACACTGCAAATCATTCCATGCCCAAGGGGCGTACAATGAAAAAGCACATTTACCAAATTCTGAGGACACTTTTGGAACTTTAATGGTGTAAATACGATTGAGATCTGGTGCAATAACTATTTGTGTACAATGTTAAAAGATTAGAAATATAAGAAGGTAATTTGAAGTGTGTACAGTATGTAAATCCAATAATGTAATTTTTTCATGTTTCTGTTTAGTGGACATGACATGACACACTTCATTATAGCGATTCAGTGGTTGCTGAATCACAGAAAAGCCAATATAGGAACACATAGGGATCATCTATTCCAAATGGCATTTAAGTCATGCAGTTGACATCTGGTGCAGGAACCAAAATAAAAAACATGTTAAAGCATTGTCAACAGAACATAACCATCTCTGACATAATATTTCAATGGTACTCTGCCACTGATTTATCTCTAGAGACAGAGATATATGTTTTTTTTCCCTGTTTTAGACTGATAGCCTGATGCCAATTTCAGTCTCAATCTTTTATCCTCTTCCAAAAAGCCCCTTATTCAGGTTCACTGACTTGACTTGACTTGACTTGACCCTAAGCATTTCTTTGCACAGGCTCACCCAAAAGCATGACCTCAATTTCTGACCTGTTCCTTAGCCTTCAGTTAGATCATCCTGAACTCTGTGTGCCATCCTGCGAGAGAACATCACTTTGAAACAGACCGTGCTTATGTTTCTCATAGATCAGACTTTGTTTAATTAGGCGTCAGCTGGCAGTGGAACATCCAATATTTGCTTTAAGGATGAATTGTGCGTCTTCTGTATAGAATGTTGTAAAAGCTCTTTGCATGTGGCTGATGCATGTGCTGAAAAGCCATCTATTCCAAGAGATATCAAACTCAAGGTACAGAATTTTGACCTTTTTAATAAATACCTTAAAAAGGCCCGATTTTGTTATTATTGCTAAAACACTGGTGTTTTTTAATTGTACACTGCCCCCTGGTGGCTGACATTAAAAAATAATTAGCTTGCATCTCCAACACATTTACAATGTCTATTAAATATCTATTAGGCTAATAAGAACAAAATTGAAACACTTAAACATAATTGTAAGTTTGTTTAAATCCACTATTTTAAAGTATCTATTTTATAATTACTGATAGGCTAGCATGCGTAGCAGGCCCGGCTCCAGATATGAGATGAAAGGTGAGCCAAGTGATTTTTCAGGTGGGTGGAGGGGGGGAAACTATATATATATATATATATATATNNNATTATATATATATATATATATATATATATAACAACGACTGATTTCCTGATCTATGTGACCGAGCTGATGTATAAGACCCTAAGAGATCACTAATATAGTTTGGGGACACGTTGTGTAACGCTTTAAAAACCCATAATAAAATCTTAAAATCAATGCTATACTTGACTGGAAGCCAGTGGAGAGACGATAGCACCGGGGTAATGTGTTCCCTTTTTTTGTGCCAGTCAGAAGCCTAGCTGCGGCGTTCTGCACGAGCTGAAGTCGAGAGAGTTGCCATTGACAAATCCCTACATAAAGTGAGCTACAGTAGTCTAGTCGCGAGGTAATAAAAGCATGGATAACAATCTTCAGATCTCTAAAACTCAAAAGAGGTTTTAGTTTAGAGAGAGTTCTAAGCTGATAAAAGCTGCTTCTTACAACTGAATTTATCTGTCTGTCAAAACTGAGAGTTGAATCTATTATGACGCCAAGATTTCTCACACTGTCTTTCACTGTCATTTTTATGGGAGCAAGAGCGTTGGATATCTTCTCTTTAGCCTTAGAGAGACCGAATAAAATAATTTCCATTTTAACATTATGGTGATCCAACCTTTAACCTCATCGAGACATTGCAATAGAGCCTGTAAAGACTGTTCATTCCAACCTTAAGCTGAAAATAGATCTGGGTGTCGTCTGCATACATGTGATAAGAAATGTGCCAACGGGCACATATATAATGAAAATAGTATAGGACTCAAAATCAAGCCCTGAGGCAGGCCATATTTTTAGGGAGTCATAATTTAAAGGAGCCATAGAGGATGAAATTAACAAAGAATGTCCTATCCTTAATATAGGACTGGAACCATTTCAAGGCAATTCCCACAAACCCCACCTCACACTCCAACCGATTTAACAGAATAGAATAATCTACAATGTCAAAAGCGGCACTGAGATCTAACGTAATTAAAACTTATCAACTCTATGGAAGGAGATGTGTTGCACTGCGTGAGGCAAATGGTGGTCACACCAGATACTGACTGGTTTTCGGACCCCCCAATACAGTAAAACTGCACATTTTAGAGTGGCCTTTTTCTGTGGCCAGCCTAAGGCACACCTGTGCAGTAATCATGCTGTCTAATCAGCATCTTGATATGCCACACCTGTGAGGTGGATGAATTATCTCGGCAAAGGAGAAGTGCTCACTTACACAGATTTAGACGGATTTGTGAACAATATTTGAGAAAAATAGGCCCTTTGTGTACATAGAAAAAGTCTTAGATCTTTGAGTTCAGCTCATGAAAAATGGGGGCAAAAACAAAAGTGTTGCATTTATAATTTTGTTCAGTGTACTGTATGTGTAAATGAATGATAAACGTTGTTATTGTAGAATTTACTATAGAATTTACTCTGTAGTAGCCTATTTACTATAGAATTTACTTTTGCAACTATTCAGTTAACCACTTTCTGATTAGGATTTTCTATAATAATAATAACAATACGATTTCATATTATTTTTATATAAATACAATAATATTGTTCATTTGTTAACACTCAGTACATTCTGTAACATCAGGTGTTTTTGTTTAGTGTACAGTTCAGCAGTAACAGGAATGCTCTGTTTTCATTGTCTCAGTTAACCTCAGCTAACCTTTAAACAGTTATTGGGTTGTTTATGAGTCATCTAAGAAAGCACTATTATAGAAAGTATAGATTTCATGGTTTCATTTTGAGTAATGTTTCTATGTTGTAAAAAGACATCCGTGGGGAAAGTTAACAGTCATTAAGAAACTCTTTGAACAATCCCTCATATTTGAACACCAAAAAGGCTTTTTGTGTGATGTTTCACCCCGAGAAAGTGTAAAATGTCAATAAATAAACATTTTATGATAACTCATATACACTATTCTATTGGCTATGTTGTTTTCTTGAAGTCAAGTGATGATGTTGTGCTGTCTCATGTTCGTAAAGTCAGTATGACAGCTGGGAAATACATTGAATGGCAAATTAAATGATGGTCAACATGAAATCAAAATGTGCCCCATTTTTTCTAAATACATGGTTCACTTGCTTTTTCGAATTCCCGATTAAATCAAGCTCCTAACACATTTTATCAAGCTCCTTCCTAGTATTTGTTAAATGCACTATTAAATGTTACATTGCTGAAGCAAAATGAGTTTAAAATTGATTTCTTTCTTTTTTTTTTGAAAGTCTTTCAATGAAATCAAACTTTTGAATCCCATGTACATTTTATCTAGTGTACTGCTTCGAATCTGTCTTAAAATGATTTTTGGAAATCTTTCTTTAAAAAGGGAAGCTCTACATTAGTGCGAAAAAGTCTCAAATCTCTATATGAAGTGAGAAGTAAGCGATAACTGAGAAATGTCACAAAAATGACTCATCCAGTCTAAATGCATGTCTGAATCAAGGTATACTTCACTCATGAAGGGAGAGTTTTGTTGTAGCCTAACATTTCATGGGAATTATGACATGCGTTGGAATTATCAAAAAATATCCCAGTTGACAGGAAATCTCAACATAATTTGAATGAATACTCATTGGTCAGATGTGACATTTAGCGGTCAGATTTTTTTGTATAAGTTAGATTCCATGTAGCACACTTTAAATGGCTACTGACTTCAGTAAATTCTCTTGGAGAACTTTAATATAAAATTGAATGTAGGCTATATGATGAGTATCAAAAACTAGGTTTAGGAATCCACAGTCAAGCAAAAAAAAAAACAGTGCTCATAACTAAATGTCAATTATCTCAAAGAATTTTCAAAAAATAAAGGTTTTAACAGTCACAATTTTAAGTCCCCATACTGTATGTAGCCTACCACTTTCAAAATCATTTCCAGCCTCTCACCACCCCCACTAACACAAGCTTATTGTTTTCTTCCTGTGGTTTGAGTGAATAAAGAGTTCCATCTCCAGCTGACTTTCACCCATCAGCGGCTGAGAAACCGCCGTGCAAACAGCTCTAGATGCTGTTTTTCTTCTGTAAAACTTTTCATGTGGTAGTTTATGTGGTTGTTGCGCTTCGCTCCGCTCCCACCTGTCACGTCACGGGCTGGGGGGTGCTAAACCTAAAATCACAAAGCGGTTAGCCACGTGGAAAAATAAATAACATATTTCAGATGCCATCATTTAAACCCACTTCATGGGGAAACACCACCTGCACACTGGTGTCTATTTTGATATTTACTCGACCTATTTATAAAGGCCATGTTTTTTTTGTTGTTGACACAAGTAGTGAAGCCAGTTGCAGAAAATAGACATTTTCATGATACTTCATCTTTTCAAACAAAAGAGAAAGCTGAAAATGGGGATTATTATGATATACCCATCTCATTCAATTCAACCATTTACTTATACAACAATTCTATTTACTTGAGTATTGATATAATAATGTTTGTTTTAATCTCTGTTCATTAAAACTCAAAACTAAAAATGTCAATCATTTTTCTGTTTAGGGTCAAAGTTGTCCGCCCACCATTGTGACGTCACGACGGCCTGCCCGTGACGCACGCTGACAGAGCGCTGCCGCGTACTGCAGTGGCGCTAGAGAGTCAAGCATCATTGAAACAGAACAGAAATGTCATGCATTGTTTGTTTTGCGTGTTAGGAAGTAATTGTCGTGTCGCTTCATTTACTAAACATCAGCGGTGCGTGCGGTTACAAATTCTATCCTTTTTCTTTTGCGTTGAAGTGAAAGGAGACGCTGGAGACGCAATGTCCGGGGGTTGCATTTGATCTAGAGTCGAATAACAAAGACCGAGATTGAAACGCCGAAAATATACACATCCTCAGGATGAAACATTGGAATATACCAGTTCTGCATTTCAAGAGTTATATCAGTCGTCGTCAGGCGTAATGTCATTGTCGTTTCTGTAAGGTGGGAATGATGCTGTTTGTTTAATGTGAGGTGGTGTGCGCGCGGCTCTGAATAGCGCTGCGGGAAGATCATATATAGGAGAGATATTAGCGTGCGCGTTTGTTTTAAATATGTGGATATTATACGCAACTGATAACCTGTAATTGTGCTTTGTCACCGGTTGTCGAAGCGCGTGGATTCCCGTTTAAAGGGTGCGCGATTTTACACTTCGATAAGCTTAAGGGCAGCGACTCCATACTGGACCCCTCGTATTTTTTCTATTTTTGATGCCCTCGTGAGGATATCGTGGTGAAGATGTGGGTCAACCCTGAAGAGGTGTTGTTGGCCAGCGCTTTATGGATGACGGAGAGAGCGAATCCTTATTTCATCCTGCAGAAGCGAAAGGGCCATGGCGACGGAGGAGGCGGACTCGCGGGTAATGCCATCGATTATTGAATAAAGTGCCTACACAATAATGTTATTTAGATGACTGACTGTTTCTGCACTGGTGTTGTTCATGCACACGTGCGTGAAACCCTAGAGGTGTGTTTAAACTTTCAAGCAAGTCAGATGGACTTCAGATGACGTTTTATTGGTCACGCTGCGTAAATTAATTTTTCCGCGTAACGCACCTGTGCGCTTTACGTTACCTGAGTGTGGAGAAGACGATTTTAGAAAATTATATGAAAAGATGAAATGCATTACTAAGTGCCTCTGTTTTCATTTATTTTCTAATGTGGGTAGTGTTTTCACAGCAAATATAAATTGAAATATGTACTATATTTCAAAATGTTCAGTAATTTTGTTGTCCTTTTTAGATAGCATGCACTTCAGCTGCTATGGGCTCCATATGTTTGCTCAAAACCAATGCATGTTAAGCCACACAAGATTTTAGAATTATTTTTAAACCGACCATTTTACAGGTTTATTAAAATAGGTTCCTGTATTTCAACTGGTTGAACATTGCGTTTGCAGGGCAGAGGTTGCAGGTTCAATTCTCAGGAAATACACATACTGATAAAGTTAATATAAACATGTTGTGTACATCAAATGCAGTGTTGGGTGTAACTAGTTACTCAGTAATTAGTTACTGTAATTTAATTACTTTCCCCTTGAAAAGTAAAGTAAGGGATTACTTTTATTTTTTCTGTAATTTAATTACAGTTACTTATTATGATGTAATTGAACTTAATACTGTGTAATATATTCAATAGTGGAAATTACATCAAAATTATAAGTCTAACTTTCAAATGTATGCTTTAATGTCTCCTTCTCACATTTGTAATACATTGGTCAGTTAATACAAATAATGTATGTAGTTATTTATTTATTTTTTAATGAATTAAAAGAGCCGTTTCATGTCTATCCTTGAATCAATTCTAATCACGGATGTAGGATATAGAAAGTAATTAGTAATAAGTAATTAAATACTTTTTGTAGAGAGTAATTTGTACAGTAATCTAATTACACTATTGAATATGTAATTAGTAACTAGTAATTAATTACTTTTTCAGAGTAACTTACCCAACACTGATCAAATGTAAGTCGCTGTGGCTATAAACGTCTGCCAAATGTGTAAATGGAAATGGTAAAACTATATTTGGCCGGTTAATTTGTAATTTTTAGATTACTTTCCAATAACATTGTCCAGTTGAGGTAGCCATTCGATCTAGTGTTATGTTACGGTTATAGCAAAATATGTCACTGATGTCATGACATACCGGTATTGTCAATAACCCGATATTGATTGCTATGATTATTGATATTGTGTCGATATTGTAGATAATTCCGTTCCAGAATCTGCTTGACACTCCAACATAGTAGGTGGTAGTTTTGCACCTGTTTAGATTAATTTAATACGATTATATATAGATTGGAAAATCGTAGGACCCCTGTCGTCTTTTTGCCATGAAAACCGTGTAGTAAAAATACCATATTATCGAAAATATCTTTACTGTCTTCAAACGCTCTCCGTAAATTTTCAGCATTGTTTTGTAATTTGGCAGTCTTCTTGCTCTCAATAAATCGAATATATGCTTTAATTCCAGTAAGAAGGCAAAGCTGGATTCAGTTTCCTCATTGCTTGTTAGATAGATTTTACAGTTATTCAGTCTAATGTGCCTGCCAAAGTGGCTCTAATGACCTAATAAAAATGACCGTCATTAGAAACCAAACAATCTCTGTTTGGTTTAGCTTATTAAAAAACCCTCCTGCTGGACAATAAATGGAAGCTTGTTTGGTATTGTGAATGTTTTATTGACAAGCACCTCACCTGCTTACCAGACCTGAATTTATAGGTGGTCAGGTATGCGTGACGTTTGCTTTCAACTTCTTTATCTCTTATTGACTAGTATCTGCTGTTTCATGCTAAACTTTGAAAGGAACAGGTTTTTGAAATGAGATCTTTACGATAAAGATATAGCTAAGAGTCGCAACTTTGCCAGTATTTATTTGTGTGTCAACCTCTTTGTGTCTGTCAGCGATGGAAGACAGACACAAAGCGTACACAGACACAAAACTGAGAAAAGATGATGTCATCATTGTTACATAAACGTGCGAGTTGTGCGCCAGTTTCTAGTGAGAGCTGGTCATCCTGGCACGGCCCAGCAGACTTGCTCAGAGGAATCTTGGGTAGATCGCAGTTGGCCAAAAACTCCTGAGAAGTATAGAATATGTTATGTATGTTAGTCTATGACAAGAGAACCAAAGTTTCTTGCAAATGTTCTTCGATTGATGAACTTTAAGTCCACTTGATGATGTGTTTTTATAGGTTTCGGGATCATTCGTTTTGGATAATTTTTTATTCCTGAAATGTATTTTATATCTGCTGTTTCTACTAGATGGATTTAAGATCCAAACTTTGGTCAAGAAAAACACCTCCAGTTATTTTGTTGATGTATTTTCTCCATAGTGTGGAGTTATGCGACATCTCTTTTTCATGAAATTCTTACAAGAGCAAATAATCAGCGCTATACTATCATCATGTTATAGTTTCGTCAAGTTTTTTTTTCCAACTCATAGGTAGTTTAGGAAAAACGAGACAATATTGATATTTAAATAAAATATATCTAAGAATTCTATCATTGTTTTCGGGGCTATTGTTTTTTTTCTCTGAAAAATTATATTTTACTCCTTTTTTAAAATGACAGTCAGTATAGCAATATATTTAGTCCATGAGGTGTAGATGCTGTGCTCAGCATGGTTTCAGGAAGCCAAACATTGTTTATCATGGAAAAAAGGCTATTTATGCTCTTCAGTACAGTGCCGTATCAGGTTGTTGTTGTTTAAAAAAGATATTGATTTTGCCCATGTGTTGCAAAGTGGCTGTTTTTGTGTGAGCAGAGATGATCTTCCGATGAATGCGATTGAGAGCAGCTACTTTCTATATTTAGAATTAGAAAAGACAAACAAATGTTCCTCCCACAACTCCTCGGCTGCTTAGGAAGACATCAGATTTGCAGGAGTGAATCAGTTGTGTTCATCTGTACTGAGAGGAAGCAGTAACACCAGTATTAATAGATATGCGATTGCTGGATAACGTCAATGTAAGTATATGCGTAAATGCCTGGATGACCCGCTACATTTGGCAAAATGTGCAAAGAGCATTCTGTGTGGAATACTGTATCCCATAATACAATTCCAGTTTACTTGGGGCTCATAGTGGTGAGCGGTAGAGCCTGTAACTGAATAGATCATGTGAGATTTACTGTATTCTGAAATCCCTGCTCTCTTGTTTCTGCAACCAAGGAAACCATTGCTCATCCGAGCGTATCCAAGCAGGAACAGAAAGTCACATGTTCCGGAGGGGGTGTCATCGCACATATGTTGTGCCTGTGCAGAAAGAGGAAGATAGGCTTGTTTAGAGGATCCCTGTTTTTCACCACTCATACACACAACACCTTATAGGATGTGAAATGAAAGGGGACTGTTTCTGGTACATGTTCCAGTTTATCGTGACTCGGCATTTGGACGTAGGCTAGGTTGCATCCCACCAATGATGAACATGATACCTTGTTGTAGATTTTGTAGATCTCAGAACAGGAAGAGACTCAGTGGTGCAGATGTGAAGATAAAGTGTGATGCCAGAAGGGGGAAACTTGTTGATCGGGAGGTTTCGCAGATGGCCTAATTTGGCGTGTCAGATACTTAGATTCTCAGATACTTGTGAAGCCATAGTTTCACCCGGAGGCAATGCAAATGTTCCTCAGGTTTGTTGTTGGGGATCCAACAGCTTTACATAATCTGCACCACCAAATCTATAACGATCTGTATTTCTCAGCATTAACCAGGTTTCCATCCAAAGTTGAGAATTTATCTTTTGCTCAAAATTGGAATATAGCATAAAACATTTGCGAATAAGCACCGTTTCCATCCAACTAGTCAACCGTCACTTCCTAATAAACTGGCACTAAATATCAGTAAGACAAGCCACTGAATATAATAATTTTTGCATATAAATAATAGCCTACTGCTGTTTGGGAAGCGCAGTAGTGACAGTTCTGGGAGGCAATTAAAGAAATACTTTGACGACTTTGCTCAGGCATTTAAGAATGACCATAGCAACATTTCAGATGCTGTGCAACAAGATCAGTACTTTGGTTAGTCAGGTTACGCAATCTCACAGTGCAGATACATGGCTTTTAGGAGGAATTTATTTGGCAAAACGCGTTTCCATCTCCCATTATTCACATTAACCATAAACCGCATCAAGGGAGTGTAAAAACCTTTTTTGCAAATGAACATGTTTTTATTTAACCGTTTTCACTAGTTTCTGATGCGAAACTTCAAAATGCGCATAAAACCAGGTTGATGGACCTGGCTATTCTTTATATTTTTTTGTCCTTGATAGTGTTTGATAAATATCTAGACATGTGTTTGCTCATTTTAAATTGGGCAACCATAAGTTCCATTGACTACTATGGTTGGCAAGAAGATTAAAATAATGATAATTATCATTTTTGTTTGCACCGTATACACCGATTTACGTACATAATATATAAAACCAGGAAGCCAGTACTAAGGAAGTTTGACAATGAACATTCATAGATGTATTCACATTGCAATGGTTCAGTAACATTGTTCCATGTGTCTTGTGTTTGGTCATTTGTTGAATTTGGTCAAAGTGGCCTTTTCACATTTTCTATGTTGATTCTGAAGGTCTTTCTGTAGAATCTATCTAAACATGGACAAAGGTTTCTAGTACTGCTTTTTTATTTATAACTTAAAGTAATATACTATTAGCCAAATATACTTGATAAAGAAACCAGCAAGGACCAGGTTATGTGCGGAACTTTTTGAAGAAGGCTGAGATTCCAAAAATCCAAAATTCAGCAGGTGCGAAAGCTTGGAAAATCTAGGAATATAGGGGACTTTTGATAACCAGGCTCAGAAACGTCATAAATTATTGCAATCTTTAAAAGTGAATTTACATTTGTTTCTAGTTTAAAATGTTGGCATCTAGAAATGTATTAATTACATTTCCAAAGCCTTATCGTACTAACAACAAAAAAAATGAGAAATAATGGAAACGGTGATGGAGATAATTGACCAGTAGATGTGGGAGCCCTAAAGTTGTGCTATTTTAAGCTACTGCTCTCATATTTCCAGTATCATAGCGTCATAATCCGTAGCCTAATATTCTGTTTTCCCACAGGTCTGCTGGTTGGAACGCTTGACGTCGTGTTGGACTCCAGTGCACGTGTGGCTCCATACAGGATCCTTTACCAGACCCCCGATTCCCTGGTTTACTGGACCATTGCCCACGGTAACATACTGCCTCCGTACCCCCCGCTGCCTCCCATTCTGTATATTCCCTCACGTTCCGCCTTCTCCCAGGTGGCCTCTCATTGCCAGAGCATTACCTCATGGCCTAGTGCTTCTAAAGTGGAATGGGAAGACAGAAATCAATGTCCACTTGTCTTTCAAATGTTGCTTGAGTTCGCTTACACTCTTGGCTTTTAAAGTTCAGTTCAGACAACATCGACGTTGATAGCAGCGCTAGGGCTGATTTAGAAATCGATGCTTCAACAAAACGTGATGTTTGGTTGGAATGTTTACACACGGTAAACCTGCCGATGCTGATCTATGTGCAGTTAAGAGCACTATTAGAGTTTATGCAGGTAGAGGAATGCAGTAGGCTACTGCGTGACAGGTTATATAGTGAGAGATCAAGTGGAGTTTGTAGTGTAGTCTATGGTTGCTGAGCAATGGATCAATCGATGCGCTGTCACGGGTGTATGTTTTTGAGTTATTTTATAATGCCTTCTAACGTGGCTCAGCCAATGGGAATTTAAAGTGAAAACTATCCATGTTGCATGATGACAGAAATGCAATTTAATATACATAACTGTCTTCAGAGGTGTATAAACGCCTTACACAATGAAGTGTTATGTTTTTATTACCTTAGAATGAGCTATTTCTATCTACACACCCTGCTGGTCCACTTACATGGAATTCGGCGTGATGTTTCTACAATAGCCCTAAACGGACAAACTGCTCTACAGAGCGAGTTTCGTAAATACGTTATCTCCTTCGGCAAAGAAGCGAAAAGACATTTGTCCTTTATCAGCCACCTTAGTCCTTCAAAAGCAAGGGGGAGGGGTGGAGTGAGCCATGGGTTGCAGTTCGCAACATCGCCGCTAGATGCCGCTAAAATCTACACGTTTCTCCTTTAAATTTGTTTACCAAAAATGTAAACACTTGCTAATCCAGGAGCAACTAATATGTCAAGGACATGCATTGCATTATGGGATGCGGAACCTTGTCGTGGTTGCACAATACACAATTTGCATAGGCACAAATATGAGCAGTAGGAATCGCCTAGAATATGCTGTCTGAGCCGTGAGCGAAGGAAAGATGAAAAAGAGCTCTTGTCTCCCAGAGGAGCAGAGAGTGCTCTGTTTCTTAGCTAATCTCGTTTAAAGGGAACGCCGTTCGGTTCAGGTTTCACAAGCTGTTCCTTGCAAGCCATTTGGTAAATCTCTTTGAGACAAGTAAAAAGAGTAAAGAGTAAAAGAGACGTGTGTGCATGTTCTCTAAAAACCTTTAGCAACAATCTTGTGTTTGTACTTTGTAATCTGAAATGCAGGCATATAAAAACTAGATTCAATAAAAACTGGTTCAATAACAAACACCAGAATTGGTATTTGTGTCTTGTTGATATTTTTATTTAATATACAAAAAATAATGCTTTAAACTGTCTCATTAGGTTATAATATTGGCTAAAAAGTTGAGCTATCTGGTATGATTTTGTGGGACATGTCAGTCAATTGACTTCAACTCATGTAAAGATAAATAACCTGCTATTTTATGTTTCAAACATAGATGGTGATATAGAGGGAAGTTACAAATATCATCATTAAATCATGTTAAAGGGTTTATATGGCGCGAATAGGCCTACGTGTTTTTCTGTGTTTTCGGTGTGTTATAAGTTGCCCATGCATGTATTAGACACGTAAAATTGCAAAAATGAAAGTGTGGGAACAACAGATGCATTTTATCTAAAAGCGAATGCTCACCCAGACCTGCCTGAAACGCCTGTTTTTGAAACTTAAATCGTGTATACACATTGCATAACATCTAAAACGAACGATAATATTAGTTTTAGCTGTGTCATACGACCCCATGAAAATGATCGTGTGTTTCACTCATTAGCTAAATGCAGAGTCTATTTATACTACGCGTACTTTAATCCTGTGGCAGATAGGGTGTATTTAATCATTTAGCTTGCCAATACTTTATTTGATTTATTGTCTAATGAGAGTTGAGTTAATTAAATTATGTATTCTGAACCATCTGCTGCAAAATTCTGCAAGCAAATGAAGTAGTTTGGATGTTGACTTCAACTGAAATTGATGATACCTAATATGTGTGGTATATATTGGTGTTATTTTACAAACTCAAAACGTCTCTCTGCCTTGATGTTTTTGTGTCTTCTAGGGAGCTCTCGTAAGGAGATCACTGAGAACTGGGAGTGGCTGGAGCAGAACCTCCTGCAGACGCTCTCTATATTTGAGAATGAAAATGATATCACCACTTTTGTAAAGGGCAAAATTCAGGTTAGGCACCCTAGTCCTGACAAATAAGCACAAAATGGAAGTTTTGATCATTTTCTGTTAATGTGGACAATACAAAATAAAATATTGTCAATTGAAGTGCATTCTGGGATATCTTATGGCAGCAGTTTTGGAGAACAGGGACATAATCTCTCTATATCTGTTCAGGGCA
The DNA here is from genome assembly GCF_024868665.1 of Triplophysa rosa. Taxonomy (NCBI): domain Eukaryota; kingdom Metazoa; phylum Chordata; class Actinopteri; order Cypriniformes; family Nemacheilidae; genus Triplophysa; species Triplophysa rosa. Next base: position 25,651,880 of record NC_079893.1, on the reverse strand, counting down.
TCATAGCTGAATACAACAAAAGCCACGACATCAAAGAAGATGACGACACCGATAAGTTCAAAGAGGCCATGGCAAAGTTTCGTAAGCTCTTCTGCATGCCCGAAGAGGAGAAGCTGGTGAACTACTACTCCTGCAGCTACTGGAAGGGAAAAGTGCCCCGTCAGGGATGGCTGTACCTCAGTATCAACCACCTCTGCTTCTACTCCTACCTACTGGGAAAAGAGGGTAAGGGCGGAGCTCTCAGCCCTGATGAGATGTGTATGATGAGTACTCCTGTATGTACTGTAACAGGTGTTGAAGTGGGTTGATGCCTCATCATAACCAGAATCATGTGATAAATCATATCTCTTGAGTTTTTACTGGCTGTTGTTGCCGAGGCCGATCTGGGTAGTTGACCAATACTTAGTCCAATAATTTGTCCTATGGTGTGACTAACATTGAAGATAAATCTCTTTTATGCTATTTTATATGATAAATATAATTATTAATAACATAAAACAATGTAATATTAACAGTTTGCTTTCTAAATTTTGATATGTCACACCATATAAAACACATGTACGATTTATTCGTCAACTACCCATCTACAGTATACACGATACTAGTATACACGGTAATGGAAACTAAAATAGCTGAAATTAATACTTATTTGACAAGATGTGCCATGAATTTATTAACTTTTTTTTTTCAAAACATGGTATGGCTGTTTAACGATGAATCACATCCATAATAACACGTGCATGTGTATATTTAATAAAAATATAAATATAAAAATTAATAAATGTTTATATATATATATATATATATATATATGTGTGCAAGTATTTCCTAAATATATGCTTGTATATGTACATGTATATGTTTATAAATACAAAATAATTATGCACCATGCACAGACATATTTGTAAACACAGGCTTCAATTCTGGCCGTGATTATTCGATTTTAGGATTTAGATTTACATTTTAGATTTACATTTTAGAACTGTCACTTTCTGTTAAAGGAACTTGATATTCCATAAATATTCAAGTCAAGAATCATTTTAATCAAGCAATCATTTTGACATTTTGTCTGTCATTTGTTTGTGCTATGTGGAAATTTCAGTGGCCCAAAATTTGGCTGTATATAGGTATACGTTAAACATAAAAAATGTACAACATTTCTCGAACATTTTTCTATTGAAACTCGCTGCTGTGCTGTTTGGCTGCAAATTCTGCTTCCATGGTAACAGCGACTTCTCCGTTCATCTCTCTAAAGCATAATGAATAGTATAGTGCTTTACTGGGAATTCAGTTCTTTTAAAGGTCCAGTGTGTCATTTTTGGGATGATCTATTGATAGAAATGCAATATAATATACACAGCTATGCCTTCAGAGGTGTATAAAGAGCTTACACAATGAAGCGTTATGTTTTTATTACCTTAGAATGAGCTATTTCTATCTACGACCGCGGGTCTCCTTGCATATAATTCGCCATGTTCTGTCAGCAGGCGTAGTAATTCGAACGGGAGGGGTGGAGGGAGCGGTAGGTTGCAATTCGCAACCTTGCAGCTAGATATTACTGACTGGACCTTTAAATGAATAAACCTCTTTGTCTTCTACAATAGCTAACAACCTCAAAGTTTATATGTTGTGCCAAAAACCTATTTCACTATGGAGAAATTGAATGAGATATTTAAAAACACCATTTAACCTTCTGTTTTTGTTTACACTCTGAATCTGAACACAAACCATGTCAATATGAATCTGTTTGAAAAAAAATGTTTTCAGTTAAGCTGGTGATCCGCTGGGCCGACATCACGCAGCTGGAGAAGAACGCCACCCTTCTGCTGCCCGACATGGTGCGAGTCAGCACGCGCAGTAGCGAGCACGTCTTCTCTGTGTTCCTGAACATCAACGAGACCTTCAAACTCATGGAGCAGCTGGCCAACATAGCCATGCGCCAGCTGCTGGATAACAAGGGCTTCGAGCAGGACCGCTCTCTGCCCAAATTGAAGAAGAAGTCACCCAAGAAGGTGTCAGCCCTCAAAAGGTCTGTACCGGTACAGCTCATCATCTTCGTAGTTAACGTAAGGAGCTGAAACTAATTGAAAGATATAATGTGTTCAGGGATTTGGATGCCAGGGCTAAAAGCGAACGATACCGGGCGCTTTTCCGCCTTCCCAAAGATGAGAAGCTGGACGGTCACACCGACTGTACCCTGTGGACTCCCTTCAACAAGATGCACATCCTCGGACAGATGTTCGTCTCCACCAATTATATCTGCTTCACTAGTAAAGAGGAGACCGCTTGCAGTCTGATTATCCCACTCAGAGAGGTCAGTCACAGCTGAGACGTTCTCTGCCAGACTCAATCAGTCCCAATATTGTGTTTGAGCACATATGATGACACTGACTATCTAAACAGCTGTTGACCGTAGCATCCCTAGTGAGCAATCCTGAACGCCTCCCTGTTATAAACCATCCTGCCTACCGTATCTGTCTTCAATAGGTGACCATCGTTGAGAAAGCTGATAGCTCCAACGTCCTGCCAAGCCCCTTGTCAATCAGCACCAAAAACAAGATGACTTTCCTCTTTGCCAACCTCAAAGATCGGGACTTCCTGGTGCAGAGGATCTCGGACTTCCTGCAACAGACCACTTCCAAAATCTACTTTGAGAGAGAAATCACAGGCAGCTTCAGCAGCTCAGACGACGAGGTGGGCAGATGTTGTTTGTTTGTCATATTGGTGTTTATGAGGATATTCTGTATACTTCTACTGAAAATATACATTGAGTACTGTGCTTACCTATACTGTACTTGATATGGAGTATTGTGTTGTTTGATTTGTTGATACAAAATTATACTTTACCACAACCTACTATACTGTACTTTGCTGTACATTATGATGACCATACTGTGCTATACTGTTACTCTATGCTGCACAATATATAATACTGTGCCGTACTCTATAGTACACCATGATATGATATGCTGCAGCATGCTATAGGCCTACTGTGCTGTATTGTACTGTTCTATGCCATGCTCTGCTATACATACAATATTATGCTATACTATATTGTACTTTACTATATTGCACTGTATGGCATGCTATGCCGTACTTTACCCACAATACTACGGTATGCTATGTATACTATAAGGTGCTATACTATACTAGACTATGCTATACAATATTCTGCTCTGTTTGTAGTTGTACTCTCAGCAGGGCAGTGTCTTGTCCTGTAGTCCGCAGCGCAGTGCTCTCAGCTCTGAGGGAGAAAGCGAGAGGTTTAATCTCAATGACAACACCGTTCCCACAGCTACACAGGCACTGATGACCATGTACCGCCGGCGATCGCCAGAGGAGTTCAATCCCAAACTAGTATGCACACAGAAATATGCCATCACATCACATTTAGTCATTTTGATAATTTCTGGTATTGGGCTGCACATACTTACAATATGTGATCTCAGGTTTTTATTGGGAGCATAAAGGTTGCAGCGAGTGCATTTTATAGTCGGTGAGGTTTGCTGCAGTTAAACAAACACAAAACATTAAGTGAAACTCCAGTGAACAAAGTGTGCAGTTTGTAAATTCAGACAAAAAATCTGTTTCCTGTCAACTGCTTTGAATTTTCTCTATGCTGTATGAGTATGAGCATATAAGAAAGACAAATTCAATGTCATGCTGAAACATGTGTATCGGACAGTATTTGAGTTAGTAAGATGCTTATTAGATTCTTTCCGGCATATATTTGACAAACACTGAATCCTCTCTCACATGCTCTCCTGAACACTTCTGATGATGTCATCCTCCCTCTTAAATGCATTCAGGCTAAAGAGTTTCTGAAGGAGCAGGCTTGGAAGAATCACTTTGCCGAGTACGGTCAGGGATTGTGTATGTACCGAACGGAGAAGACCAAAGAGCTGGTGCTGCAGGGCATCCCGGAGAACATGAGAGGAGACCTCTGGCTCCTGTTTTCTGGTGAGTTGACAACCCGACAGATGACCATTTAAATAAGCTGTGGATTAAACAAACTCCTTCGCACACACACACACCTGTTGGCCTACTTTTCTTGTGTGGCTCACTTGTGGTTACGTGCACATACCTGTTTGTCTTTTACAGCAGCTTCCTGTTTATTAGATGTGTGAGCAGCATGTTGTTCTGCAAAATAAACCGTATCGAAACCTTGACAGGCCACAAACACACTAAACCAACTGAAACACATGAGTGCATCAGCTACTTTTGTGGTAGTGCATGTTGAATGTTGTTTTTCATTTACAGTTGTCTACATGAGCAGAGGTGGAAAAAAATAACAGAATCCTCCATTTTGTTTCAAAGCGATGAATGCGATCTGATTGGTTGGTTCAACGTGTCAAATTTGATGTTCGTAGGGGCAATTAATGAGATGGCTACTCATCCTGGTTATTACGAGGATCTGGTGGAAAAGTCGATGGGGAAATATAATCTGGCCACGGAGGAGATCGAGAGAGATTTGCATCGGTCTCTTCCCGAGCATCCGGCCTTTCAGAATGAGATGGGCATCGCCGCCTTGCGTCGAGTCCTCACGGCATACGCCTTTCGCAACCCCAAAATTGGTTACTGTCAGGTATGAGCGCACGCTTACGGCTACACATGTACACGCTTATGTAGTCTTAAAGGGACACATCACCTAAAAATGTAAATAATGTTATCCTCTACAGAGTTTCATCCAGGGAACCCAAAAGGATAAGAGATTTTTGAGTGAACCGAGTTTATTTTTTCCACAGGCTATGAACATTGTGACCTCTGTACTCCTGCTGTACGCTAAAGAGGAAGAGGCCTTCTGGCTCCTGGTTGCCCTATGTGAAAGAATGCTACCAGATTACTACAACACCAGAGTTGTAGGTGAGCTCCCGGGTAGTTATTCTCCAAATTATTCTCCATTTGGGTAGAAGCCACAGGTCGAGCAGAGATGTTGTGTTTGTTCCTCAGGTGCTCTGGTGGATCAGGGTGTGTTCGAGGAGCTGGCTCACGTGTACGTCCCTCAGCTGTACGACTGCATGCAGGCGCTGGCCGTCATCTCCACTATCTCGTTGTCGTGGTTCCTCACGCTCTTCCTGTCGGTCATGCCGTTCGAAAGTGCCGTGGTGGTGGTGGACTGCTTCTTCTACGAGGGCATCAAGGTCATCTTCCAGCTCGCGCTCTCAGTGCTGGATGCTAACATCCATCAGCTGCTGGCCTGCAAAGATGATGGAGAAGCCATGACCATTCTGGGCAGGTACTGTATGAGAACCACTGGCCATATTGCATTTTGAGTACAATGTGCTGTATGTAGTGTATTGTATACTGGTATATTGGTAGTTGACAAATAAACTGATGTGAAATGTGTCCTATGATGTGACAGCAAAAGTTTAGACGCTATTTTATATTATAGATATAAATATTAATAGTACTTAAAAAAAAATAATTTGAAAGAATATATTATTAACAATTTTGCTATGTCACACCATAGAACAGTATTTGTCAGCTACCCATGTAGTACAGTGCTGTGAAAAAGTATTTGTCCCCTTCTGGATTTTTTGTTTTTTCATATTCGTCATGCTTAAATGATTCAGATCATCAAACAAATTTTAATATTATTCAAAGAAAACCAGAGTGAATACAAAATGCAGTTTTTAAATGATGGTTTTATTTATTAAGGGAAAAAACAATCCAAACATTTCTGACCCTGTGAAAAAGTAATTGCCCCCTTGGTAAATCATGAATTAACTGTGATGAATTGAATAATTGAGTTAAATTGCACTAGCCACACTCAAGCCTAATGACTGCCAGACCCTTTGAATCAAGAAATCACTTAAGTAGAACCTGTCTGTCAAACTGAAGATAGTCTAAAACAGGGGTGCCCAATAGGTCGATCGCGATCGACCAGTCGATCGCACAGGCAATGCTGGTAGATCGCAATAAATTAACCTGCCTAATATTCTTTTGTTAAATTTTAGTAAAACATTTCATATCGTTACCTCTTTTAATTTCTGTCTGACTTGCACTTGACCAATACATTTTGACAAAATAAATAAAAAAACCACTTACGCAGGCTGCTCGCGCCTTCCAAGAGCTTCTGAGCACTGAGCGCGAAATCGCGCAGCTAGCAGTAGCCTACATGCTTGTTCGCAAAACAATCTAAAATTCAAACCAATTTTTAAAATGAGTGCGGTACCAACCAAAAAGTCAAAAACATACCATTTCCATTCGGAGTGGGAGGAAGATTTTTTCTTCACTATGTCTTTTTCTAAATGCATTTGTCTGATCTGCCAGACAAGTATTGCTATTCCAAAGAAAGGAAACGTGGAGAGACATTTTCGGACACTTCATAAAAATTATGACAACGATTTTCCTGCAAAAAGCGAGCTTAGAAGAGCAAAGGTAAAAGAACTGAAATCTCAATTATCTGGTCAGCAGTCACTCTTTACTCGTCCAGGCCAAAAAGCAAAAGCAGCCACGGAGGCATCATTCCGGGTGAGTCACACCATCGTCAAACATAAAAAATCATTCCAAGAAGGAGAAATGATAAAAGACGCTTTTGTCGAGGCAGCAGACTCATTGTTTCGGGATTTTAAAAACAAATCTGAGATTGTGTCCGCCATCAAAGCTGTTCAGCTATCAAGATCTACAGTTACGCGTCGTTGTGAATTAATGGCCGATGACTTGACACAGCAACTGAGAAAGGACATAACTGATTGTGAATGTTTTTCATTGCAATTAGATGAGAGCACGGACATTAGTGATACTGCGCAATTGTGCGTTTTCATACGGATGGTGTTTAAAGACATGACAGCGAGAGAGGAACTGCTGACACTTCTGCATATGAAAGAACACACTCGGGGCGAAGACATTTTTCGGGCATTTAAGGACTTTGTCGACAAAACACAGCTTCCGATGTCTAAATTAGTGTCAATCACCACTGACGGAGCACCTGCGATGGTCGGCCGTTCTAACGGTTTTATTGCCAAGTGCAAGGAGGATGATGCTTTTCCGGACTTCCTTAATTACCATTGCATAATACACCAACAATCTCTATGTGCGAAAATGCTGAACATGAAAGAAATCATGGATGTATGCATGAAAATAGTCTGTTCAATTCGTGCACGTTCACTTCAGAGACGGCTCTTCCGCACTTTTTTGGAGGAAGCGGACTGCAACCACACAGATCTCCTGCTGCATACAGATGTCAGGTGGTTAAGCAGGGGCAAATTCTTGGAAAGATTTCGAGGGCTGCTGCCTGAGATAAAGGAGTTTCTCCTGTCTACACATAATACAGAATTCAAACAACTTGAGAACGAGCAGTGGCTTTTAGATTTGGCGTTTTTGACTGACCTGACTAATATGCTGAATGAGCTAAATTTAGAGCTGCAAGGTAAAGAGAAGATGGTGGTCAACATGATCAGCTCAGTTAATGCTTTCAAAAGAAAACTACAGTTACTCACATCTAAGCTGCAGCGCCACGAATTAGGCAACTTCCAAAACATTGCATCTGAACTTCACAAGCAAGGAAAGGAGCCAGCACAACTTGACAGTGAGCGCTACATTGAGCAAATTGAAAAGGTCAGATCAGACTTTGACAAACGTTTTCAAGACTTTGCTTTACTTGAGCCAGTTGCTACATTCATGTGCTTTCCATTTAGAGATGAGCATGAGGTTGAGTCCCTGGCCACAGACATGGGAAAGCTGTTTCAGATGAACCCATCCGCATTGGAAAATGAGATTTTAGCACTGCAGACTGACATTGAGGTGAAGGCAAGGGCCAGTGGACAGTTTTGGGACCTTCTTGCAGAAGAGAAGTATCCAAATATCAGAAAATGTGCCACCTCACTGACCGCACTGTTTGGCTCAACTTATCTATGTGAGTCAGCCTTTTCTCACATGAAGATTATTAAGTCAAAACACCGGTCCACCATGACTAATGACAATTTGGAGGCCTGTTTGAGACTAGCTACCAGCAGCTACTGCCCAAATTATGCAAAACTGTCTGATTCAATTCAGTGCAAGTCATCAGAATAAGGTACACATGGCCTGGCTATTGTAATCTGTTGTGCTGTAGATGTTTTGAGTTTAGTGTTAAAATTAATGATATCAGCACTTAACATTGTTTTGCATTGTTGAATTCCATGTAGAGAATACACATTGGAAGTGTAATTAAAAAATAAATAAATGTGTTGAATGTGTTATAATGTGTTTTTTAGTTGGTAGATCTTATCAGGTTTACCATTTTAAAAGTAGATCATCACGCAAAAAAGTCTGGGCACCCCTGGTCTAAAAGATCTCAAACAGCAACACATAGTGCCGCGATCTAAAGGAATTCAAGAACAGATGAGAAACAAAGCAATTGAAATGTATCAGTCTAGAAAGGGTTACAAAGCCATTTCTAAGGCTTTGGGACTCCAGCGAACCACAGTTAGAGCCATTATCCACAAATGGAGAAAGCATGGAACGGTGGTAAACCGTCTCAGGAGTGGCCGGCCTACCAAAATTACTCCAAGAGCACAACGACGACTCATCCAGGCGGTCATAAAAGATCCCAGAACAACATCTAAAGAACTGCAGGCCTCTCTTGCTTCAGTTAAGGTCAGTGTTCATGATTCTACAATAAGAAAGAGACTGTGCAAAAATGGCATCCATGGGAGAGTTCCAAGGCAAAAACCACTGCTGGCCAAAAAGAACACAAAGGCTCGTCTCACATTTGCTAAAAAACATCTTGACGATCCCCAAAACTTTTGGGCAAATATTCTGTGAACTGATGAGACAAAGGTTGAACTTTTTGGAAGGTGTGTGTTCCGTTACATCTGGCGTAAAACTAACACAGCATTTCATAAAAAGAACACCATACCAACTAGGGCTGAAACGATTCCTCGAGTAATTCGAATACAAAAAATCATCGAGGCAATTTTTGTTGCCTCGAAGCCTTGTTTAATCCATTTAACTACAGTACACACGGAGCACTGCGTTTCCCTACGGACCGTTATTACTGACGCACAGCCCGCTAAACTCTATTCATGTTACAGGGCTCTTAGTCTATTCACACGCTCACACGTATTTCTCATGCTGATAAATAAGTGATAGCTTAAAATGGTGAACAGCTATTTTACTTAGTTTTAGTCTATTTTGCGAGTGAAACTTGTTTTCCGGCTGCATTGAGTCCATCAAACTAGATGCGGACTTGTGGACGCCGAATCCTGTTATTTACACATGTCATCTGTCTGTTCTGCATGTCTGCGTGAATGAACTGCACAGTTTAACGTGCTACACGCGTGATGCTCATGAATTTGTCTGTGCCTGGGCTTTATGAGGACATGAACACATGAACTTCATCTCCAGAGTTGCTCTTGAGAGTTTATTTCAGAACATTTTACTGAGTGAAGCTAACACACTAAAAAATAAGCGTCTTCTGACGACCTGCCAAAATAAAAGTCCAGTTAACTCGGAATTTTTATGTGGACAAATATATTACTATTTAATAGTAAAAAAAACAAACTACAGTAAAACTAATTTAGATGCACCATGCATAAGCTGAAGTTAGTTTGAAATTATTCTTTCTATTTTTATTAATGTTTCTTATTTATACATTTGTATTAGGCCTATATTGCATTTTGAATGTAATATGGCAATGGAATGTACTAAATGGGTTTAGTTTTCACAAATATTAATGTATGCAATTTCAGCAATAAATATGTAAATTTTTTCTAAAAAGGACACAAATTAGTTGTTCATTTTAAGAGACCTGTCTTATTTTCTCTTGTATATTTAGTATTGCTCTTTAATAAAGAAAAAGTATTTATTATCTGAATACCCGATTCATCGATGGAAAAATCAGTAGAATACTCTATTACTAAAATAATCGATAGCTGCAGCCCTAATACCAACAGTCAAACATGGTGGAGGTAGTGTGATGGTGTGGGTGCTGCTTTGCAGCTTAAGGACCTGGACGACTGGCCATAATTGATGGAACCATGAATTCTGCGCTCTACCAGAAAATTCTAATAGAGAATGTCCGGTCATCGGTTTGTGATCTCCCTTAATAAATAAAACCATCATTTAAAAACTGCATTTTGTATTTACTCTGGTTTTCTTTGTGTAATATTAAAATTAGTTTGATGATCTGGATCATTTAAGCATGGCAAATACGCAAAAAAAACAAAAAATCAGGAAGGGGGCAAATACTTTTTTCACAGCACTGTATATGGCCTTTTGAGTACACTATATGTTGTATACTGCAAAGTGGTTTATGCAGTATTTTGCATGTAAGTACAGTATACTTTATACTGAGTCTACCTAGTATATTGCATTTTGAGGGCAATATTTGTAGTATATTTCTTTCCGAGTTCAGTATATGTAGTATACTGCAGAGTGGTTTATGTTGTACATTACATTTTAATGCAATATTATGTACTAGGCCTAAATATTACATAGCACAGTGTACTGTTTAATACATAGTAAGTTATGTAGTAATTTTAATACGGTGTAGTTTGTTTTAATTTGAGCACAGTATACTGTATACTTCTGAGTTGATGTATGTAGAATATCAAGTACAGTGTAATATATTGTGTCTTTGAGTAATGTATGTGAAGTATACTGCATTATGAGTACAGTAGACTATATACTGCTAAGTGTGTGTATGTTGTATATTGCATTTTAAGTATAGTGTACGCAGTACAGTGTGGAGTGGTTGTATGTAGTACATTGCTTTTGAGTAGAGTATACTGTACAGTATACTACAGAGTGGGTGTATGTAGTAAATTGCAATGTGTACAATTTATGTAACATTACTGCATGGTGTTTTGCAGTTTGCTATTTTAATACAATATATATTGCATTTGGAGTATAGTTTGTGTATACTGCAAGTGCAGAGTGGTTGTATGTAGTCTATTGTTTTGAGCAAAGTATTTGCAGTCTATTGCATTCAAGTACACCATATGTAATATACTGCAGATTGGCTGTTTGTAGTACCTGTAGTATTCTACATAGTACTGTACACTCACTTTTTTACATGCATACTATGTAGTACACTACATACAGCAGGTCACTTTCACAGCATACCTTTAAGGGATTTTGAGTATAAGTTCATTCTATAAAAACAAAATGAAGCACACATGCTTGTGTCCTTGTGTTGTAGGTATCTAGACAGCGTGACCAATAAAGACAGCACGCTTCCTCCAATTCCCCACCTGCACTCACTCCTGACCGATAACGGTGAGCCGCATCCCGAAGTGGACATCTTCAAACTCGTCCGCAGTTCTTATGAGGTTTATCATCTGAATCTTTTTGTTAACTTTATCTACAATATGCTATGTTTGCACTTGCATTCATGAGATGTGATATTTTAAACTTTTTGTGTTAATTCTGTCACGTGCAGAAGTTTGGCTCCATACGTGCGGACGTCATCGAGCAGATGCGTTTCAAACAAAGGCTCCGAGTCATCCAGGGTATTGAAGATAACACCAAACGCAATGTGGTAATGAATATCACTACACACACGTTGTACTGTCAATCACATATAGATTTTGTAAAACGTATGTGTTATGCCATTGTAAAACGACTGGAAATGCATGTGATGTATTTATAATGTATTAATATGATGTATTTACAGTCATGGAAAAATAGTATAATTTCTATGAATAAATAATTTAACTGCTATTTGAAAATTGGTTCTTAATATTCATTGTCATGAACAAAGGCTGCATGATTCTCACATATGCTTGCAAACCGTAAATAAAGTTGCTCTCTCATTCATTTTTGTCCTGTTGTCCTTTTTCCAGGTGAGGACCATAGTGACAGAGACGGCCTTCAGCATTGATGAGCTGGAGGAGCTCTACACACTGTTTAAAGTGAGTCACAGCTCAGAGTGGATCTCTTTTTCAGACCTTCTGCATGTTATGAGCATTCATTTGGACTAATGAGCTCAATTATGAACATACATCTCATCCATTGGCACATCCGATCCATGTATGTTTTTCCATCAGACTGAGCATCTGACCAGCTGTTACTGGGGCAGCACCAGTAACCCCATGAGCCATCACGACCCGAGCCTGCCCTACCTGGAGCAGTACCGTATTGACATCGATCAGTTCAAGGGCCTCTTCGTGCTGCTCTTCCCCTGGGCCTGCGGCACACACGCGGATGATCTGGCCCTGCGCTTCTTCCGTCTGCTGGATAATAACGCAGACGGGCTCATAAACTTCCGCGAGTTCATCAGCGGCTTGAGTGAGTGTGCACCAGAGCATCAGGTTTTCAAATGCACAAAAGAAATGTTTCTTAAAGGCACAGCAGCCCAAAAATTGGCCTCTTAGATTAAAAAAAAATCAAGAGTTAATTAAGAGTTAATGTTTAAACCAAGGTTCTTTTAGTTGGCTAAAATTAAAACTTCTTAACTTAATAAATAAACTTATTTAAATGATTGGAAAAACTTTAAATAAATGAAAAATTAGGCCGTGTTCACACTGGACTTCTTTTTTGACAAGAAAAAGTTGACAGTGGCACTTTTTTTAAGTTTTAGCATTGTGGTTACAAATAGCAGCCGGCAATTTTCAAAGATAGCATTTGTGCACGAAGCAGCTTAGAGAGACAGGCTTCATAGGCAGCGTAACGGAAGTCTATCTGAATTATAAACTGAGAGCGTCTTTGCAATAACCAATCACATATTTAAAAACTACAATACAAATTTCTCGCTAGAAATGCAATCCGAAGTTATTGAAAGTGAAAATTAAACTTACATTTATAAAAAACTATGCTCCAACGGGTGTTTTGGCCGCCATTTTATTTTTTCGAGCTTGAGCCTTCTCGACCAATCACATTCCTCGCATGTTGTTGTGGAAATGACAGGTCTCTGTCATTCGTTAGCTGTGAAAACGGTGCTTGACGTACGGAGTTTTTCAACCTCAAAAGAGGCTATGAGCTGCAGGAAAAGACGCTGGCGCTGGTGTTTAAAAAAGCGCTCAGGAATTTTTTTTAAACACTGTTTACTCCATAGGATTATTAGGTTAAACAGATGCTAGCAGCTTCAAAAAAGAAGTCAAGTGTGAACACGGACTTAAAACGCTAAATTAAAATAAAAACACAAAATCTTAAGAATAAAAGCTCATTTAAAATATGAATAAAACTCTGTTTTAAACCAGAACATTTATTGAGGTGTTTGTTATGCATTTAACTTGCATTGTTGCATTAATTTGCATTAACTTGTTGGCATTAACAAAGCAATGTATTGTTTTGCAGGTGTACTGTGTCATTGTGACCTGACAGAGAAACTCAAATGTCTGTACAAGTTGCATGTGTTTCCAGGTGGGTGAGATATAACGTTCTGACATGGGAGTTCATTCATGTATTAAATGTAGTTTAAATGGATTCCTTTACTGATAATACTGCACTATTGAGTGTAGTAAGAAAGCAGTAACAACATCTGCTTTTGCTTTTTATCTACGTTGTCTCTCAAAACAGAGAAGTAAAACTAAATATGAAGTAAAACAATATTTATTTCATCAATGTCTCACAATGAGGTTGTTATACTGCATTCTGCATGACAATCGAGCTGTGTTTAGTTGTGTTTTTGTGAAAGTCCATGTGTTGAGTAGTCCTGCTAGAAGATGCTGAATGTATATGGTTTACTCCTCAGAGCTGAATCATGAACAGGAGGAGCCTGACTCGGCCTGTGAAGCAATGCAGTATTTCTTTGAAGACATCACTCCAGAGACCTCTAGTGGTACTAATTCAGGATTCATGCACTGTGCTTCATTGCACAGTTCTATATCAGCTTCTACTGCGTTTTATTCTAGCACGGCAAATATAGTAAATTATGCATTTTATATCAGCGCCCCATTTTAGAGCATTGTATTTATTGCAAAAATAAGTTCAGAACGTGAACGTTGAGTGTTTAACGTTTCGAATGATGCATAGTTTTTAACGAAGCTAATAAAAAATGCAGACATTGCTAAAAAACGCCTTTCTCATAGGCCCTGTGCATGTTGAGAGGTTAAAGATATCGTTTCACTATAGCTATTTAATGTGGTGTGTTTCTTGAGTTTAGTTGAAATGACCCAACTTATTTTTAAAACGGGTAAATAATGCAATGTGCATAAAATTTCATCCTCACTATTTCATAATTGAGAGTTCACTAGTTAGAGTTTTGATTCATTTGAGTGATATTAATCTGCATATTGTTTGTTTATTCTCTTTAAAATACTTGAATTCTAAATCCTTGACCTCTCATTCACAGGCCTTGATCCCAAGAACAGAACTGAGAAGGATGATGGTTTTGTCAGGGTCACCTTTAAAACCGAAAAAGGTTTGTTATCATTTATTAAAAGTTTATATTATAAAAAGTTGTGCTTACTTTTGCAGTATATAACTGGGCCTCTTTTTTAATATAGTTAAGAAACACACTCCAGATTACCGTACCTACCTGCGCTTGTGGAACCAGGAGACCAAATCTAAATTAGAGAACATGAAGGATCTACCCAAACTCAACCAGGTACACCTGGAGTCACACTAAAATTATGACTACCTTCTATTAAGACGTTCAGACATTTCTATGATAGTGTGGAGAGTAAAAAAGTTTTGGAAAATGGCTGGGTGATATATTGATTATTTAAAAAAAAAAGTTACACTCTAATTCGGCAAAGAAAGGAAAATGTGAAAACATCAGCCACAGTATTGCTTCGAAATGGAGGGGGAGGGCTGAAGTGAGCCATTGATTGTAATTCACAACCTCGCCATTAGATGCCGCTAAATTTCATACACTGGACCTTTAAGTAAACTATTAAAATATTGTCAAACTGTTAAAAACAAAAGTTTTTAATCCTATTAGCCAGCATAGTTTGCAATGAATGTCCTTCTCTTTTACTGATTAATCTACAATATGACACTAGGATTCTTTATGCTTTCTGTCATGTGATGGTCTGATTCTTTCTCCTCCTTTGATCAGAGTCAGTTCATCGAGTTGTGTAAGACTCTATATAACATGTTCAGCGAAGACCCCAATGAGCAGGAGCTGTACCACGCCACCGCCACGGTGACCAGCCTGCTGCTGGAAATGGGCGAGGTTGGCAAACTCTTCTGCTCTCCGGCTAGCAAGGATGGCGAGGAAGCCGACGACGAAGATGACGATCAGGTCCCAGTTTGCGGAAGCAAACAACAGAGAGAGCGGCGCAAGCCCTGCGTCCCGCCAAGTGGCACAGGCGACGCCGAGATCAACTCCTGTGTCACGGGACCCCTCTTGATGGAGGACATCAAGCTGGAAGATTCCTCCCCCAAAGACACTGCAACATCCTCCGCCATGCTCATCTCGGACGATGAGACCAAAGATGACACGTCCGTTTCCTCTTACTCCGTTCTGAGCGCCGGGTCCCACGAGCTGGACGACAAGCTTCAGTGCGAGGACATCGCCGAGGACACAGTGCTCATACGGAACGGTGGGCCCCAGGGCAGAGCAGGGCATCGTGGGAAAGGTGGTCTGCCTCACAGCACCAGTATCGATAATGACTGGACCATTACGTTCGAGCAGTTCCTGGCTTCTGTTTTGACCGAACAAGCCCTGGTGCAGTACTTTGAGAAACCGGTGGACATCGCTGCGCGAATAACTAACGCTAAGAACGTGCGGAAGGTTGGAGAACCGCACTCGTCCGTCAGTGACTATGAGATCTCGCTATCTGGCTGACTTAACCTAACCTTCTCCACTCCTGTATCTTGACTCATCAGCCATACGTTCAGATTTGAAGGAATAGTTTAGCCAGAAATAAAAATTCTGTCTGCATTTGTTGACTTTCATATCATTTCAAACCTCTGTAAAATAGGAATTTAGCTTGTTTCCAAACAAGGAAAGTGGATGGGGACTACAGCACTACAGTGGAATGGAAGATTTTTAGAAAATAACTTCAGTCTTTACTCACACAAAAAAATTGCGTGTCTTCGTAAGACTGGGAATGTATCGCAAACGTCATATGGGTTGCTTTTATGGTGCTCTATTGTTATTTTGGGGGCTCCCCAGCTCCAGTCCCTATCCACTTCCATTATCTATAAAGAACTGCTAGGAATATGAGAACAGTCTGGATTTTGTTAAATATCATCTTTAATGTTTCACAGATGAAAATCATAAAGGTTTGGAATGACATGGAGGTATGTAAATGATGATAGCTAGTTTATTTAAAGGGATAGTTCACCCAAAAATACACATTTTGAGTCGAATTTATAACATCTGTTTTCTCCAACGGATCTCCACATTAATCAGTGTGAAACATCAAAGTCGTGTTTATATAAGCTTGTAATGAAACAGACAGTTCTGACTTTTTTCTGAAGAGATGACAAACGGAGCTATATGCCTTTTCACCCGTACAAAGTCTTAGAGGATCCGTTTGACCTATTGTATACTACAACGCACTTGGTGTACTTTATATACAGAAACGCTAACTAAAGTATCTAATACAGTTAGGCTGTCTATCATAGTAATCGTGTCTAGAGTAGCTGACTAGTTCTGATCAGGCAAAACATGCTGAAGTCCTACAAGAATCTATTAAGTAGTCTTTGAGTAATGTTAGCTTCACAGGGAGAGTCAAGGGTCTTTCAATCCCCGGGAAATGTGTCTCAATGGGCATTGAAGTGTACACTGATCACCACCTTGTGGAAATGAGAACGCATCCTGATTCTTAAAAATGACCTTTGCTGCTTGGAACAACATCACATAGCATCCTAAATCAACACAACAAATTTCCTCTTACAGTTTTCGGCACATGCACTTTGGATTTTATTTAACATAAACGGTGAAGATGTGTGCATACTAATAACACTTAAATACTAGATATTAATCAGCTGAGAGACAATGTGGTCCAGTGGTGAAATATCAGACTTTAATGCATTCACTATTTATAGTATATAGTATATACTCCAGACAGCGACTGTGTACAGTTTTTAATTTAGTGTGTATTCACCGTCAGAGGCATGTGGCAAGTGAGTCCACCTTCTTGTAAACTTTTTGTTGTTGTTTATATAAACCGTTTTTTTTACTTTGTGCCTCTTTTTAAGTTAATGTTTTACTGTGAATGCTTAAAACCGACCTGTAAATGATTTGAATCACCTCCGGAAATTAAAAGTATAAAGGAATTCACTGTTTTTAAAAACTATTACAACCATTTGCTGCTTTTTTATATGAATGGGGTACAAAATGAAGCTCATAATTTATAAAAATTAAACGCACATCTTTAGTTTTAAATTCATTTAAGAAGAATGGTACCTTTTGGTTTGTATTTCTGATATTTTTTATATTAGTTCAAAATAATAGCTTTTCTATGTTACAGTAAGTTAGTACATTCACAGACGTTGTATATTTTGCTACTTTGCCTGCAACCTTAATTTTCTATTAGATAATAATGAGATCTTATACAAACAAATATGGGATCTGTGCATTGTTACCTTAAAGTAACTGGTACCCAATTTATACCCCATTCCAGAAAAAATCTTATGTATTTAAATCCAGAATTTGGTTTACAAAGACCCCTGTGGAGAGGATTTTTTGCTTGGTCATGCTGAATTGCGCTGTTGTTAACTCGACTGACCACTAGGGGCCAGTAAAGAACCGAACCTCTATTATTTGCATTGTGAGGCATAAATGCATTACAACACTGCTGTTTGTCCTTAACAGAGTTGACAATGAATGTGTCCTACAGTAAATTAAATAATGCCATGCCCAATCCTCCTGACCCTAATTGACGTATGGGGGTGTAAGCGCGAACGTCCAATCAGATGCTCTTATCAGCCCAGCGCTTGGCATTGTGGGAGTTCACTGATGATGACACCATGCTGTCTCAGCGAGTACATCATCTCCTGACTTCCAACCACAATCCTCTTGCCAAAAATG
The DNA here is from genome assembly GCF_024868665.1 of Triplophysa rosa. NCBI lineage: Eukaryota > Metazoa > Chordata > Actinopteri > Cypriniformes > Nemacheilidae > Triplophysa > Triplophysa rosa. The sequence continues at coordinate 25,634,029 of NC_079893.1, read as the reverse complement.
GCCAAGCAAATCAACACTTTTTGTCTTGATTATGAATCTCATTTAAATAAATGCACACATGTTTGGTACAGTATGTGCCAAAGCACTTTCTCATCAGTGATGATTTAGAAGTTAGCTGTTATATGTTCTGTTTATCAAGGATCTGTTATCTTAAGCCTTGTATCCTTTGTACTCGATCCAAGTATTATGCCACAGATTAGCGACACAGACATGTCCCTGTTCATTTGCTGTTCATGAATTAAGAAATGAAAGTAAAGTCTACTTTAATAGTGCATGCTCAACACATCCTCATAAGCTGAATCATGTAATATAGTCCATTTTGCTGCAATGCTTTAAAAGTTTTAGGTCGCTGCACTGAAAATATTAATATTGCTATACTTGTCCAATTTACTTAATTTAAACAATAAATTAAATTTGTGCAACCCTGCAACCAAAGTTCAGTTTGTTATATTCTAGCTATTAATATTAAAAAAACATGCTTTTCTGTTGTGTTTCTCTATGCAGTGTTGGATTGTTAGAAACAGTAAATTGTTTAATTAAAGTATATTATAGTGTATTAGCCTATTTTAAATGTTACTGAAACTTAACAGCATACTTTACAATATACCAGAACACTTTGCAATAATACTATAAAGTGCAAATAGAATGTATATGTTAAAGTTCAATATACTATTGTAACATTTTTAATTTCCATATCCACCAATTGCAAACAACTGGAAAATACAAAACGTGTGAATCCTGATTAAGTAATACAGATGGCGGATGTTGAACAAATGGACTGGATCCAATGTGAAAAACAAATTGTAATTAGTCATCAGTCGGCTTTCACCCCCTGATAGTAATCTTGCACTCATGATACTTCACTTGAAGGTAAATGACCTGTTGCAAGACAGTCAGCAGATGAATTCACACAGATAATGGTCCGGTTGGAGTTGGTGGTTTTCTTTAGGGGGTCTTGCATAAGTTGAAAAGCTGCACAGGCCCCTTATCAGTCCTCCATGACCTTCAGTCACAAACATCACTGCTGCCCCTCCTTCACATCTCAGTGATTGACTCCGATAAACATTACACCGGATCACACCTTCATAAATGCAGTGAGATCAAACAAGCAGAGAGATTGCAAAGTGATGGAGAAATGTGATTTATGATCAGACTCGTTTTATTGTATTTCGCACTGTTAGTATGTAATTCAGTCTTTTTGTTTACTTTAAAACAACGCTTGCTTATATCGGTTGATCACATCAAATGTTTCACTATGGTCACTAAAAAAACAAATCTAATGTGGGATTCATAACCATTTTGAGCCACACAACCAATCATTTGGGTTTCTGCAATCTGAACATCACAAGGCAATACCATTTAACCGTATTAAAAGGCAATTTTTTTAGAGAACTTACAATTTCATTGCTTTTGAAGTGATTGGCCTCCAGTACAGAGAAAATGACACGCGTTCAAATGAAATCCTGGAATGAGCCAAAATACGGCATCTTCCTGCTGTTAAACAGAAACAGACATGTTTGTCATTTTGCCCGTACCATCCTGTAGCCCACCCTGCCGTGAAGCCAATCATCTTTTAGACCTTACACGACTCACCCATCATTGGCCGAGAGCTGCTTGACCTCCTTCAATGTATCTGCGTTCAATCAGTTTCATGAGATCTTGCTATTGTACACTAAGACCAAAACCTTCCTACTTATTTTGTCCATTGAGACACATCAGAAGAATCAGAATCAGAAGGAGCTTTATTACCAAGTATGTTTACACACACAAGGAATTTGACTTGGCAACGGGAGCTTAGTGCAGAAGAAAGTGTACACATGGTGCAAATGTAGTGCAAATATACGTTACGATAGAAAAAACGAGAATAAAATAAAAACAATAATGCACTATATACAAAAAGTGACATTTTTACTGTATGTCTATATATTCAGTAACCATTCTGTGGCTGTTTTGTTGTGATAAGCATGTTGTCCCTTTCTTGACCTTCGTGCAGAGGTTAATGTGAAATATTGATGTAATCTATGTTAATATGTTAACGTTCCAGTTCGGGACAGCTTTGTTCGCATACAGTGTTGTTTATCTGGATGTGGGATGTTTTGGACATTGGCTCTCTCTGAGAGGGTGGACTTTGTGTTAACCAGTCCCAAAGAAACACCTCCCTGAGGAAGTGGATGTTGAAAAAAAAGAAAACAGTCTGTGATAGTGAAATATAAAGCAGGACAGGATGACTGCTGCTCTCTCTACAACTTGAGAGTTCACGCTAAGAGCCCTGTCATACCACCAGACAGAGAAATCCATCCGCAGGTCAGTTCATGTGTCTGCTATTATTTGAAATGTAAAAATAATGATGTATAAATATGTATAAAATATTGCATACATAAATACTGTGCATAGAAATGTACTTTGTTTAAATGTGTTTTAATGTAGTATTTTATAATGTTTATAATGTAATATATGTTATATAATTTTACACTACACATCTAGCTGAAGTGATTTTTACCTTCTCTTGGTGCAAATGTATGTTTTATAAATACGAATGGATTTTATTAAAATTCTCTCATCATTGACTCACCCTCTTGTCATTTCAAACCTGTATGACTTTTTTTCTGCAGAACACATAAGGAGATATTTTGAACAATGTTGTTAAACTAACAATGGCGGTACCCACTGATTGTTCTTCGGTTACCAAAATTCTTCAAAATATATCCTTCTGTGTTCTGCAGAAGAAGAAAAGTCATACAGGTTTGAAATGACAAGAGAGGGAATTCTGGGAATTATCCCTTTAAGCATTTTAAAAATGCTCTTTGTAATGCAAATATAATGACACCAAAATCTTCCAAATATTTCAATAGCTTTAATGCTACGACATAATATTTAATAATAATGAATATTTTTTCTCTCTTCCTATCTCTTTGTCTCTGTCTATCTTTGGCACTCCAGCGGTCAGTATGGTGGGTCTAAAGCCATCTGATGTTCCACCTCCTCTTGGAGTTAAAGTTCTGAGTGCAGGAACAGCCGGTTGTATCGCTGATTTAGTCACGTTTCCTCTGGACACAGCTAAAGTTCGCCTGCAGGTACATACATCACTCACCTGGATGAACATCTTCAGAACGTCTGCTCGAAACGCATTAATGAATTGCATGTTATTTATAACCAAGTCCTGACTGCTTTCATGACATTTATGAATATGACGTATAAGAGATTTTATGTACATTTCACAAAAGTGTCTAAGTTGATGAACTTAATTATGTTTTTTGCCTAAATACTGTTTCTACATGACTTAAGTAAATAATTAAATCAAGAGTTCATTCGCAAAAACCGATACATCTGTTTTAAAAAAATCAAAAATCATGTTTTATTATGTTATCATGTTTATTGTTTTTTTACTGTGTCAGTTATATTATTGTATTTTTTTGTTATTATTACTTAATCAAAACAACCCAACTGCAGTTTAATGGATATTGCTTGAAAAGCACAATAAAAAACATGATTATCTAAAATGTTTAAATGAAGTACTTTCAGGCTTGAAACCCGTAAGACTTGAAATAAATTAGAGAATTGTTAAACATTTCCATAGCCATTTATATACATTTCTAATGTTTAAGATTATTTGACCGAAAATTCTGTGGTACTCACAAAACTTCAAAAAGTTTTATGTTGCAATGCTTTTCACGTTATTCTTTAAAGCTCCAAAGATTACTTTTAAAAGAACCCTTAAAATGAAGGGTGTATAACATCAGAACCCGTATGCTCTAACCCGTCACTATTCTTACACGTTTATTGTTTTCTTGCTTCTAGATCCAGGGAGAGAAAGCCACGACAGGAGCAGCTAAGGGCATCCGGTACAGGGGAGTGTTTGGGACCATCAGTACCATGGTGCGAACGGAGGGGCCACGCTCGCTCTACAACGGATTAATAGCTGGACTTCAGAGACAGATGGCTTTTGCCTCTATACGAATTGGCTTGTACGACAGCGTCAAGAGCTTCTACACAAGGGGCAAAGACAGTGAGTTGAAAAATTTGAATTTTCTTGTTGAAAAAGAGAATTTTCGTTACTATCTCAGTTTCTTCTGCATGGAGATCAAATGAATGACAAATCTGCTGCTTCTCAGATTTTCTCCTGCAATCTCACAAAGGATCAAGAATGTATCAAACTCAATGTATTTTATGTTTCCATACTCTTAAATTTGTCTCATCTGTTTCTCATTTATTTCTTAGATACTTACTAAATGATATCTGAGCAATATCATTTGGGTTTCGTTCAACTGGGAGTTCAGTTTATTCACTTCTGTATTACAGACCCCAATGTGGGTATCAGGATCTTAGCTGGCTGCACCACAGGGGCCATGGCCGTTTCCATGGCGCAGCCCACAGACGTGGTGAAGGTGCGTTTCCAGGCCCAGATAAACCTGCAGGGTGTGGGACGGCGCTACAACGGAACCATGAAAGCTTACAGACAAATATTTCAGCAGGAGGGTCTTAGAGGGTTGTGGAAAGGTGTGTACCCAGAAAGGAATTAAAACATTACCATGGTATTACTTGACTTACGGTCCGGCTAGTCAAGTCTCCGTGGTCCAAAACTGACCATGTGCATTCTATTTGAACCAGAAGCTAATAAGTGACAGATTCAGAAAGCAGCTATTCGTCGTGTTAAGTAATAAGTGCTTCTCATGCCAACCACACAGAAGATCTGACTTACTGACACAACACGTTTTTCAACGTAAAAATGCATAGAATACAAAACTTGTGTAAAATGGGTTATTTTCGTCCTATAGTTTAGTTCCATAAGTACATTTATAATCAACACTTTTTCTTGAATAATCCAAGACCCGATAATGAATTTCTTATTTGTCTTCTCTGTGAAGGAACACTACCCAACATCACAAGAAACGCCCTGGTCAACTGCACAGAACTCGTGTCCTATGACCTCATCAAGGAAGCAATTCTTAGACACAAACTAATGTCGGGTAAGCAAATCAGAAAGTGTTTCCCAAAACTCAAAGCATATTAGAACGGCAAGCTTGAATGATCTCTGATTGGATTAAAGTTCAAATACACTTTTTTGTGCCCTGCTCGGAGTGATAATTGTTGTGGAACATGTTGGAATGAACTGGTCCAAACATCTCTTGGTATTTTACAACCTCTTTCACTTGATAAGACAGTCATGAGTCAGGCTTTGGTGTTTCTTAATCAACAAACCAAACACGATGATATCAGTACGTACTGTATGTACAGTAGAATGGGTTGTAAAACAAGAGCAAAGGTGTAAAGGACTTCCAAATACATAATACTGTAGGCTACGTGTGTTAAACCCAATTCCAGTGAAAATGTTGAAAAAGAACGTTTGAGAATGCTTTTGACTTTATTTAAATGTATTGTTCTCGCTCCTGTTTGGATTTACAGACAATCTGCCATGCCATTTCACATCTGCGTTTGGAGCCGGTTTCATCACCACAGTGATCGCGTCCCCGGTGGATGTCGTAAAGACTCGATACATGAACTCTCCTCCTGGTCAATACAAAAGCTCACTCAATTGTGCCTGGATTATGATGACTAAAGAGGGTCCCACTGCCTTTTACAAAGGGTGAGAGATCCAATACTATCACAGTCACAATGATTTTACTGTTGGCAACACATTATATATTGGGGCCATAGTTTAATATGGAGGAAATTTCTTTGAGGAAAATGAGAAACATGACCCTCTCTGTGAAATAAAGGTTTATGTTGAATAATCCAATTATGAGATCCTCAAATAAGAATAAGAATGCAGAACGTTTTCTGTGAGGGTTAGGGGATATAATATATAGTTTTAACATATACTGTGTAAGCCTTTGTCTATAACATGGAAAACAACGTGTGTATTTTTGCATTTTAAATCAAATCTAGATCAGATTTTTTTGTTAAAGAAATAAACAATGTTTTGTTTGTGCTCTTTAGGTTCGTTCCCTCTTTCCTGAGGTTGGGCTCATGGAACGTGGTGATGTTTGTATCATTCGAGCAACTCAAGAGAGCCATGATGATGTCCAGAAACAGGCTCGAGGCGGGCACATAGACGTTTAAGACAGAAATCCCACTTTTAAACCCAAAGACTTTAAAACCTCTCTAGATGACTGGAGTGGAATTTGACTTCCAAGTATTTCATTCGGATTTGGAAGTTTAATAGCCAACACTACAGGATGATGAAAACTAGCCTCTTTTTCCAGAGCATTTTTTTTATGTAAATGAATTCCTTATTCTGAAAACCCTTCAATATAAGAACTAATTCTTTAAACGCACAAATAGACACATATGCTCTGTACCTCATCCCTTTGTGAAGTTAATGTACATAATGTTCATGTAATATTTATGTTTCCTCATTTTTTTTAGTAATTAATCCTTTATTCAGAACTATTTACTGTACCATTTATTTGTTATACTCTCACCTGACTATGACCTAGGAAGTGAGACCGCTTCAATTCTGGAAACCAGAACCGCATACACTGATACAAAACAAGTTTATTCAACTTTATAGTGAATGTGGAATATTAAAATGCTGTGTATGTAAAACAAAATCTAAAAATCATGAAATGCTAGCTTTCATATTACCAGCTCTTGCAGGTTTGCACTATTATTTTGGGACTATTATGGGCTGTCTAAATGATATCTTAAATTCCATGGTTTGTTCTCCTTGCCCAAGTACATACAGCGGGTAAAATAAATATCGAACACGTCACCATTTTTCTCAGTAAATATATTTCTCAAGGTGCTGTTGACGTGAAATTTTCACCAGATGTCGTTAACATCCCAAATAATCCATACATGCAAAGAAAACAAATAAGTTTTATGCAATAAAATAGAATGACACAGGGGAAAAGTATTGAACACGCTTACTGAAATTACCTCCACTATGGAGAAATTAGTAGCATGCATTGCTCGGTTTGTGTGGAAGAATGGGCCAAAATCACACCTGTTTTCAAATCTTGAAGGTTCCGTGGGCCTCTTCTATGAACTCTGATCTTCAGTTTCCATAGATTTTCTATTGGATTCAGTCAGGTGATTGGCTGGGCCCTTAGCAGCTTTATTCTCTTTCTCTGAAACCAATTGAGAGTTTCCTTGGCTGTGTGTTTGGGATCATTGAGTTGCTGAAATGTCCACCCTCGTTTCATCTTCATCACTTTGGTAGATGGCAGCAGATTTTTATCAAGAATGTCTCTGTACATTTGTCCATTCATCCTTCCTTCAATTATATAAAGTTTGCCAGTGCCGTATGCTGAAAAACAGCCCCACAACATGATGTTCCCTCCTCCCAACTTCACTGTTGGTATGGTGTTTTTGGGGTGATGTGCAGTGCCATTTGACCTCCAAACATGGTGTGCATTATGGCATCCAAAGAGTTCAATTTTGGTTTTATCTGGCCAGACTATATTCTCCCAGTATTTCACAGGCTTGGCTAAATGTTGTGCAGCAAACTTTAAAAGAGCTTTAACATGTTTTTCTTCAGCAATGGAGTCTTGCGTGGAGAGCGTGCATACAGGCCACTGCGGTTGAGTGCGTTACTTATTGTTTTCTTTGAAACAATTGTACCTGTTAATTCCAGGTCTTTCTGAAGTTCTCCACAAGTGGTCCTTGGCTCTTGGACCACTCTTCTGATTAGTCTTTTTACTCCTCTGTCAGAAATCTTGCAAGGAACACCTGGTCGTGGTTGGTTTATGGTGAAATGATGTTCTTTCCACTTCCGGATTATGGCCCCAACAGTGCTCACTGGAACAATCAGAAGTTTAGAAATCCTTCTATAACTAATGCCATCAGTATGTTACGCAACAATAAGATTGCGAAGGCCTTAAGAGCACTCTTTGCTTTTACCCATTATGAGATGACACCTTGGTAATGAAACACCCTTTTATATGCCATCAGTTGGGGCTGAACCAGCTGATGTTAGTTTTCTTTTGAAAAGGGAAAGAAAAAATTAAAAATAATAAAAAAATTAAAAAAGAAAAATAGAATTACAAAACATTTTAAAACAAAAAATAATAAAAAAATAAAAAAATTTTACCCAATCTCATTCCATTTAATTATACATAACTTAAATAGTGAACTTATTTTTGTTTTCTTTGTATGTATTGATTTGGATCGTTACCGACATCTAGTGAAAATTTCATTTCAACAGCACCTTGAGAAATAAATTTACAGAGAAAATGGTGACGTGTTCAATACTTATATTACCCACTGTAAACTGCATCTCTTTTTGTACCTGGCAAGTAAAAAAATTTGTTCTGGGAAGGGTGACTCTTTAGTTCATTTAAACCTGTTTTAAAGGACTCGGCACCTTTTACATAGATGTATCAAGCTTTTATAAACGGCAAGAAATTTGTACTTTTAAAACCATCTCAAATTAAAATGCAATTAATTTTGTTAAACTTATTTCCTTTCCATCCAAACATGTCATGAAAAACAAACATAAAAAAATTGTCTTGTCTAATTTTATTTTTTATATCAGGTATGATCCCAACACTATAAAATTAATTGTGCCATTAAGAATACAAAGTTATATTTTCAAAACCAAACATTTTTTAAATAACACAACACAATGTTACATAAACATTTGTTCATACAAATGCTTGTACTTTGGAATCGAGTTGAGGTAACGATATTCACAGAACAGATAACAAAACTGATTAGATATTAAATACTCAACAGTTCTTTCCCATCATAAGCCACATTAAGAAATGTGTAGATGTGTGTGTGGGGGGAGGCGGGGGGTATTACAACTTTAACACAAACATGCAAAAGAGCTTGTATGCGCTACATACAAGAGACAATTTGCCAAGGAAAAAAACGTTCTAATATCATCATTGATCATCAACAGAAACATCAACTTCCTGAGATGGGTAAGTGTTGTACAAAGAAACAGAAATTATTTGAACACAATCAAAACGTTCAAGTGTTAATTGACTTTCTAATCAATTAACTGGAGTTTAAAATATTACTGTTAATGCACTAAAGTATTTTTAGCAATACAGTACATATGATACTGTTTCTGTTGTGGAATTATTGTGTTCAACATTACATGCACATTGTACTTTTCCTTACTAAAAGCTATTAAGAAGTCAACGGAAAACAACTTTGAAAAACAAAATGGGAAAAACAAATGTTCTCTCTCTTAGATTCTTTCATCGGCTGGAAAATATAGCCACTCCTGTGTTTGATGTTATGCTGGAATGCAGCAGTCATTTTTGTGCGTCCAAAGTCAAGCTCAGCGTCACCTCTTGTGGCTGGAGTTGGCCTTTGACCTTGTCATGAAATTTCTCCCTGTAGCGATTGAACTCCATGATGCTCTCAGGTTCCTCCTCCAACCAGAACTTATCAAACTCGTAAGCCAGGTAACCTAGAGAAAGAAAACAAACAATTCTGCATTGCAATATTGAAGCCTATTTTGTCATCAGTTAAGATTTTACAGTCAGTTTTCAGTTAAGTTATAAACATGACCTAAATACATACAAAGATTGTGCAGACTTACAGTAGAACTCATGAAAGTGCTGCATTTGGGGTTTTCCAGATACTGTATTATAAAAATGAGGTTTCAATGCTCCACTGCTCATTAAACTGTATGCCATCTCGGTTAGATTGATGCCCACTATGGCATACGAGTACCTGCAATAACAGAACACACACCTCCAATGACCAGCTGTAACAAACACAGGTGACGTTTGATTGACATGAACCAGTAGAATGTGGACTTACCCGAGTTTGGGGTGATTTGAATGTGACAGAACCTTCCTGGCTGCATCCGTGTAGTTTTCACTGAAAAAACTGGACAAACAAAAGCAAACGCTAACTTGAATCTGGAAAGCCATTACATCTAAATGTGACATCATCATCATCATCATCCTGAAAAAATGAAAAACTCCACTCACAGAAGGTTTGAGAGGCCCAGCATGCCCATCCCTCTGAAATCGGTCTTCGGGTCATCACCTTGGAAACCAATTCTGCACCACTGTTTAGTGATTCTCGATTCCAGCCTGACTGAAGGCATTAACAACTCCCACAACTGGCTCAAAACAAACAGAAGGACCAAGCAAAATTAAACACTGACGCTCAAATCTATAAAGAATTATCACTCTGGTTTAGGAACCCTTCACTGAGCGATCAGGTCAACAGGTTTATGCTGCAAGGTTGTGAGTGGATGCCACAGTGATTTGAAATTTACCTTCAAGAGCATCTTCTCATGTTCCTCCTTTGTAGAGTCATACACTTCTTTTCGTAATTCCTCAACTACCTCGAACAGTTCGCTATATCCACTTATTTGTAACAAACATTTCTGAAAATTCAGCTTAAACCTGTAAAATACAAGTACAGTTTTATTCTGCCATATAAAACTAAAACCAGGATTATTGATTATTTCACCAGTACACAGTAGAATTGCTCGGCACACTCAATACTGTATCCCACAATGCAATGTGCTCAACTTGACCTATTTCTAGGGTGAACTTAAAAAGAAGATCAAAAGAGACTCACGTATGATCTTTCTGCACTTTGATTCTCTTTTCCTGAATTATTAGAGCTATCAGGTCCTCAAAGTCTGCCTCCTTAACAGATAAAGCTGCTCGCAATACCTGATTAAACACAATCCAAAGCAAACAAGAACAATGTGTGTACACACCAGCAAAAACGTGAAGAGTTCATATAAATATTTGGCTAATACCAAGATAAGAAAGTGCTTAAGTGTCCATACCTTGCTTTTAGATGATTTCAGAGAGTATTCTACAAAGACAAACAAGGATAACAGGTTTGCAAAGCTTATAAATGAGAACTCAAAGCCTCGTTTAATGAAACAGTTCACAGTTAATCAATAATTAAAATTAAAAGAGCAACTGTCATTGTTTTCTACACCCATAAATGTCTGTAATTTTTTGTTTAACACAAAATATTAAAAATTCAATGAATGTCGGTTCACAGGGATGCAAACACGCTCCAAAAAAGACAAAATAAAAGTGAACAGCCATATAAATAGTGTACGAGTCATTACTCAACTCAACTTTATTTATATAGTGCTTTTTACAATTTTCATTGTTACAAAGCAGCTGTACATGAGACATATTGACTATAAGCAAAACAATTAAAGTTGTACCTGTAAAAACAAGAAAAAGGTGAAAACACAGAAGACAGACATACCCACATACAAAACATTCCACACACACAATATGCACATGTACTAACACACATAGACATAGACACACACGGACGCGCAGACACACGGACACGCACGCACACACACACGTACACAGACAAGTACGCACACACACAGACACGCACGCACACACACAGACCCGCACGCACACACACAGACCCGCACGCACAGTGCGAGCACACATTTAAGATAAAGCAGAGAGAAGCACATGTCAAATATAACAGACTATAAATCCCTATATGCAATATTAATTAAGTAAAACTTTAAAATTCTAAAGCAGCCCCCCCGGCCAGGCAAATAGTGCAAAAAACAGTATGCAAACGGTGGCGAGGAACCCAAAAATCTAATCGAGAAAAAAAACCTCAGGAGAACCCAGGCCCAACCAGGGGATTCCAGTTCCCCTCTGGCAAAAGCTGCTGCCTCTGCACAAGCTCGACAGTGCTTGCACAACAAGGCTAAATAAAAATAAATAAACTTACTAATAAGGTAAATTATAGTTTTAAGATTATCATTAATAATCCAATAGCATTTGAAATTTTGTGGTGAAGATTACAGTGGTTGTTTCATGCTTGTTGGAACTTGAAAAATGTAATCACTATAAACTGAAAAGGGATGAAAACATTTCAAAATTACATTATATATTTATATTGGTGTGCGGAACTGAATGGTCAACAACAATAAGATGCACCTGTCTGTGATGTCCTGAGTGCTCCGGCTTTGCATTGTGAACAAATCCGCTGCAGCTCGCACGTTCCTGTCACCAGCCGCAGGAGCCATTTCATCCAGAAGCGCAGACACGAGGAGTAGAAACACTGCCAGATAAACCCAAACATCCTCTGAAATACAAGCGCAATGAGTTAGCAGCTCTTTCTCATATATGCATCACACAGCAACAAGAAAACACCCACGTGGACTTCATGCATTCACTGCAAAAAGGTTCTGCTGATCATTGTACTGTATGTAAACAACAGTCACTTTAACGTTACCAGGAATAATCATTATTTCTAATATCTATCCAATAAGCTTTGCGCTAGCAAAGAATTCCATTATTTGCACTGTTTACCATCAAAGCACGACTGATAAATGAATTACATTGCAATTTAAGTCGGCACATAACTTACTCAACCATGATGCGCTATGAAAATCAACTGGACAACACAACAACAACAGGTTGCTCGCGCACGAGAGATATAAATAATGAGCGTCACCACAACTAATGACGCAATTCATGTGACGCCGCCGGCGTTTGTATCGTTTAATGGTGAACTACGATTTAAGTTGCTATGTTTTTATTGAATAACACGTTTAACAGAGTCTAAAAACTGTACGAATCACTTACTAGCAGCCTCTTCCCGGAAGCGATTAAGATCGCTGCGCGTGCGCACAAGTAGCGACGCTGGTAATACGACGCCACCACAGGAGGGCGCCGTAGAGCACCACTTTAAGTTGGAGGAATGAATGTTTTATGCTGGCACTTTTGTCAGTCAGATGCAGATCTTTAGTTTTCGTTCAAATCCACGCACAAACCTACAGATTGCGTCTATTTTTCTTAGAAATCTGGGCCCGTATTCATGAAAAATCTTAGCGCAAAGAGTTGCTCCTAGTGACAAAATTCTAAGAAAATTCTTAGAAATGTGGGCGTTTCCCCTTAGAATTACAGAGAAGATCATAGTAAAGAAAAAAGTAATTCATAAAGCATCTTAACCCTTAAAAGAGCTCTCAGGGTCCAAAATTTTAGGAGTAGCGAGGAGGACTTTTAAGAGACTTAAGAGTTTCTTTAGCAGCAGAGAAAATGGACGAAACACGAAAAGTGAGAAGAAATGTGTTGCAATGCATGATAATTTCCATATTACTTTTAAGGTTTATCAGATTTTTTAATTGTTTTGTGTGTGTGTGTGTTCAAAATTTTGGTTTTCTTGTATAGCTGCTTTGATGCAATGCAAATTGTAAAAGCGCTATAAAATAAAATTACATTGAATTGAATGACAGTGAGTTAATAAGACACAACACATTAGATGTTTGTGACCGACCCTATTAGAGACACGCTAACATCTCCAAAACAGCGCAGAAATGTCACTGCGCCAGAAATAGAAGATATCACATTAACATATTTAGCAACTGGAGAAATGCAGCTATGCAGCAGAGACGATTTGGTTCTGTCACAACCTTCTATAGTGATCACACAAACAATTACAGCACTTACAGAAACTTATTGTGTCACTGTTCATTTTCTATCAAATACGTTGACATTAACAGCATGGTAAATAAAAAAATAAAAATAAAAAGAATATATATACAGCATATATATATATAGTGCGCGTGTGTGTGCGTGAGTACGGTAAAACAGGAAAAAATACATGTGCAATTTCAAAGTAATGACCCTATTAAAAGCGCTCTTTTTTCCTTCTTGGTCAACCAACCAATCACAGTCTTAAAAAGACGTTGGCTGAGTCCTAAATCGCATACTCAATAGGCTTGTTCGACTTGATGCGGCGCCGCAAGATCCGACAGGCGGAAGACATCAAAGTACCGCGAGAGCGATTCGAAACCAAACATTTTATGGTTTTTCGAATGGCTCTCGCGGTACTTTGATGTCATCCGCCTGTCGGATCTTGCGGCGCCGCATCAAGTCGAACAAGCCTAACGAGTAGGTACTCAATTTCAGTATGTACGTACTCAACGGGGGCGGGGCTAAATGGTACTGTTTTCCCTGAATGGGTGTTGTATGAATGCGATCGGCCGTTGTCCGGCATATTGATGATGATCTTTTCCTTTTTAATGGCGGGGACCAAATTACGTTTGTGGTGCATATCCGCCACCCACTACACTGGAGTGTAAATGGGCCATGCGACGTAATAACAAGCGCAACAACTTAAGTTATGAGAGACAGGTGCATTAACATCAGTAATACCTTCCATGAGTTTTCCCAGCATTTGCAACTTGTTTGTAATTACTTCCCAAAGGAGACGTCGGGCAGCTGCTCGACGATCTCGCCTTAGGAGAGCACTGCTGATTTTATTGTCAAGGAATATAAGTATTATTGCTTATAAATTAAGTGTACCCTAGAAATGCATTGTTAGCCCACACCTACACTTGTGCACAATATTATTGATGAGTGCTGACCAATACTTATACATTTTTTCCTGAAAATTATATATTGTATTAAAATAGGCTACTAAATGTAATTGTGTTGCCATATGCCATCTATGCAATAATACAGACTACAAAAATGTGAATGCATACACGTTTTCAGTGAAGCAATGACATAATGCATGAAGTAATGTAATATGTTTTACTTACAGAAAACTATAGAATAAACATGAATAAAAAATATGTAAATTTGATGTAAGAAAATAAATGAATTTAATAATTATTAATACATATACAAGTAAACATCAATTGAATCAAAGCTTTATTTCAATTTATTGTTGTAACAAATGATCCTGTATCTACAGGCGTTGAACCCCACATCCTACTGCCATCTCGCAGCTGACCACCGTCGCCACCTTTGTGATTTTAACGAGTGTGCTCATCTGTCCCTGTAACAGATTCAATTTACCTCTGTGATTTGTGCTCAATACTGCAGTTAAATGTGGAGGTAGTTGCACATGTGTTAACTCGCTGTTTATCCAACTCAAATTTTCATCAACAGTACTAATGGACAAATAAAATATATACATTATGTTTAGTTACTTAAATAAATATGTTTATTTACATTACTTATATGTATCTATGCAAGCAGTGAACAATGCTTTGTACCACATACTAACAGACGTAAGCTACATTACTGTGATGAGTATTTCATGTTGTGATGTGCTCATTTGCAATACTTATCAAGAAAATGACAGGTAACATGTTACACAGACACGTCTTTAACATGCGTATGGTCTTAATATATGTAACGTTAAGTCTACTTCGAAGACGCTGTGTGCGTGGAGCTCCCCTATAAACTAGGCATATTAAAACACTGCATTTTCACATCAAAATCACAAATATACTTTACTATCTAGCATCTTACAGGTTAACTTTACGCTACAGCACTTTAACAAATGCGACTGAACACAAAAAATTAAGCGTTGTTAGCTAGTAATACTCACTTTTGATAACAACTTCCCCGCAGTTCTCCGCCATGCTCCTGTATGAACTTATCCTGTCCCGTGGGCTCATGGGATAGAGAAGTATCCCAAGTATGGCCCTGAACCAAATGGCGCACTCCGGTCTTGTGGACCTCCTTCGAGTCCACACTTGGTGACGTCAGGAAGTGCAGACCTACAGGGCACTAGGCACGAGTCCATGGTACATGGGAGTGGGGTACATTTGGGACAGACTTGAGGTCATCACACCGGAAAGAGCAAGCCGTGCTTTCTAATCATCATGACTCTCGCGGTACTTTGTTGTCATTCGCTGATCAGTCTGCACAGCGCCGCGTGAAGTCGACCACACTTGTTGTCCCATTGTTGTTATTTGGGACTGGAGCTGCAGGTTTTTATTGTTCTGTATTTCATATGTTGATATGCCACCCGAGCATTATGCAATAGAAACTTATGTTTGTAATGCACTCATTGGGCTCCTATCCCAAATAACAACAATGGGAAAACAAGTGGTCGACTTCACGCGGCGCTGCGCAGACTGATCAGCGAATGACAACAAAGTACCGCGAGAGAGATTAGAAAAGCAACGCTTGCTCTTTCCGGTGTGATGACCTCAAATCTGTCCCAAAATGCACTCCCATGTACCCTTGTGGACTTGTGCCTAGTGCCCTATAGGTCTGCACTTCCTGACGTCACCAAGTGTGGACTCAGAGGAGGTCCACAAGACCAGAGTGCGCCATTCGGGACAGGGCCTCAGTCTGCATCAATGCGGGCTTCGCCTAAGACTGCATCGAGGGCACAATGGAGGCGCTCGCGAGCAGACTTCTGAGCGCAAAAACACAAATGGGACTCCCTACGGACTCGTAGACTTGGCGAGCACGCGCAATTTAAGTCCACGAGACCGCAAGTCCACATGAAGTGCGCCATTTGGGACAGGGCCTCTGTCAATGGGTGCTTCAGAATGTGGGCGTAACCAGTAAACCAGCCGGGAAATTCTCGCCTACTGTTTAATGAAGACCGAGGTTTCTGACATACTATTCGTTCGCCTACTGCTTTTCGCCTACTATATAGTATGGCAGTATGCGATTTCGGATTCAGCCTGTGGCATACATAGCAACGGTGTCAGCCCCGCCTCCTCACTAAAATAAACGTTTTTCGTCTTTTCCTTGCTCAGAGTTTCTCAGATTGGTCCTGAATCGTTTTAAAGCTAAGACTCCTACGTAGAAGTTTTTAAGATAAAATAAGAGCTTTCTTAGAGGATTCTTAGAAGCTTTAAGAATACGGGCCTCAGTGTTTTTCTGATGGCCTAAACTGCGTTCATAGCCTACACACTTCAACCGTGTTCGACTTCACGTGGGTGCGCAAACTAAAAGCGTGCGTTGACTTCAAATACAAATAATCTATTCAGCAAGTGTAGATTTTTGTATTTGGAATATTTTCATCGTTATTTTCATTATTTGTTAAACGTATTTCTTAACCTGTCAGACGCAACTCACAGTCTATTATAAAAAAAAACATTTCATAAAATCACAACATACAGAAAACTCTTTATCAATTCATTTTTTGAGAGTCATAATTATGTGACCAGTCAGGAATGGATATACAAAACAAAAATAAGACCAATTTCTACAGGCAGCCAACTCACACCAAAATATTTCAGATTAAACATGCTAAGGCATAAAAAAAACATTGGAAATGGAAAATCAATACAAACCAAGACCAGTCAAACACTTGGTGAAATATCATGCATTTAAGTGCAACTCCAGACAAACGTCAGAGTGTATCAATCAAAACTCATGTTTCTCTGCGTGTATTTTACTCCGGAATCCATCAGTCGGCGCCAGAGGGCTAAACCGTAACAATGGTAGATCCAGAGAGCAGAGGCCATCTTTGGACAGTCTCATTTGTGGGGGTGGAGGTGGGAGTCTAGAAGGGTCAGCACCACCACGGCCGTCATTCTATGTGTTGTTATTGTCTTCATCATTGGCAGGTGTTTCCACACTGCTGCATATGCTTGTTTTCTGGCAGCGTGGCATGAAAATCCCTCTGTAGTATCGACGGTACAGAAAAGTGACCACCACCAGTAACAACAAGATGAGCAAAATGAGCAGACTGCAGATGGCGTAAACGCCCTTGAGGACCCTGGGAGATGATGTAAAGCTACAGTCTAGAAAGAGTTGAGAAAAAGCTTTGAGTTAAAAAAAAAAGACAGACTATAGACTAGGTTTCTAAAGAATTATACCTCACAAACAAATTAGGCTATGTAAACTTGTCAACACACTCTCCTCTTACCGGAAACAGCAGACTCCACGCAAACCATTCCAGGCGGCCCCTGACGAGCCTCATGGTAACCACGGTGACAGTGACAGGAATAAGATCCGAACTGATTCACACACTCGGCGTGTGCATCACACATCTTCATGCGTGTATCACACTCATTGATGTCTATTCAAACACAGACAAACTTACATAATGCATATTGTGGCAGATAAACACTAACTAATGACAACGAATTATAAGACTTGTAAATGTATTTGAGATGTGAGAGTACCTTCCATTGACACAGAGGCTATGGTGCCCTGTATTTTGCTGGTTTGGGATTTGATAATCTTGCCTATTAGCTTCTGCATACCGGACTGAAGATCTGCATACATGTATTTTCCTGCAGCAGTCTTCTGAAACTGTGCCCACATGATGAACAAAACCCCCGAACTCAACCTAGAAACCAATCGATTGTCACTATATTTTAAAGGAACAGTTCCACCAAAAATGAAAATTCTGTCTTCATTTACTTCTCCTTAATGGTTCAAAATCTGTATAAAGAATTTGGAATAATGCTTGTAACCAAACAGTTCTTGGCCACCATTGACTACCATAGTAGGATAAAAAAAAAAAATCGCTTTATAAATTTGAACAAAATATATTTTGAATATTTAAGATAGCAAACAGTTCTGGGGCACTTTTGACTCATTGTAATTTTTCCGACTATGGTAGTCAATGGTGGCCAAGAACTGTTTGGTTACAAGCATGTTTCGAAATATATTTCTGTGTTCATCGGAACAAAGAACTATATACAGATTTTGAACCACTCGAGGGCGAGTAAATGATGACCATTTTTATTTTTGTGTGGACTGTCCCTTTATAACTGCTTCATATCTAAAATTTACAACTCACTTTTTTAATCTTTTTAAATCTAGACCTTTTGAGACGAGATGCCCAAGCTCTTCTTTTATCTGCAAATACCAATTTCAAATGCTTAAACGTTTAAAATAACTTACATTTTTCTGAAAAGAAATTCAGAAAAAAGTCATATACATTACCCACCATGATCTCTAGCGGGGTTCGGAGTGAAGATGATTTTTCAAGATGCTCAAAATCCAGACTGACCTCCACAGCTACCTCAAACAAGAGCTCTGATTGGACAGACAATGTTACATCACATTGTACCTTGAACATGTATGCAATGAAGCATGCAATGCTCTTTTACATTATTTTAAAGTTAAATGCCATTGGTAGAATTAAGGGAGGGGTGGTACAGATGTGTTGAAGCAATTCTCACCTCCAGGTAAATGAGTATTTTGGGTGGCATTTCTAATGGTCTGTTGGTTCTGAGCTTTTTCTGTGCAATGAAAACAACAGTTAACGACAGTACACAACAAAAACAAAATGTCAAATTGCAATTCGTAATCTTATTCCCGTCATGAGAAATGAACTATTGATACATACCTGTAACATTAACCATTTGTGCTGATTTTAATAAATTCAGTGTCTTCGACAAAACTGTCTACATTTTACAGTAGTGACAATACAGTAATAAAAAATAAGGGGAGAGAAACGCAAGTCTTTACAGACAAAAATATTTTTACGAAATAAAAACAGACTATGATGAGAGTTAAATGTTGCTTTAAAACCATACTCCACCTTTGGATCTGCGCTGCAGTTTAGGCTGTCTGGGAGCATTAGTGTCCATAAAGACAGGTGGTGTGATATTGCCGTCTTGTACTCTCGTCTCCATGGCAACATCATCCACCTGTCCCACCCTCACCCACCGAACTTCCCCAGCATCAGATGCCACCGTGGCTCTAACTGACCCAGGTTTACCTGAAGAACGGGCGTGTGCATCCACATTCCTGCGCATAGCTGTTGGGGACCGAGCGACTGGTTTAGTGGCTTTGGTCTCGACCGGTGGGCTGAGGTACATGTCCGTGATGTGTCTGTAGGCAGGCTGGTATTTCGAGCGAATTTGGGCCGATCCACCTGCCGGGGCCTGCTGCTCTCTCGGAACTGGAATGGAACTATAATCATAATACTCATCGCCAAGAAATTCAACATCACTGCGGTAACCAGAGGTGAGGGTTGAATTTGTAGAACTAGCAGATACTTGGACGTCCCCAGAACTCTTTTCCCATGGTTGCCTATTCTTAAAGACAAGTTCATTGGCCACTGATGTGGACTCAAACGGAGCGAATATCAGAGGCTTGGTCAGACCATGAGAAGTGGTTTGGACATTCACATCTGACAGTTTTATATCTGCTGTGACGCCTCCCACACCTGATGGAGCATGTGTAACTGCATCAGTTACCTGTTCACCACCACCTAATGCTTCCTCTATCATGTCTAAGGGCACTTCTGTCAGGAGAAACACAAAGATTCTGCTTATGCCAAATCAACACATCATTCCACTCATTAAAATCTTTGATTAAAGTACTAAAAATAATAAATAAATACTGGGACATTTAATGGACACATATGAGGCTTCCCTTTGACAACTGCTCACCTTCATACATGGGGTCAAGAGAATCCAGAGGTCCAAAAGCTTTGAAACGTCCATAAAACCCCCTGTACGGGGTGGGACGGTTCCCATCAATAAGGAGCACCACCTGAACAGTGTTGGACACCGACATGTACTGTGCCTTTCTCCAACACCTTTCCAGTATTCTCTGCCCACCGGCAGCAGCAGGAGACTCGTCAAGGTGGATCTGATCACTTTTCATGTGACAAGCCTCCGAGGGGGTAAAGTCCTCCAGGTACAACTCCACACGCTTCCCAGGATGCACCTGGATGGTCCAGTTGCACCAGACAGGGGGGTTGGAGCACAGGTAGTCGGGGGAGAACAACTCACCGCTTTCACCGTGGAGAACTTGGTGGCAGCTCCGGAGAGCAAAGAATGCATATCGCTCTCTGCCTCCTCCAGCTGAAAAATGTGATTTATTAAATAAAGAGCTTTTGAATCTGAATGTGGGTCAGTGAAGCAGTGATAGAACTGTTCTACAACCATTTCGATTTTTTTATTCTCTCTTTTAAATCATAAAATATTTAACTTTACATTAGGCAGATGCTCTTATTCTAAACACATGACAAAATATCCTGGACATACTTTATTTAAAATGAAATAATAATACATATTTTTGCACCCATTTAATTATTAATTTGACTCAATTGAGTGCCTATATGAAACACTGGGACATAAACATGTTCAAATATTTTGTCAAACCTGGTCACTATAAAAAAGTATTTAATAAAAACTCGACTGTGACCACTGGCCTGTTCCAACGTCTCACAAAATATATAATGTACCGATTACAACTAATATTTCTTATATCACGTAGAACTATACTCCGAATAAGAAACACACATACAATCTATCGTAATACATGCATTACATTGTATGACCAATTCTCATGTAATATCATATATCAAAAGTATACGTGTGGACTGACAGCTGTGTACCTGCGGATGAATAGCCGTCATTTCTGTTCATCTGCCAAAAAACAGACAATAATAGTAAGATCTTAACCGATCACGCACTCTTAATTTGATCAAAAGCTTATTTGTATTGTATCCACTGATTGATCAGTTTACTCACCTCCACACCGGTCACCCAAAATGTGAAATAGATTAATATGAGAAGACCGCATTTACACAACAAATGCCGCCACAGCATTTTAGGATTATGATTGTAAACTTCGCGAATTGCTATCAGTTGCTTGTTTCAAACGAAAAACCGAGGAAGTGCCCAACAATCACCTGTGCTATATCTGTAATCAATAGAGCAGATGTGTGTTGGTCAAAATGCGTCTCTGCGCAGAACGATCAGCATATGATATTCAAGTACCGCGAGAGCAATTCGAGAGCATACTACTGCGTATGCCTGAATCACTCTCGCGATATTGTGATGTCACATGCCGCCGCATGAAGTATTTTGATTGCGCATGACTAAACGGATAGCCGCACGACCTATGTATTCCGTACACGAGTCTCTTTTTGTCCAACAGATGCCGCTGTTTCGCTACATATTTAAACATACATAATCAGGACTGAGAAAGTGCTAACGCTGCGTTCCAGACATCTCGGATGTAGGATATTTGAAATATCATATTTCCCACATCAACGCGGAATTCATTTCTGGAACTTCGCTCGTTTAATGTTGATAAATATTTTTGATGTTTTAATATTACAAAGTTATTAGTAACGTGAATGTTTTAATGCTATATTAAATAAAATGATAAGCGGGAAATGCAAGTATCGTCACATTTTGTACCTACTGGTACCGAAGTTTGGTATCGTGACAACACTACAATACTTTTCATGTTACTAAATCCAGACGTTATTTCCGGGGATGAGTTAGAATATAAAAGTAAACTTCTGTTAACACATTTTTCATTTCTCTTATTTTTTAAAGGTATTACAATCAAATAAAAATAAGTCAAATGCATACAACTTTTATGGAAAGTCTTTCTCAAGTAAAAGTCTTTTTTGTAAGGGTGATGCAACTAAGTAAACATCTTGCAACAGGGTTAGGATCAGTAAATATGATCATTCTTAATGATCTGATATAATTGTCCATAGTGTTACTTTGTTGCACATGGTAAAGGTTGTTATGAATGTGGTATTTTTGTAACACACTTGTCCAAATTAAGATGTAAAGTAATTAATTTATAATTCCTGTGTTATAGATTTAACTAAACAAAATCATAACATGCCCATGGTAAATTAACCCAATACTTAGTCAATTAAAAAAGTATGTTTTTAAATCCTCCAGTTATTTAGTGTTCCCTGATAAATTATTAAACACAGTACAATAATTGATGAGTACTGTGTGTATAACACAAACAAAGCACTGAATGAGTAACTTAGAAGTGTTAAAGACACAAACTAGGTTTTAGAAGTCAAAGTTCACAATAAATCCTGTCCTATCCACCTGTGGGATTAACAGAGTTATAGTGCAATGGAAATTTGCTAGACTTTGAACTTCATATGGTTTTGTGTGTGTTGCGGTATCGTATGTTGTTCTATAACAAGGGCACAAAGTTCACAACTCCGTGCATCTTGCATAATTGATAGAACATCTGTTATCACTATTGTTTTTATATAAATTGTGTGAACCATATATTTTGTTTAGAGCACATCTCATTTTGTAATACAGAAACACACATAAATAGGAATGACAATTCACATCTCAACATAAAAAAGGCCACAGTCTCTATAATTCTTTATCGTCATGGAAACATCCTGATTTTCATGTATTGCATAGGGCATTGCACAGTATTTGTAATGAAAGGCCAAACTGTATGACCTATAAAGAAAGTTCTTCACAAAGCTGAGACTTCATGGTAAACGTGAAAATAAAATTGCCCTGTTCACTCTCTTTAAATTCTGGTCTTTTAATAGTGTTAATAATAAAATGATTTACAGTAAAAAAGAAAGTTTGTGTCCTGCTATCTTTAGAAAAAGACATGCCATTTTTCATTGACCATAAAACGTCTCTTACTCACAGTGTGTTTTGGGGTCATTTATCCCAATCCAGATCTTAATCATCTCCTGTGGACTCCTGGGATGCACCAGCATCAAGTTTTTATAAGCACAAACATTGTCTTTGTATTTCTCCTCAATGCCAAAAGTCTTAAAGCCAGTGTGTTTCTGTGGCACTAAACCCAGTCTCCTCAAACACATCCCAGTGTACACATCATCAATTGGGTACAGTGTGACCAATTGTGAGATAGTTCTTAGTCGCATCCCTAAATTACCTGAGTACAGGTAACCTCCCCCACCCGCATAGGGAGGGTAACCCCCCACAAACACGCTTTCGGGGATATAATACTTGAGTTTTTTGTCCCGATGAGGTCCAGCATTGGAGATCACATCTCCAATGAAGAGGTCTCGTGAGCTGGTTGCCGTTAAATTGCGCAGATATTCCAGTAAGTGGTGTGTATTTACAAAAACATCATCGTCACCTTTGAAAACGTACTGGGCGGAGGAGCAATTGGTGGCAAACCATTCCAGAAAAAGCACTTCTTTCAATGTTAGATTAAAAAATGAGTCGCGATAATCCCACTGCAACACATCTCCGTGCAACAAGGCCTCATGCTTGACCATATTTGACAAATCTGGAAAGTAGTCCGTTGCAGCGGTGTTTCCAAGGAGGAACACAGTGGAGATGCGATGGTCATCAAGGAGACCGGCACGACCCCACGACTCTCTGATGGCCTGCCGTCGATCGAAATGAGGCGCGATGGACTTTATCACGAGTAAGAGGAAGGGTGGTTTCGAACACACGCTGGGTGCATCCGTTATCAGAGGGAATAACCTGCAGTCCCTGTACAGCATGAAGTCTTTAAAGCGCTGTGGAAGTGAACTAAAGTCTTTTATTTGTGTCATCACTTTGTCATCTCGCTGGCAGGAAGACATGTGACTCGTATTCAGCCAATGAGGGATCCCCAGAAAGTCGTGGAAGGACTCGCTGCCGTTGGCAAGGGGCAGGAAGTGGATGTCGTCCAGACGTTGCTGCTCGTGGTTCCAGATTGGTGTCATGACCTCTGGATTTTTCCAGAACCCTTTGGATATTAATTTTCGGTGCTTGTGGTTATTCTGACCGTAGTTCCGGGACACTGCCACCAACATGTAGATGAAGAAGTTGGCCAGCATCAGCATTCCAACCAGCTTCATCATCTTCCAGTTGCCGTGCATCTTGAAGATGCGCTCATCGCCTGCAAGCACAAAATGAGGCAATGTTCAATTTTGGGTTAGAGGATGATCAAGGACCAGCTTTTCTCATTTTATGATGGGAATCATGTTAGCGGCTGGTCTCTGGTCAATGCAGTGGGCTGAAAGCTGTCTACAGAAGATATTACAGAAACAGAGTTGACTTAAGCCACATGGGAAATGGAGAAACATGTCCGTTAGTTAGTCAAAGCCTGTTAGTACAGAAATACACAAATCCTTTGGCTTGTTAGTTTGTAGTTAGAACATGTAAAAAAACATAGGAGTTCCAAACAAAAACCTGAGTGACATTAGTTATACTTCCTCAGGCTTTGTTCACACCACATCCAAACATGTTTTTTGAAAAGACAGTGTGCACAACTAAAGCACATGAACATACCCAAACCCAAACCATAGGAAGTGTCAAAGGGCAAGCATAAATAGAGTTAGATAAAGCATCTCTAAACTCCATCAGTTCTAATCTATCCAATAAGAAATGAGTGACAATCTAATCAAATTCACCAGTGAAAATTGTAAGATTTTTTTTAAAGAAAACCATTTGAATGCATTACAGTGATAATCGGGATGAAAAGTGACCCGGAAATGTTATAAGGTTTCCCTTATCATAAGCAAATATAAGCAAAAATTGTTAATGTAAAAACACTTAAAGTAACAGTCGGTCCATGACTCACAGCGAGTACATTGGAAGGGAAAGTCAAGGGCGAGTTCCATGTGTACGTCCGACCTGATGCGTCCAACGTTTCTCCTCCTGCGATCGAACCTGAACAGTAAGGGAGAAACCTGCTGCATATCAGCCCGGGTTTCATACCTAACCAGTAGACTGCAGAGTCAACCACACTTTCTGATCTCCTCCGGTTAGTATATTTACCCAATCTAACACTTTTCTCGTTTTGTCCTCTAGCTCAGTTTTCAGAAGATCAGTCTGAATTTCATCATGCTGTCACATGCTTTCCATCTCTCATACAAAGATCATGTGTTCCACATGACACCAATTACAGACGTGCAGCGTCAGACCCTTTGACTGCAGGACACCCCTCATTGTTCGACAACACAATGTTTTCTAACTTAAATTTTGTCCCCCCTCCCAAAATTCCTGCAATGGAACTTTCCACAACGTAAAGCAAATGTTATCAACGCTCTCCTTTTAAATGTCCAAAATCTCATTGCACAGGGGTTGTCCCAGGTGTGGAGATAGGATGAAATCTTGAAGAATGTGTGTGAAAGATGTGAAGAAGGTCTGCAGTGACCCCAGAGATGAAATTTATGCTGTAACCACATATTTAGGATAGTAGGTAATATAGTAAGAATAATCCACAAAAAGTTTCAAAATATTGGGAGCAACCTACTACGATGATCCCTATATGTTTATGGCAGTTTTCAGTTGACACATTTTCAAGACATAACCAATTACAACCTTCTATATGACTTTTGTTTTGTTTTCTATGTTGTTTTTATGAGTGTAGTCGAAATGTAAACATTGCTTTGTAAATCGCCTACTAAAAAAATAGTTCCGGTATGAATGGCATGGAAAGGCTAATTTAGTAACTTTGTTTTCTGTTTATGATGAGCATTTTAATTGTTACTTGTATGTTGTCAGTAGTTTTTTTATCTACAAATATTAATTATCAAACTTCATTATACAGAGCCTACAATACATACATACTGTGGATATCAAAATATTAAATAAATGGCCTGATAAAAGATCATATCTTTTATACAGTATGTACAGTATATCCAACTGGGCTAAATTGATTAAATATATATTTATTTTCAAAAAACATATTGTCCGGACCTCCTTTTGGAAGAAAATATAAAGACCGGACCTCTTGGAACTTAAATACCCCTGGTAGGCTATAGCCTCGAATCGAGTATCAACGGGAAATGTATTTTGTAACTAATTCTTTACACTACGCTTAGTTAAACTTTAAGTATTTGTATAGCAGTTTGCTATACTACGGAGCCTGTCTGGTCACCCCTCGGAGAAAAAAAAACAAGACCCGCAAATCCGTGGCCACAGTTTTGTAATTCGTTCCCTCAGTTTAAAAATCCGTACTCACAGATTCTAAAACTGTTCCCACCATTTACAAAACCGTGCTCTCAGATTAATAGACTGTACCCATGAGTTTACAATCCGTGTTCTCGGTTTTGTAAACCGTCCCCTCAGTTTTTGAAATTTGTCCCACACATTCATATTCTGTGCCCACGCTTTCGCAATCCGTTCACACAGTTTTGCAAACTGTAGCCTACTCGCGGAATTGAAGCCTGTCTGTCAACAGAACAAGCTCCTTCCTACAGGAACATTAACAAATATTGTACTGTTTTATTTTAGATTATATTATAAATTGTCTTAATGTGTTTACACATGAGCACGTGGTGCATATAAAGCATGCGTTCATTGCCGCGTTTCACTGGCATAAAGTTGGTTTGACATTATATTTTCGATATTCGTGAATTTAGGGACCATCTCTAAAGTTACATACACATTAAAATACCCTTTTACAATTTAAAAAGCATTTAAAGGGGATGTTTTATAGCCACAAAACTAACTGTACAGTGTTCATGTGTGTGTCAGCTATTATGCACAACTTTTAGATTATTGAGTATTAAAATAAACCATCAAATCATATGCACATATTCCTATACGTATATTGAGCCTTAAATAATGGTATATTTGTGAATGAGACCATTATATACATGCGTAGGAATGTTTGCATGTGATTTGAAAGTTTATTTTAATACATATCAATAATCTAAAAGGTGTGCATTCTATCTGACACACACAAGAACACTTTACAGTTAGTCAGAGAAGTCATTCCCTTTAAATGCTATTGAGCTTTAAAATTTGTATATTTATGTATGAGCCCTATTTGCATTTGATTTAACGGTTTATTATAAATAATATAAATAATCTAAAAAGTGTGCATTATATCTGACACACATGAACACTGTACAGTTAGTATTGTGGGTATAAGTCATTCCTATTAAATGCCATACAAGTTGGAAACATGTATTATAATGTGTCAGGAAATGTATGAGAAGAATCCAATTGCAGGCAGCCAGAGGTGAAGGGGTTAACAGACTTTTATTTAACAAAATAAGACAAAACAAAAACCCACGAGGGGGTAAAACAACAAAACAGAGGGGATCTAATAACAGACTAGACAGGAACACTAAACTAAATAAACTACACTTAAGACAACACTTGACAAAGACTAACACTGACTAGAAGACTTACTGTGACAAGAAGTTTCCAGGACATGAAAAGACGCAACGTCTTACACAAGGCACAGAACACATCAAACGCAACGCACGAGCACAGGACAAAGAAACATGAGGGCATTTATAGGAGAAGACAAACGAGGGATAATTACACAGAACATGAGACACGGGAGAAAAGCAATACATGAGACGAGAGGGGCGGGGCCGATGACAAGACACGAGAAAACACATGAGAAGTAAAAACAAACAACTCAAGGTCTTCTTCTCACATAAAACCTAAGGCTTTGTCATGGCTCTGCCACAGGACCAAGAAAAACATGACTAAATGAAGCAGAGCCATGACAATAATGTGTATGTAACTTTAGAGACGGTCCCTAAATTCACGGATATCGAACGTTTAATGTCAAACCAACTTTATGCCAGTGAAACGCGGCTTTATCCGCGCCACGCATGCGTGTGTAAAGTAAACACATTAAGACAATTTATAATATAATCTAAAATAAAACAGTACAATATTCGTTAATGTTCCTGTAGGAAGGAGCTTGTTCTGTTGACAGACAGGCTTCAATTCCGCGAGTAGGCTACAGTTTGCAAAACTGTGTTAACGGATTGCAAAAGCGTGGGCACAGAATATGAATGTGTGGGACAAATTTCAAAAACTGAGGGGACGGTTTACAAAACCGAGAGCACGGATTGTAAACTCGTGGGTTCAGTTTATTAATCCGAGAGCACGGTTTTGTAAACTGTTGGAACAGTTTTAGAATCTGTGAGTACGGATTTTTAGACTTTTTAGATTTTTAAACTGAGGGAACGAATTACAAAACTGTGGGCACGGATTTGCGGGTCTTGTTTTTTTTTTCTCCAAGGGGTGACCAGACGGGCTCCGTAGGCTCCGCGCTATACGGTATCTTCTGTTTTGCAGAAAATAAACGTTAGGTGATTGAATTTAATAGCACGTGTAGGTGCGCGATATTCTCACCTCTATAACAGAAAAAATGTCCTGCTCTTCAAAGACCCATCTTCATTTTATGCTCTCAATCCGAACGAAGGAGCTGAAGGTTTTATTCACTCTTTCCCAAACATGTAAAGTCCCCTTAAGAGTTAATCTCTTAATAATTTGCGCATAGTGTGAGCTGTTGATAATTCCACTTTTGCCAGGTCACTCCCACTCTACAGCCTGAGCACCTTCCTATTAACGACTTGCTGCATATAACCCTTAAGAAAAAACATTGTTCTTTGCTGTTTTAAACAACAAAATGCAAAGACATTGGTCACAAATCCACACATATCGAACCACACATTCTGACAGAAGTTATTCAGTGACTATTAGTTCAAAAATGTAACTCTATAAACAAACACCAGGTATTTTACATATTGTTGCATCATTTTATAAAGTTAGTTTTTTTGTATTTAGCTTTGTTTTTAAATATTTAAGATAACACTAGAAATCTATACCAACAATAAAACCAGAACATGGAGCAGCTGCAACAATTGTGTTGGCTCTGTACAGCCTCACTATCAGGCCGGTATAATGAACAAATAATACATTCATGTGACCACAATGACGACTGCGTCAAGTTTACATTCTGAGATTTTGATTAAAAACCTTGAAATCTAATAATGGACGACAGGAGCAGACAGACAAAAAACACACACTTCCCAATGGCACTAAGGCACCAATTACACCAGTATCTTCTCATCTGATTAATTAATGGGTGTAATTGAGGGACGTCCACCTACTGTTGAGCTTTTTATGCCACCCTGTTCTTTTCACAGACACAAAGAAAACATGAAAGTACAGAAGTCCAACTAGAGGTAGGCGTTTGTCTATGATAATAAACTTGGTTCACGTCCAGAATTTTACACCTTTGAAACCCGCGACACATCTCAGGTTACGTGAAGATAGTGCTAAATATGTTTAAATATTCAGTCATCTTCAATATTTAAACAGGACAGGTGGTTTCACAAGTTATTACTGACGCTTAAAACAGACATACACTAAATGTGATACAGAACATTGAAGAAACATAAAAAAGGTATAAAAACTTCGGAAAACTGTTCACCCACTTTAGAAGAATGCATTGTAGAAAATGTTAGGTTTCCTATTTAAAAAGGGATATTTAATCAAAAAATGAATACATACTTTCATCATTTGCTCACCTTCATGTAAGAACAAAAAAAAAGAAGATATTTTGAAGAACAGTGGTAACCAAACAAAATTAGGCCCAATTGACTTCCATTGTATAGACACAAAACCACCAAGTCATTTCTCAAATTATCTTCTTTTGACACTAATTTGTACCATATTTGTCAACATACAAACACTATGACGAATCTATTCTGAACAGATTTTACTCTGCTTCTTTAAAACGGTTCGTCTGAGGTAATTCTCGGGCAGGTCAAATAATATACAGATAGAGGAAGATTGCAGTGATAGTATATCTCCA
Organism: Triplophysa rosa; assembly: GCF_024868665.1. Lineage (NCBI taxonomy): Eukaryota > Metazoa > Chordata > Actinopteri > Cypriniformes > Nemacheilidae > Triplophysa > Triplophysa rosa. Next base: position 25,604,105 of record NC_079893.1, on the reverse strand, counting down.
GTTCCTGGAATTAAACTCTCAATCTTCAGTGTCATATAATAAATAACAACACAGATGTATGAAACAATTTACATACAGGTATTTAAAAGAGAGGGCCTCACATTAGTCTGTGTTTAGTCATTTATTTAATCATTTTAGTCAATTATGACCAATTTTTACAGAAATGAATGTCAAACTGTATGATAAAATTAGTGGGCTCACTATTTTGATGTATTTGTTTTGGTTTTTATCTACAAACTTTATCTTAAAAATGAAATATACAAACGTTTGTAACATGTGTAAAGACTTGCCGGTGGCTGTTAGGATACAAACAGAGTTTGTAAAACAAGACGACTTTGGACACGCATGCATTATTCATGTTGGTGTGTGTGGTTTATTACTTTAATATTATTACCAAAACCAGAACATAAAGTCCAATGAGAGAAAAAAAACAGCTTTTAAAAAATAAAACATAATAACAATTTATGTTGTTATTGGTGTTAGTTTCAAAATGGCACAATGGCAAAAGACACCCACGCACACTAACACACAAACACGCCCGCGTGCACAAGGCTCTAGCTGTGGTGCACAATACGGTCGATGCTTTCTTGAAGTTCCGCCATCTTCATCAGGACTGAATTGACCTTCTGCTCATCCAACTCCAAGCACATAAACTCCGAGTTCTGAAGTATAAAAGAAAGAGACAAACAATGATTGACACTGACTATTAACTCCCTGTTATGCATATTAAAGGGACAAACTACATATCATACATGCTATGAACAGTAACCCTAAATTGCCCTACAACATAGTTGGGTTCTAAACAAGAAATCTGCATTTACATGCTATATGGGTAATGCTGACACACCTGTAAACAACCTGCATCAACACAAAGGTGTAAGATTCATGACATTTGAAGCACTCTGAACATAAAAACAGAGGACTAGATTTGCATTCAGTGATACAGGGGTGATTTATTTAGTTATCTGTCATACTTGATTGAGATTGGTCAATTCTCTCGCACTCTTTTTTTGTATAACTGACTATTCCCACATACATTAAACTTGCCTCCTTGCTAATCATCTCCCATAATAAATGTTTTTCAAATCAATAATTCATGTCCATTAGTTTAGTAACTACACATGTAACATTGCACCATTTCACAAGGCGTCATTGTAAGCTGATCCTGAAAGGGAGAAAAAGCCAGAAGAATAAGACCCAGATGATATCAGCAGCAGAAACAGAAAGACCATTTATGACATCCTCAGATAGCCAAACATCGTCACTGACATCATCATTAGCTATACAATTTTGAACGTTGACTACATGTTGACTTCGTAAAAGTATGCTTCACAAAAAGTGAAGAAAGAAAATTTTGATTCTAAAATAAGACAGATACAGGGCCGGCTAAGAATCCACAAAGACTTAAAATAGATATGTTTGCATGTCAATCATGCTGTGGAGACTTTCTATAGACTTTTCTGACCTAATATTTTCTCCCCCACCCCTAAACCCAAATCTCACACAAAACCTTTCAGAATTGTTTACATTGCAGCTCTCTGTATCTGGGTAGCTGACAAAAAAACCTAACAATGAAAATAAATCTCTCTTGTGCTGTTTTATATTAGAAACATAAATATTAATCATATAAAATACTACATTATTAACAGTTTGTTTTCTAATTTTGTAGCTTTTTTAAATACAGAAATATCTCAGTTCTGCAGTAATTAATGATTCTGCAGTCCTGCTATTCTCCGGGCATGAATCACACATGGTGTAATGCATCTCTCGGCACACAGTGGATATGATGAGAAACAATTAAAGCACTCAGACAGGCAAACACAGGAAGACAGATGAGTGAGAAAACTGAAACCCACTTGTAAATGTGCATTTCAAAAAGAAAATAAACCAGACAAAGCCGTAATGCCATTCTACTCTCGAATCACTGAGGTTATATAATAACTTACAGTCAGTATGGAATGGCATATCAATTTGAAAATAAACAAAATAAAATAGAGGATATATTAGCGGTGTAATTAGGGCTATTATCTCTAATGGGTTTCTACTTTCTAGAAATGTATCATTATTTACTCACCATCATGACATTCCTACAAAGTATGACTAAATGTCTCTGATTTAAATCTTTCCAGAAACAAGTCACATGCTTCACTATACAATAAAACAAAATATCCAACATGTTCCAACTTCTGCAGATGTGCAGGAAATAAATTCAGAAAGCAGGGTGTGACTTCATTTTTGGAACATGCCTCTACGTATTTTAGGTGTGTTTGATAATGCATCTTAAATCTTCTATATATCCTAAAACAACCACAGAAATTCTGAAGTGTACTGGATGCATTTATGAGTGAATCTCACTATGCCATTTTAGCTGATGAATAATTAAAAATTACATTAAATTTGGGAATGCAACATCTGTAATTTGTGGCATGAATCATTTTCACAAAACAAATACTGACACGTTAATTATCATAGTTTAGAAATGTAACAAATTATATTTGTATACTTTTTAGGACAGTCTGGGATAAGTCACAAAATTATGAAAGCATGGCAAAAACTTTTATTATAATCTCCATAGCCAAAAGTTAATTGAAAGTTTAATTGAAATGTTGAGTCAGTTTAAAATAACACATCACCCACTGACATGAAAGAAACTTTCCTTTAGTTCATCTCACCTCACCAGTGCGACCCAGCTCTAATTCCACCAGGGCCACAGGGCTGTTCGTCAGCTGCCCCCTGCTGGAAGAACTGTGCAGGTCCACCCGCCACTTCAGGCCCCTCAGGCCAGGCTCCCAGCGGCTCTGAGACAGCAGGCTCTCTCGCACCCGTGCACGGTGGGCCTTCCAGAAGCGTGACAGAGCGGCCGCCTGCTCCGGACTCACTCCACCGCCACCCTGCTTGCGAGTCTGTGCTGTGAGAAAAGCTTCAAGCTGCGCCTGGTCCATATCTGCAGATGCAATGGACTGAAGACAGAAATATTGAGAAACAGACATGGGGAAAAGATAAGCATGGGGTTGAGGGAAGGTCAAAACTGGACTTAATATGGCAAAAAAAAAAAAACACTTAGAACGGACAAGCAGAAGACGCAGGCCTACTGTGCTAGTTACTGTGCACAGTACTGTAGATTATTGCCCCGTTTCATAGACAAGGCTTAAAACTAGTCCCAGACTAAAATCAAAGTTTGAGCTGTCTTAACTGAAAATAAATTGCCCTGACATATCTTAAAATATGTCAATGCCGTTGTTTTGTCTCAAGATGCATGCACACCAGTAATGTTTTTATAAATGTAATTTTAATAAAAGAAAATTAAATATGCTCATTTAACTAAGGCATAGTCCTGGTTTAAGATAATTGTCTGTGAAACCGGGCCTATATTACTTTAAGTCACTGTTTTTTGTTTGTATAAAGTCAAGTTTTTTTGTGGCATGAAAATTGAACTGGAAGAGCAGATGATGTGTATTTTTGTAATACGTCATTATACAATTCATTGTATACATCTTATTTGCATACTGCAAGAGCACATTATTTGTAGAATATTTAGATTAGAGATCTGAAAGCTAATGGACGTAGACCGCCACCTTGAGGAAAAAGATAACACCTTTCCTGCATGTAACTTTCAAGAATTAAAGATCACTCGATAAAGTGACAAAGACATACTGTCCAAACTAACCTACCATCACTTGTTTTATAAAAGCACATATTACAATTTGTATTATAGTGCAGTAAACGCTTTAAGATACAATGTATAATCACAAGGAATTTTAATAAAACTACCTTTAAAAGCGCTCTCATCTTCTCGTGTAAAGCGTGAAACTCCTCCTGTGGCATCTCTGCATAAAGCTCATTTTTAAGCAAGTCCTCAGTGATGTCGGAGTTCCCATAATAAAACCGTTGCGTGATGCCTTTCAATAATGCGCTAATGCATCTCTGCCTGTCCACGTCCGCCATGCTGGATGTTTACAAGGGCGTCATGTGATCGACATCACGTGTCTTACATGATCGTCCAATCCGCGTTCGCCTTTACATCCTTCTCAACAGAGCCGTTGAAAAACAGAGTTCCGACCACTGATCGCTATAAATGACTGGATTGCTCATGACGACATTACACTGAAGCTTCCGCGCCGCCATGTTGGTATGTCCAAACGTTCTATTAAAATAATAGGGAGTAATCACATACGAATGATAAAACAGTAACTTAACAGTCCACGTCTTTACATCTAAAGGCTCACAGTACATTCTTACAACGCAAATGTCTTAAGCATGTAAATTATGAATTATTTACAGTCGGGAATGTCCCCGTCTTATTAGATATAGAGTGAGTTACATTCATTTTCATTACAGTAGCATACATATCAGATCAGCTGAGACACCTCAACATATGACAAATGTGCTTATTCTGAAATCTAAATACATAATAAGTCATGAAGCTTTATTTCTAAACATTTACACATGCCATTAGAATTTTAGAGATGTCTTCCTGTCTTCACCATATCCCATTTATGTTGCCAAGATTTAATAACAGCTTGTTTAATAATTGTCTTTGCTTCTGCTTTGCTGATCTTTACATAAATTTCTATATTATATATCTATATGGTACCCATAAAAATGAAACAACCTTGCCTTGAGCATGAAGTCTATACACCAGTTGCATTAGTTCTATAATAATATCTGCAATTTGATTGACGCAACTGAATACTACTTAACGCTGCCAGTGAATCTGAGCATATTATACGTAGCTGTCTTGATCTGTGTATCTTCCAGCCAATGTAAAGCTATGACTATAGCAATCAACTCTGTTCCCACTTCTAGCAAATACAGGTTGACTAAAGGCATTTAAATAACCACGGTGGAAGAGTAGACATTGGCACTGCATCACATATGCTTCCTATTTACTAAATCCATTGTTTGTGCCATTTCTTCAGCTATCCAACCAATGCTTTTTCTCAGCCAATGCTCTGGACCAAAAGATGGACTAAATGATGGATTCGCCAATCAGTGCGTTTCAACTTTTAGAACTGTGGCAAAATAATAAAGTGCATCCTTCATCACAGCAAAATAAGATATATTCAAATATTGGTTCTGTACAGCAATGTCTGCACTTATGCATGTATAAAAATACTTCTTTTGACATTTATTAACATATTTTTTTCCTAAAAAGAATTTTAACGTCATAATAAAATGCCAGACGTTACACAAAAAACTATATGCCTGAGAAAATTGTACCACTATAATTGTGACTGCACAAATTATTGGGCCAGATTTTCATTTGTTATTTTAAATGTAAATTATTTTAATTTTTTAACAACCTCGTCTGTCAAGTCATTTAAGCACAGGCTTTTATAAGCTCAACATATTTTTAAAGTCACCATGCAATCAAACAGGAAAATTCTAAGTGTTTTACACAGTGTTGCAGTGATTATTATAACTGATTTATCCATGCACACCATTTTTTTAAATTAATTTGCACTTGTAATCTTTAGTCAAAAACGTTAAGCTCCTCCCCCCCTCTCAACAACAACTCTTGACCACATGACGTCGGTAACAAAAAAGAGGTAGCACTATACTGACTGTCCAATGGCCAGGCATTTTTTAGCCCTCCCCTGCAAGCCCAACTTAAAATAAACCAATCAAAAGGAAAGGGCAAAATAAAGTCCCATCCTACTTTTTTTTCTAATTTCAGAAGCCGTTTCACTTAGATACACGTCACGATACGATACGGAATGGAAAAGAAGTCAATCGCAACTTCCGTTTCATGGTGTGTTGTGGGAATGTTACTTATATGTAGACATGTTTTGTTTTATGATCAGCCCAAACAAAAGTGCAAAAATTCAACAGATCAAAGCCGGCTAGTGTACAATATCGCAGTGTTCATTTCAGATTTGTGTGTTTTGTGAATAAATTGACAAGTGAGCACTGCCTTATTTTATATAAAACGCAAACTCTCATTTTTTAGAATAAAGAATGAAACATGTTTAAACCCCAACTGCATTAATAGTATGCTATAAAGAAAAAACGTCTTAATGGTGCCACGTTTTATACTTTTGTTTAAACACCGTTTAGAATGAAACTTGTTGATGAAACGGTATTTCCCTAATTTGGCAAATAAGGGACATAAAAAGGTCATTTATTCCTAAATGCATTTTTGACTAATCCTCCAACTGCTTTTCAATACGCAGACTTCATCGTTTTTGTTCATCATTCAAACGACATGAAAACACATGACCAACCCAACAGGTTTTGTCGTCTGTTGGGGGTGTTGTTGCGTGTTTTCAGTCTGGAGCGATGCAAGCAAAGCACAAGCGCTTCACTACAAACTCGTTTACAGGATGTATGACTCTGGATAAATCATACATCGTTTCGCAACAAACAGTTAAGCAGAAAGAAAGGGAAGGAGTACACGCCGAATCTGCAAACGCCGATGTTTATAATAAGGAAGAACAATTTCCGACAGTTTCAATCGTCGAGACCACGGAGTTGTCGGGAGTAAGTTAATGGAAGTGATACGGAGATTGCCCTGATGCTGGGATTTCTCGCGTTAACTCTCCTTTAAATACATGTGAGTACATGCATGTGATTTGGTCTGGTTGATAAGTATATACGAGTTCGTGTAGTAGTTTGAAAGCTTGTAATAATAGTTTACCGCAGCTAGCAGCACAATTGTAACATGTTCGCAAATCCGTTCGCAAAAGTCTGATGGCGGTTGTGAAGAGAAGTAACTAATCTTATTTACTTCTAGGGACGCGATGTTACCGGCCTCTGCCGTGGTCGTCTGGGAATGGCTCAACGAGCACGGTCGTTGGCGGCCCTACAGCCCGGCTGTGTCTCATCATATAGAGGAGGTGATACGAAGCGATCCCCGCGGCGGCAGCGTCGTCCTAGGCCGAGCCGACAACCGCCTGTCCCCGTACATCCTCGATCGACAGTCTATGCATCAGTTCAGACAAGATACGGGTAAGATGATATTAGATCAGTGCCTTTAAACACGATCAAACAAGTCCATAGTATGTGTGAGGTCTTCTCATTCCAGCCATATAGAAGTATAACAAAGTGTTTTGTCAATATATTTTAAAAGTGTATGTTAACATGCATTCAGCAATGAACCGTTCACACCTTCTAGTGACATTGCACAGCAGTGCGTTTGATATCTTTTGCAAAAATTCATACGTTTGACATGATACTGGTCAGAATGTGACAGTGAAGCCATCTAGCTGCTGTTTTAATGTATACGACCGGAAAACAAAAAGGGGAAAGATTTCTCATAATATAGTAAACACAATCCAAATGTTTTAATTCAACACCTTGTGCTTTTTTGTAACATGTACTGAATGTGGGAAGCTAATGTACCAGATATAGTGATTCCCTAAAGCTGGATTTATACTCGAGCGTCAGACCTACGCCTCTACGCAGTAGCCTATGTGTCGGTTTTCATTTATAATTCTACGTCGTTGTCCGCGTCGACAGGCAATGACAACTAGGCGTCATTGTCCACGCGCGTGTTGATGGTGTAACCGAGACAAGAGCCAAAGAAGGCGCAGCTAGCTTGAGAAGCATAAGCAGTGATAGCGGCAAGTAAACAGTTACTTTTGTTGCAGATTTGAGATGTTTAATACAGAAGCACAAATATTTTACTTAGATAATTATTTCGGAAATGCGTTTGAGTAAACATGACTCTATCTCATGACTCAAGTTTTTTGACCTGAGGGACGGGTTCAAACAGATCAATCACAGCGCTTGCGGTCCGCGTTGAGTTGACGTGTTGTTACATTTTTGGAGAGGTGCGCGTCAGGCTACGGCGTAGGGTACGTGGCTCTGCGTAGGCTACGGCGTAGGTCCGACGCTTGAGTATAAATCCAGTTTAAAACAGCGTTTCTCAACGGGGGCGATAGTGGACGTTCAGAGGGGGGAGGGGGGGATTGGGTTGATAGAAGCAAGATTTTTGAAAGGGGGGCGTTCAGGTGTTCTATGGGGGCGTCGCAAGTTTACACCAAATATCCAGGCAAGACAAGATTAAACATTTACCTGCAAAAGATTACAATCTGCATCAGGAGCAGCTAGGGCGCAAACTGTTGTTTTAATGTAGCCGTGAATTTAGTCTGTTTTAGATGTTGTCACACTTCAGATTACGTTCAAATACTTCAAATAGGGCACACATGGTTTATAGATTATTTTTATGGTGTTTTGCTTTTTGAACCTCGAATGCTTTGGTCTGCATTGAAATTGTATGGAAAAGAGCATTCAGGGCAGTAGTCAAAATGTAACCTGCATTGATGCATGTGACAATGCATTTGACAGACACTTTTTTTTCAAAAGCAACTAACAAACAGACAAAAAATAAATACTGTTCAATTCTGCAGGTTCCCTGAGAATCAAATCCATGACATTTTTGCTGTTAATGCAGTGTTTTACTATTGAAGTTACAGAAACACAAAAGGGGGTTAAACACCGGTTGAGAAGTGAAGCATAAAAAATACACTTTTTATGATGTATATGTATGACTGAATCATGGATGCTGCATAAAATCTATGCCACTCACCCAGCTTTCCATTAAATAACACATATTTGTCCTAAATGTACATGACATATCGACATCACACCTGACTGCAAGAGACATTAATCTGTTTTGGAAGAATGGGAGAAACAGGCTAATAACACAATTATTGTGCTCAATCCTACAAGCAAACACAAATGTTAAATATAGGTGGCAAAGAAATAATATATCGCCTGGTATGTATAAAGTATGGCTTTAAAATGCACAGAATTAAGATTAAACTGACCCATTTTTCATTAGGAGTTGACTTTGAACTTGGGCATGCGGATAATGTGCTTCCAGTATGTGATACTTGTGATTTGTTGACCTGTTATGTTCTATGGAAAAAGTTATAGGTTGGAAAGGAGGACATTCTGGTAATAATAGGAGTTTTATGTTTGGGTAAACAAATTCTTTAAGGGAAAGCTTTTATTACTAGAATGCTGTGTGTGACTGAGGTTATAGGAATGTTTGTGACCCTAATAGAAAACTCTGTCAAGACTTGCCCCAAGAACCTGCAGAGTAACTTTCACAGAAACACAGATACCGACGTTCCATTAAGTACTACCCAGGGAAACCAGCACGCTTCCAAGTAAAAGAACGAAACTGGATGGATAGAGGAGGAAGGGAAAGGGGAGTGGTTGTGATTGTGATTGTGCAACAGGCTGTGTGAAGTTTCATCCATTCTGGCCCCTGGGAGGCTGTCGGTTGCTCTGTTTTCCTTTACACACACAAACACGTACAGGGCTGGATTGGGTTTCTCCTTATCCAGTGACTCTCACATGGTGAGGCGGAAAAGTAGAGGGAATGTTCAGATTTGGTGAACTGCTTCAGGCTGACTGTATTGTGAATTGTTTCTGTTGGTATCACCCCTCCAGCAAACATACACACCACTATCTGCTCTGATTTCTGCTCTCATAATTTTCACTTCTGCAATGCACTTTATTAGTCGTCTAAAGCCTTATGGTATGCTTCTTTAGACACTTTTATGCTATAAAGATACTTTGTATGTTTTATTTATTTTTCTATGGAGTGACATTTATTAGAATTAATAGGGATGCACTCAAAAAAATGATTCTTTAGTTTAACATGATTCAATCATGGACAGTGGTTCCACATGTTTGAGTCATGTTTTTCATGACATGTGCTTTCATTAAACACATTCACAAGCATTGAAAGAGAGCAGGAGAAATGGAGGAGCTGACTTAATAATGTCAAGAATCAAGGTCCCAACTAAAGCAAACACTGATCACAACAATGGGTTGATGAAATTTCATTTTTTCAACATGAATGCGGGTGCAAAAGTTATTTTGATTCAATGCCATTAACATTGACAAAACAATATTTTTTAACATTGATTTAATGGTTGTTTGCTATCAGGGTATTAGAGTTGAGTATTCTGTTGTGTTGGCATTTTAAAGAGTTTTTGTGACGTCTGTTTTAGTAGTTGTGCAGAAGAGTATCTTGTTGGGTTTACTTGATTCAATCATGTTCTCTCTCGATGTTAATTTCATGTTGAGTTTACTTGATTCATTCATGTTCTTTCAGAAAACCATTCAGAAAACATTACTCAAACATGTGGAACCACTGTCCATGATTGAATCATGTTAAACCAAAGAGCTTCTTTTTTTTTACATTTACATTTAGTCATTTAGCAGACGCTTTTATCCAAAGCGACTTACAAAGAGTTTAGCGAGCAATAAGCGATATGTCATACAGGAGCAATAATACAGTAGGTGCCAATACAAAGTTACTGGTTTCAACAAAAGCTAGACCAGGGCTGGAGAGGTTTTTTTTTCTCTCATTTGTCTGTCAAGTATTCACAGAAGAGATGGGTTTTAAGTAGTTTTTTGAATGTTGTGAGAGATGTGGTTGACCGGACTGAGTTAGGAAGAATGTTCCACCAGGAAGGAGTTGTGAATGAGAATGAGCGGGAAAGCGATTTACTGCCCTTATGGGAAGGCAATACAAGATGCTGCTGGTTTGCTGAATGCAGGGATCTTGATGGGGTGTACAAGTGTAGGAGGTAGGGCTGGGCGGAATGACGGAATATTCCGTTACCGCGGAATGAATTGTCAACCGTAAGAGATTTTACTATTCCGTGTATTCCGCGGAATGTAAATAAGTAGGCGTGGTTAACTCGGCACTCTGCAAATTGGGCGTCATGATGAAAAAAACATGTGAATTAATTCACCGATAACAAATGAACAAATCAAACATTCTTTTGACCTTCTTTCAGTCTGTAGGTTCGTGATCCACTCCAGTCCGGCGCTTTCTCTCACCCGCAGTGCTCGTGCAGTGGTGCAGTGATCTGCGCGTGCATAGAATAAAGCTCATTCTCAGGTATTTCAGAAGACAGGTTGCTTTGTAAAGCTGTTAATAGTTTTAATAAAGTTTAACTTTAGGCGAGCCAAGGTGAAACTTGCGTTGTTACGCGCGATGATGCTCGCCACGTGAGCGCTGCCACTGGGAGACGCGTGTGGAGCTATGGTGTGGAGTCACCAGACAGACGCACCTCGCAGTGCGAAGACAAGCGCGAGAATAAACAAACCTAAAGACGTATACATTGCTCTCATTGTTTGTGAATATCAAACTTCATTGTCATACTTGTTGGCTATCTACCTACTGTATACATATGATATAGCTAGAAGATAAATATAAATTAATAATAAATCTCATTATCAGAACTTAATTTGATATCTTTATTACATTTTCATAACTTTCCTACATTTTAACTATATGGTGAGCATTTAAATGAACTGTAATATATAAATAAAGGAAATCAATCTAATACCTAATTTTTCTAAGATATAGAATTAAAATAGTAGATTGTTACCATGAAATATATCGTTACCGTGAAATAAAACTATTCATTCTGTGAAATAGATTTTTGGTCATTCTGCCCACCCCTAGTAGGAGGGTGTGAAAGTATGCTGGTGCAGATCCAGTGATAGTCCTGTAGGCAAGCATTAATGACTTGAATCTGATACGGGCTTCAACCGGTAGCCAGTGGAGAGAGATGAAAAGGGGTGTCACTTGAGCCCTTTTGGGCTGTTGGAAGACGAGGCGTGCTGCTGCGTTCTGAACCAGCTGGAGCGGTTTGACAGCCTTTGCGGAAGACCAGCAAGGAGAGCATTGCAGTAGTCCAACCTTGAGATTACCAGGGCCTGGACAAGGAGTTGTGCCGCATGCTCAGTGAGATAGGGTCTAACCTTTCTAATGTTGAATAAGGCATATCGGCATGACCGCGTTGTCTTTGCAATGTGATCATTGAAGGACAGCTGTTCATCAAATATGACTCCGAGGTTCCTGACTGTTTTGGAAGGAGTGATTGTGGTATTGCAAAGTTGGATGGTGAGATCGTGTGGCACCGTGGGGTGTGCCGGAAACACGAGTAGTTCTGTCTTGGCAGGGTACAGCTGGAGGTGATGCTCTTTCATCCAAGCTGAGATGTCTTCTAGGCAAGCTGTAATGCGAGCTGCTACAGTGGTATCGTGTGGGTGAAACGAGATGTAGATCTGGGTGTCGTCAGCATAACAGTAATACGAGAAGCCATGTGCCCGTATGATGGGTCCCAAGGATGTCGTGTAGATGAGGGACCCCAGTGATCATGTGGTGAGCAGTGGACAGCGAGCCCCTCCATGGCACCCTGAAGGATCTGCCGGAGAGGTAGGATTTGAACCAGCGGAGAGGAGAGCCTGAGATTTCTAGAGATGACAGGGTTGCTAGCAGTATCTGGTGATTGACAGTGTCAAACGCTGCAGATAGGTCTATCAGAATCAGGACCGAGGATTTAGATTCCGCCTTGGCTAGCCGCAGTGCTTCTGTGACCGATAGCAGTACAGTCTCAGTGGAGTGGTTTGTTTTGAAGCCAGACTGCTTGCCATCCTGTAGTTTGTTCTGGGATAGGCAGGAAGACACCTGGTTGAAAGCTGCCCTTTCAAGTGTTTTTGCAATAAATGGGAGGATAGAGACAGGTCTGTAACTGTCGGTAGTAGAGAGGTCCAATTTGGGTTTCTTCAGTAAGGGCATGACCTGGGCCTGTTTGAATGTGGATGGAAAGTGCCGGTGAGCAGGGAGGTGTTGATGATGTGTGTGAGTGCAGGTGTGTGTGTCCTGGATATGGCCTGAAGGAGATGGATTGGGTCAAGGGGACAGGTGGTGGGGTGGCTGAAGAGAAGTCTGGTGACTTCAGTGTCAGTCAGTGGGGTGAAAGAGAAGAGTTCAATGTTTGAAGTGAGGGTAGTGTGTGCCGAGGTCTGAGGTGCTGAGAATTGTTTGCTGATGGATGATGTTTTCTGAGTGAAAAATACAGCAAAGTCCACCGCAGTCAAAGATGAAGTGGAATGTCTTGAAATGTCTTGAAAAGCTGCCGAGTGTTAGGTGCATTGCTCACCTTGGTGGTATAGAAAGACGTTTTAGCTGTGGCAACACTAGCAGAGAAAGAGGAGAGTAGTGACTGGTAGTCCCTTAGGTCAGCAGGATACTTGGTCTTGCGCCATTTCCTTTCAGCAGCCCTGAGTGTACTCTGTTGTTCACGGAGGATGTCAGACAGCCCCTGGCTGGAGGGGGTGGTGCGAGCTGGAGGACAGAGGACAGACTTTACAGTCTCTTCTTCCAGGGAGACCTGGTCAGTGTTGAGCATAAGGTGTCAGTGGCAGTGTCAGCCTCTAGAGATGCAAAGTTGGAGGGAAGAGAGGATGTCACTTTATCAGAGAGGGTGCTAGGGGAGAGAGAGCAAAGGTTCCGTCTAAAATAAACGGGTGGTGGTGTTGGTGTAGTGCATGTAGGAAGGAGCATGTTGAAAGTGATGAAGAAGTGGTCAGAAATGTGAAGAGGTGTGATTTTAATGTTATCTGTGGAGAAGTTACGGGTGTAGATGAGATCAAGCTGGATTCCTGATCTGTGAGTACAGGCTGTGGCGAGGCACGTGAGATCGAACAAGGCGGTGAGGGTGTGGACGTCAGAAGCATAGGGTTTCTCCAGGTGGATGTTGAAGTCCCCAAAGACTACAAGAGGGCCATCCTCTGGGAATGATGAGAGCAGCACATATAACTCTTCAATGGAGTGGGAAAAGTGATATTAACAGCATGGTATTCAAATGAATAGTTGTTGCATAGGGAAAATAGTGTGGAATATTTCCAATTATTGTTGATAAGCAAACCTGTGCCTCCACCTCTTTCAGTTTGGCGGGAAGAGTGAGAGAAGGAGTAGTTTGCTGAGAGAGCAGCAGGTGTGGCTGAGTCTTCAGGACGAATCCATGTCTCAGTAAGACCTAGAATGTGAATGTCAGACTGGCTGGCAAACGCATGGATGAAGTCAGTCTTGTTCACAGCTGACTGGCAGTTCCAGAGACCCATAGAGAGAGACAGAGGAGTAGAAGGGTATGTGTGAATGGGACGCGCGTGAGAGTGAGAGTGAGTGCGAGCACGTCGTATCTGAGAACAATGTCTGCGGTGGAGTACAGGAATAAACTTGAAACACATGATGTTAGTATACAATTAAATGAAAGCAAAAGAATGTTAAATATACTGATGTGCCTTGCCGGTGTCTTTGCTCGGTGGAGTCGCGCAGGTAGAGTTGCGGAGTCGCGCAGGTAGAGTTGCAGGTCTTTACTCTCGCCGGTCTTCACACAAGGAGCCTTACCGCACCAGCGCAGAGGCACTGCTTAAGTATGTGTTGAGATTAGCGCAAACAGAATAAAGCTGGAACACGCCTTCTCGATTAGCAAAACAAAGCCTGAACGACTTGAATGGGCCATGGATCAAACAGCGATCAACTAGCTCCGTGCTTTTTAGTGCAAAATTATAACGTCTAGCCGTAACGAGCGGCTAACGGCAACTTAATGTGACTTCAGTAACACACTACCCAACGGAACAACAACGCTAACACCTTAGCAATCAGTCAACAAATTATTAAATAAACAAGCTCAAATAATCTTAACTAACAACAGGCAACAGTCCAGTTCGACAGTTAAAACAAGGTAACAGGGTAAATAGCAGACTTACGCACTACCGCAGACTTCTGATGACTATTCGCTTCTCTTTTTAGTGCAAGTTTGAGCTAGAAACCTGCAATTGTGTTAAATGAAAGTGATTTGTTCAAGTTAAGTGAACAAAATAAAAATAAAACATTTTTTTGAGTGTGCGTGAGAAAAAACCAATCAATATTTTATCTTTGCGATATGACAAATTACCGCTCAAATATCAAATATATTGACACATCAATAACTAGTTGCTAAAAAAGGCAAAAAATAATATAATTAGGGGAAAAAAGCATCCAAATATAAGTTTTTGTTTGCATAATATATGTCTGTGTACTGTGCATTAATTAATACAATTAATTTGGTATTTATAAACACATACATGCATATATTTAAGAAAAATAGGAAATATAAAATAATAAATGTTTATATATCATTTAAATTATTTGTAACGAATAATAAATGTTTATATATTATTTAAATTATTGGTAAATATGAATGAATAATATCTAAATATTTCCTTATAATTTGCCATTAATCACCTAGATAAAATATCGGATGATCTTGCCGTCTATTTTATGATTTTAGTATATTGAAATTAGTTTAAAATAGGATATTTTAAGGATATACGAATATGGGACGTCAAAAGAGGCAAAGAGGCAGCGACAATAGAACAGATGGACAGTCCCTTTACACCTGCTGTAGGGCTTTGTGCTGCTGCAGAGGTCCTGGGATCCTTAACCCTGTGTCAGAGTTTATGATCTTCTGAGGCGTAACCTTTTATACCCACACATACTTGCACAAGCGTGCAAACTGAAATGCAGCCAATATGACTGGCATGTGAACATGGACATGACCATCTGTTGAGAGTAGACACAGTGTTGTTTAGTTTAATGAGTACTGATTTTATATTGACCTGTAACTTTAGTAGCCAGAATCAAAACTAAATGAATGCGGAAACAAATATGGTTATAGTAAAGTGACCTGTTTTATATCAAAAGATTTAGGGAAATTTGATTCCCCAATTCATGACTCTTAATCGCATGTTATTGAAGATCTCGAGAACGAACTTATCTCAAAAGAATAAAAACATGGAGCGTTGTTATCTATTCATTCATTTACAAAAGAACACAGCCCTGATCGTTATTTCATTCCGATACAAAAAGATGGGAGGAGATAATTGTGTATTTGGCATGGAGCTGGTAAAGTGAGTTCAGACACAATTGAAGATTGATTTTTTGCTTTACTCCACCTACTTTTTGGAACACCTATAATGAAAGAAAGTAAATAAAGGCTATGAAAGTTTCATAATGTAGAAATTTTATAATCACCATGCAACTTTAGTATTTTACGTTTTATTTTATACTTAGTTTATATACGTTTTGTACTATAATATGACATCCTTAGAATAAGAATTTCTTAGAAATAAGAATTGTGCTCTACAAAACACTTTCTAATGTTTAAAGAGTTGTACTGGTAGGTACATGGTGGATGGTCTGTTGGTCATTTGAGCTCATTAGATCTTTGGATTATGTTTATCCATGTGTGTATTTATTTCACCGCTGCTGTGGCTTTAGCTGAGTGAGAGTTGCTTATGTTTCACCCACATAGTGCTGAAAAATGCTTCGCAACGTGGACGCAACCGATTCAGTCCCATGGGAAAAGTGTAAACTCCATTTCTAGTCTAATGAATAGGTTTCAGTTCAAAGTATAACAATAGGCATTCAGTGGCTATAACCGCAAACAGTGCAAGTTGAATCTATTGAGCACAGGGCGTTATTATTAAACCAGTAGAGTCGCTTTGATATCCAGTGTTGCTCTGATACTTGCATTATAAAATTACTTTACTCTTTGTCAAATAAATGTTTGCTCATAATACAGTATTTTCTGTGGGAAAGAGATACTGAGTCTTAAAATAATACATTGACAATAGAGTGCATGACTTCTTTTCCTATAAGAATTTGTTTGAATTAATGTCAGAACTAATGTATTTCATGTTGGAGCTTTGTTTAGTCTTAATACTCTTAAATGTATTCATTGTGCGTCCCCATTGCAGTGCAATAATCCTTTTGTTTAACCCCTCAGGTACAATAAGACCAGTGCGGCGGAGTTTCTATGACCCTACCTCAGCACCAGGCAAAGGTTTGATATGGGAGTGGGAAAATGATGCAGGTTCCTGGATAGTGTATGACATGGAGGTGAGCATCGCCTTTCAAGCGGCACATGACCGGCAGCAACCCTCTTTGGACCTGACGTCGTTGGGCTTTTGCTACCTCGTGGACTTCCAGGCCATGACCCAGTTTAACATGCAAACGCAACGGAAGCGCCGCATCCAGAGACGCTCTGACATGGTTTATCCATTTGTCTATGGGCCATTGCCCAAATCTTCAGAGGCTCGGAGTATAACCGGAAGGACGATGAGAGGAGTTTCATCAGGTGGGGGGTCAACTGGGGCCCTTCTTGGGATAGGTGTTTCTGGTTCTACCCTGATCAGAAAAGGAAGTGTGGTTTACCCTAGCGGGACGCTTTCAGTATCATCTCTTGCTCTTCTTGGACAACCGTGTGCCTGCAAGCAGTGCATGCTGGTAATGAGGATAAAGTCGAATGCCACAGCGTCGCAGACATTAGGACGCAAACCTCACGCGACAAAAGCAAACCATCCTAAATCCAGCTTTGGGACACTTCCAAAAAACTCAAAATCTTTGTCTGTTTTAAACTCCCATACCATACCAGATGGTTTGTCCTTTAGTTGTTCGCCTTCTGAAAAACCCAAGAACTCAAGTGATTTTGCTCGTTCGCTATCCCATCTCACTTCGGACACTGCTGCTCTCAAAATGTCATCTAGCTGCTCATCGCCTCCACCTTTAGCCCGTTCAACCAAACCGCATCTTTCATCTGCCCAAAACATGTCTTCAGCAGCAGTGGTGCCAACCGCAATGCTCGTCAATGTGTCATCAAGTACTACACCGTCCACAACTATTTCAACAACATTACCCCAACAACGGTCAGCTGCCTGTGCTGCCCCTTTGCCACCTCGTGCCAGTCTGGCAGGGCTTAGTCGGCCTGCTTTGCAGAGAATCGCAATGGCACAGTCACAAGCACTGGTCGCCTCTGGGTGAGAAGAGCTATTTCCTTTTTTACTCTTAGTTTCCCCAGTAGTTGAAAGGTTTTTGAATTCCAAATTAATCCTCCTATCATGTCTTCCATCATCTGAATAGAGTATTCAAGTTTCCTAATGAAAACAATATTAGTCATTACTAATTTAAAGTTGGTCTGTGGGTCTTTAGGTGTTTTTTAATCATGCATAAAGATTAAGATTAAATTCTGCATAACTATGCCATTTATGTTCCGGATATTGTCCTAATAAAAGCAAATATTTGACCTCCTGTACAATGGAGATATGGTCAATGTAAAGATTTTGCTAGGTGATGCATTGATTATTGGATATTATTATTGTTATTATTGTGAAAAAATGGCATTACATGAATATTGAATGTTAAAAATTAAGATTTCTCCCCAAAGACAAGTAATACAGTATGGAAACAGTTTGGTGTTAGAAAAAACAGATACTACACAAAAACCATCATTTGCAGAGACGATCGCTACGTAGTAGTGGTGCAACGGATCACAAAACTCACGGTTCGGATCATAATACGGATTTTGGGTCACGGATCGGATCATTTTCGGATCAGCTAATGTACATGCTCATCATAGTTGTATTATTATAAAGTGAACAGTTTAGAGAATTTAATAAAGAAGTTGAGAAAATACCCCGGAGATATCAACAGATTATATAACAGATTATTAAACATTATTAAACAGCTATGTTGTACAGTATGCATGGATTAGGCCTATTTTAAAAAATGTCAATATGTATAACAAATAAATATGATATAAACGTGCAATCAGAGTAAACAGCTGACAACTGGATCTCTAGAGATCAGATAATGTCAGTGTTTCCCTAGGTTTACGGCTTTGGGGGGGCTGCGGTCTCTATATTTTTTTGCGGCGGAGGTCTGGACAATACTTTTTTAAATAAATAATGCTCTATTTACTTTATATTCTGATAGCCACAGTCTGTATGAAACATAGAAGGTCTGGTAACTGAGAAGATGTGTTGTAGGCTCTGGTGCTGAAGAGAAGTCCCAGTGGTCTATTTTAAAGGTGTGTTGAACTGGGCTTGTTTATTGTTTTATACTGTTGTATGAGGTCTACTTATGACGTTCGCATGATTTTTACATTCAAAAACATCAATATCAATAAGTAATAGGCTATTTTCTACCCGGGTGTTGAGGCCAGCTCTACAAACGCTCGGTTTTAATGGGCGTGCCGCATTGAAGACTTTATAAGTAAACACCCACCGCTTTGATTAGATAGCAGTTTGCATAGTTGGAGCCCTCTGTGAATTTGGTTAGAGACGTAACGTTAGGTTACACATTAGCACCATTCACAGTTTTCGCATGGCATTAGTATTATCTGGAGACCTCCTGCGATTTATAAATTACATCCCCACATCAGTATTTCATGTGACGCATTCGCACGGAATGATTTTACTCAAATTTACTGCCTTGGTGGATAAAACCTTGAAAAATGATATATGAGCCCGCCAAATCACAGAGATCCCGATTCGCACTGGCTTAAGATCACAGGCAACCTCTGCAATTATTACAAATGAATAGTGCTCAGGGCACATCAAGCGATCAATAACAAAGCAATAGTGACGCATAGTACAAAAATGTTTTACTCGCATAAGATTGCTGCGCCATTCCTATCGGATCCAATATTGACGGCACAGCACTGCTTTTTAATTTTAGTCTCTCCGCAAATCCAGCGTCGACCTGGGCCTTGTTCACGAAGGAATCCTCAGAGAAATGAAACGAACAAACGCTCCATGTTTTTCCCACATGAGCTGGAACTTCTTTAAAAATAAACTTTAACCACGCATTCCTAATATCGGAATCCGAAGGAAGGTTATGCAGCGACTGTATTCTTCCACAACCAGGGATAGCACAATATTTAGCTATCATTAACGGCATGTTTGTTTATTGCTTGCTCGCTCTATCTGGTTTCGTGCCACTTGTTACTTCAGAATTGTCATGCGCGAACCAGTGGGCGGGGCTAGAGAAGTAGTCGTCGATATTCTTTCTGTGGAGGCGGTATTCAACCTATCAATGATAGGTGCATTCCAGAACCTGCCGTTCCCTGGGCCTGGTGTCAATAACAGATGTAATCTCAGTAACAAGGGCGTTTTCAGTTCTGACACTTACGCGTGAATACGATTCCCTCTTATATAACAAAAGCTTGGGTTAAAATTGTGATTTTAATTCATGCCTTCTTTAATATTTAAAAAAACTACTGACAACAAAATGTAACAACTGAAATAAATATAACATGAGCAGGAGTACTTACAAAGTTACTAACAGCCTTTCCATGCCATTCATACTAGAACTGATTCTAAATATTCTTTCCAATTAAAACATGATTCACAATGAAATGCTCTTAACATGCTGATTATTTATGCTATTAATATCGTAAATGCATAAATCTATATATAGATACAAGACGTTATGTTTTATAATCTGTCACAAACCTATATAGCAAACAGTAAACTGACTGACAGCTAAAAATACTTTATTAGTGCTGCATTTTCGTTTACTTAAGCGTTACAGGAAAAGTGTCCGTTTATTTACCTGCTCTTGGTGTCTGCAGGTCTTTATATGCGACGTGTCTTTGGCAGGAGAAGCAGCGCTCACAGAGCGGAATATAGCGGCAAAATATAATCAACATAAATGTCCCTGAGTGCGCGTGATGTGTACAACTCAGTTATGTAGACGCACGCCGCTGCTCAATTTAAACCACAGAAATAGTCTGTTTTTTTTTAATGGTTCATCGTGTCTTGCGGTCCGGATGGAACGAAGGATAAGATGGGTGTACTGTTGCCAACTTGGTGACTTTGTCGCTATATTTAGTGACTTTTCAGACCCCTTTAGCGACATATTTTTCAAAAAGCGACTAGCGACAAATCTAGCTACTTCCTGAATAAGCCTTGGCGACTAAGCGAAACATTCTGCTTCACTTCTACAGCCCCGTCAGAGCGAGTTTTTGCCTTCCCAGCACAGCACCGCCTCTCCGTCTACTCCATACAGTGTGAGCACCCACCAGAGAGAAGCAGCTGAAGACCAGTGTTGCCAAATCTTTTCAATGGAGAGCTAATGCCTGCCCGAAAAGTTGCTAAATGTCGCCAGATGACGTCACGCGCTAATTTGCATATCAGCGACGTCATCACGTAGTATCTGACAAGCTAAGCTCTTCAGGTTGCATCATATCTCTACTCTCTGAGCTGTCGTATATAGCATTATATTAAAACAATTCACCCAAATGCACAATAAATAGGTTCTTAAGTTCTATTATTTTTTATAATAATTATTTTTGTGTTTCTGTTGGCAGAACTCAACTCCTTTAAACTACACACCAGCAGTAATTTTCATTGAACAGTTAAAATCCGTCTCTGTTCATGTTTACACATCCATAGTCATGGCGTTTCATCACGTTTCGTAATCAAATGCTCAAACAAGGTCAATAAGTGAATAGTTCTTGGAAACACTGTTTGTACATACAAACTGCGTATCTCATTCTCAGTGCGGTCTTCAGCAGTGTTGCCAACTTGGCGACTTTGTCGCTAGATTTAGCGACTTTTCAGACCCCTTTGGTGACTTATTTTTCAAAGAGCGACTAGCGACAAATCTAGCTACTTTCTGAATAAGCCTTGGCGGTTTAGCAAAACATTCTACTTCACTTCTACTGCCCCGCGAGAGCGAGTTTTTGCCTTCCCAGCGCAGCACCGCCTCTTTCTGTCTACTCTGTTCAGTGAGCGGCAGGGAGAAGCAGCACATTCAGTTCAGACCGCACTGACGGGTGAATGAGATACGCATGTACAAACAGTGTTTCCAAGAACTAATCACTTATTGAGCTTGTTTGAGCATTTATGATTTAAAACACGATGACTGTTTGGACGCATAAACACAGATGGTATTCAACGAAAGTGACTGCTGGTGTGTAGTTTTAAGTGGTTGAGTTCACTCGCTATTACATAGTTTTTGTTGTCTGCCAACAGAAACAGAAAAATAAGTAATTAATTTAGTATAATACTGTATACAACTGTTCAGAGAGCAGAGATATGAAGCAGACCTGAACCGCTTAGCTTGTCAGATACTACGTGATGACGTCACTGATATGCAAATTAGTGTGTGACGTCATCTGGTGACATTTAGCGACTTTTCGGGAAGGCTTTAGCTACTTTCCATTGAAAAGAGTTGGCAACACTGGTGTGCGTGCATTTCGGGTCGGAACTCGATACAGAGAGCAGAGGAGAATTGTAAAGGCGTGACCACGTAGAATTTAAATGACATGCCGCCATGTAAATAAGATTAATAACATAATGCTATTTAGTTTGTTTAGTAAGAGAACAAGGTATAGACATGTTATATAGGAAAGGTAACCTTAAATGACTTCTCTTGTGATCTAACGCTACATAAAAAATTAAATTAACTTGACCTTCAAGGGGGGAGGGAGGTGCCGTTTGAGAGGCGGGGCACCCCCCTAAGGTAATGGTAGGGGAAACACTGAATGTGACAAGTGTTAGGATGGCAATCATGGAGTAAGCATTTAAAATGACTTTCTATTACTTTATCGAATGCGTCACGCGGCACATCAAAATTACTGAAGTGGTGCACATTTAATGTTTTTGTGGATCGCTTATGGTGCATTGGAATGTGTCATTTGCGCTTTGACTCAACACAACATTACTTTCACCTTGCAGCCAGCCTTTACGCAGAGGCTCAAGTTAAGATGTATGCGAAGATGTGCTTTCATATTGTACTCTAGATACTGGCGAGTGAGAGAGAGCGCGCGCAACTATTTTTTAATCTATGATGAATAAACTTTCAGTTAATCTGCGGGTCACATGCATTCCGAACCGTAGAAAACAATCTGTAGGGTGGTAGCTCAACCAATATCTTAAATGATTTCTAGCTGCATTTTCATGTTAACTTAATAAAAAGTAATATGAGTAAATATAAATGATATAAAGTAAGTGTTGACTACGTGATGACTTGAAGAATGTTTTTTCACTAAACATTTTGAGTCTTCTATTCAAACTATGCTTTTTTATAAAAAACATATTTTTATTTTCTAGAGCAAGAAAAAATATTGAGAGAGGTATATTGAGTATGATCAAAGTTTGGACCTCTCTATAGGATGTGAGAATGTTATCAGCCACACTCACATTTGTGTGCATTCCCTTTTTCTCTCTTTGTGTGGGAGTGTGTTTCTCACGTTTCTTACGGCTAAATCACCCCAGTCTGCTCTGTTTGACCATCTGGGGCCAGATGCCCCCCTCTCCCCTCATGTCTATAGACGTTTCTGTGTTTTTTTTCCTTTGGCTCTCAGTGGTAGTTTTGCGTTCACACAGGGTTTCTGCAGCAACCTTTGTTAACATGACATGGGGCCGTCTGCATTAGCAACACAATGGTGCCCCTCTGAAGCGATTGCCCTAGTCGAGTGTTTGTCTGGTCTGGATGTCTGTTAGAGAGGGTTTGAGATAATGAACAAAAGTTTTTTTTCCAATTTCTGTTGTAATGATTTTGTCCATCTGTCCTAACAGAAATTAGACAATTGTTGTGCAGTTGTGTGTAGCAGTCGTATATACTGCTTATATACTTTTTAAAAGTGGGGTTGGTTACCCCTCTTTAAAATGTATTCAATTATATAAGCTATGCAGTATGTATATGCATAACAACATCATGCCACGGCCATCATTTTTTTAAAGATATAGTATCAAGTTGGAGTTTTAAAAAAGAATTTATTCCATTTTAAATAAGAACCTCTTTTGTGAAGAACCGCTTGGAATTTGTTACTTATTTTTGGCACATTGACAAATTTTATTGCTTTGATGACATATTACAACCACATGTTAGTATATTGATACACTTTTTTTTACCTCTCCTAGATTCTGAAACAATTAGCAAATCCGATATTCCAAAACAGCCGTAGTCTATAAAGTGTTGTGACATGCATGTGTGCTTTCAAGTGCACAACAGCATATTAAATGGTTTGTCTGGAGCTTTATAATAGAACATTGTGTCTTTGACTTAAAGCCATCTGGGGACAGAGAGCCACAGTTGCTGGGCATGTGTGTGATAGAAAGCATAAAGGCAAGTGTGTTGTTTTTGTAAGATCAAGGGTCAGTGGAGGTCAAAAGCTTCACCAGCCATCTACCCACCCTTATGAAATACCCTCACACACTCTTGCCATTTAAATGAAAAGCATAATAAAACAAGCAGAAAAATAGAAACATGTGAAATGATAGATATGATTGGCCAAAATGCATTAGGAACTGTGTCGTCATTTTATATGAGAGGCCATTCAAGACATTATTCAAACTTTACTCGTGCACACTGTCAAAGTCTCTCTCGCACACTATTAAACTCTCTTGCACACACCATCAAACTTTCTCGCGCACACTATCAAACTCTCTCTCACACATTATCAAACTCTCTCTCACACCATCAAACTCTCTCACACACACTACTAAACTCATTCACACGCACACTATCAAACCCTTCTGCGTCATCATCCCGCGCCCATAAGGAGGCGGCGTCACCACGCAAAGAATCTGCGCAAAAAATCATGGGAGCCCGAAGTGACCATCAGTTGTACGCTTCGAAATCCTTCATTCTGAAGGGCCCTTTGTGGTGGCCAGTTATGAGCACTTCGGTTTAGAACGACCCTTCAGTATGGCGGCCATGATTGTTGTCACTCCGAAGGGCCCTTCGGAGGGCAATATATCCCAGTTGGAATGCAGGGGAAGGCTGAAAAGCGACGATCGACCGAAAAGCGATGATTGACCTATGTAGCTGCGTCTGATTTCGCTCACTTGTTCACTCATTCACTATTCCCTATATAGCGAATGCTAAATAGTCCACTATATAGCCAAGAAGTGAATGAAAGTGAATGAACAATTTTGGACACTGACGTAATATATCCTGCATCTAACAGTACTGTCACGGACATTCGTCATAACGTTTATATTACACCTGTGTGGCTTTATGGATTTTTTTGTAAAATGGTAAAGTTCATTTTTACATTATATGTCACTATTATTGTATTAGTTTTTAATACAGAGAACAAAACAAATGTTTGCCACGTTTATTTGCTATTACATTTATTACGTTTATTAAAATTACTTAATATTTTAAAAATAAATCACTGCTGTATATAACATTCATTTAATCTGTTTATTCTCAAAAAGTAGAAAATAACTGTCAACAAGAACAAGCACAAGTGTATAAACGTACATTCGTGGCATTAACGGTCACTCTCCTCCAGCTGATTCTAATCAGACGGTTTATTCGCGTTGTATCATGAGAAATATGAGTGAGCGAGTGTACATCGGATGTGCACTCAAAATCAGAATGCATTGTGGGTAAAAAGTAGTGAACAAATGAATTGTTTACTCAGAATTCGGACAACACTACAAAATGGCGGACATCCGATATAGATGGTATGGACGTGTCGTCACTTTACCACGTGAGCAAGCCGGAGCGCGCCCCCATGGGTGGCAAAACACTCAGCCAAATGACTGCTTACAATATCAGGAAACGCAATTCCGTGCAACATTTCAGTGTCCAGGAACACCGGATTCCTTTGTAAGTCATAGGAAAGTCGTAAGGATCACCGTCGAGTCCAGCTGATGGTAATTTCAGCAAATAATTGCGTGTTTTAGTCCAGCTTTTCTTTGTTTCTCCTATTCTCCTCAGCCATTTTGCTGGGTGTTTTGCCACCCAGAGGAGCGTGTCCTAGGGCATGTCCCAACATGTTCACGTGGGAAAGTGACGTCAATGCATACCCTCTATAGTGCACTATATAGGAGATAGGGGGCGAATTCAGACACAGCTTGTATTTACAACTGACTGACTCTGATTTTGGTGTTCAGCCAATCAAAAATCACGTACGTTAGCATTTGCTCACTCACACAGTAGCGCAGAGTTTGTGCGAGAGAGTTTGATAGTGTGTGTGTGAATGAGTTTAGTAGTGTGTGAGAGAGAGTTTAGTCG
The DNA here is from genome assembly GCF_024868665.1 of Triplophysa rosa. Classification (NCBI taxonomy): domain Eukaryota; kingdom Metazoa; phylum Chordata; class Actinopteri; order Cypriniformes; family Nemacheilidae; genus Triplophysa; species Triplophysa rosa. The sequence goes on along the minus strand of NC_079893.1, from coordinate 25,578,484 downwards.
TGCACAAGAGAGAGTTTGATAGTGCGTGTGTGAATGAGTTTAGTAGTGTGTGAGAGAGTTTGATAGTGTGTGTGAAAGCTTTGATAATGTGTGTGAGTAAAGTTTGAATAATGTCTTAAATGGCGCCTCATCATTTTAAGCACATCGATCCTTTTTTATTTAAACCTCTCAACCACTTCAGCATATTTTGTTCAGTTTTTACTTTCGTGTAAGAGACATCATCTGAGATAGTTCACCCAAAAATGAAAATTCTATCATCATTTACTCGCCTTCAGATTATTCCAGACCTGCAAACATTTTTTTGTTCTGCTGCAGCTGAACACAAGGAAAGATATTTGGAAGAATGTCTGTAACCAAACAGATCCCATCCCCCGTTGTATTTATTTCCCCTGCTATGGCAGTAAATGATGAATGAGATCTGTTTCATGTAAAAATCCACATGCGAAAATGACTGTTATTGAATATGATCAGCTGGTAATGTTGAATGGATTATATTGTTGTTGATTTTGTTTATTTTAGGGTACCGACAGTGCCAGTGAAAAACCTTAATGACTCCAGTACTGTTCTTCCTGCTTTAGCTGGTAGGAAAAAAGAAGACATTCTTACTGCATTAGTATCTGTCAAATTAATTAGTGATTTATAAATAAGAGACAAAATGAAAATTAATTTTGAGCATTTTGATATGTTACAGGTATTACTGGCATTCTGATGAGTGCAGCTGGACTACCTGTGTGCTTGACTCGCCCACCTAAAGTAGTTCTACATCCCCCACCTGTCAGCAAGAGCGACATCAAACCAATTCCTGGCGTTGGACACGGTTGCCGCAAGACCACTAAGAAGCAAGCCCACAAAGGTGAGAATCCTTGAGGACATGCATTTAAAAGTATGTTTATGGCGTAGGGAAGTAGAGTTAAGGCCTGTAGACATCTAGAATTGAAGATCAGGAGTCACAAGGATCCAAGAAATGAAAGATAATTTTACGTAAAATTTGCAGTCAAGATTCAGCTTTACTGCTCAGTTTACAATTTCAAATAGCAATACTTACAAGAAATAGGTATTGGTTATTTGGAGTTCAGACAACGTTTTTTTTTGTATACCTTTATTAATTATTGGTATGCAGGATTGTCGCTAGGTTTAGGTCGAATATGATCTCATCATCTGAAATCAGAATGCCATAGATCGGTCTTCATATATGCCACAACCAATGCTTTTCCATGGTTACAATTGCAACATTTTCAAGCGCCAGAGAGAGGACAGAGAAAGTCTCATTCAAGGTGAAGTTGCTCCAGAGAGGTGCTGTTATCTCCCTCGTTCCCAAAACAGTAGAGATACATGTGAACATTCATCTTGTTCAGAGGGGGCAAACGGTAAATATAGGATTTTGATTCAAAACGACTAATTTGGTGCAACACAAACAGAATCCAGTAGATGGCGCTAGCCTGCTGTATTTTCAATTCACTGGTGCCTTGACATGAATTTAAAAAAAATGAGCGCTGCAGAAATAGGAAAGTGACTCAGAATCAGTGGAGGCTGGTGCTAAAAATATTTGGGGGGGTGCAAACAAACTGAAAATCCAACTGTCAGTAATGCAAGACTATAACTAGCCATTAATCAGGTGATGTATCATTATTACAGTCAATGCTAATACATGCAAATAAATGTACTATGAATCAGTGAATTTGAATTGAATGTGGGTTTATTATCAGTAATGAAGTAATCAAGGTAATCATTAAAAAAAAAACACTATAGTTACCCAATCATTGGCCAGTAACACTATTTGAAAATAAATTTTGCTCTCCTTTCTTTCTGACTTGCAAATTTCTCCTTCTGGTTAAAGTCAATGATCTCAGTCACCATTCTCTTCTCCATTGACAGCATGGTCGATGCATTTAGCCTCTCCTGGGTCATGCTATTTCTCAGAAAAGTCTTAACTCTTTTCAAAGTTGAGAAACACCTCTTAGCCTCTGCTGTGGTCATGGGTGTGGTGATGAGGATCTTTAGGAGAGTGACAGTCTCTGAAAAGACTTCTTCAAGATTGTTCTCCTTAAACAGCTGCAGTAGGTCCACAGCACCACAACAGGTTCTGAACTCTTCCTTGCAGTAGATGAGACTAAGCTCTGTCTTTAGCTTACTCCCATTGAGCACTGGATAGGCCTTCAAAGTCCTACTCCGTGCATCTTCAGGAAACGCCACTGTGTACTGTTCAAACCTGTCTGCTTGCAGCAAGGTGGCACTAACGAGGTGGCTTGTGAAGCAGAACCGTTCCATGGTGTGTTGGAGTATGGTGTCACAGACCTACAGAGTGAAGGACAAAAACAAAAATGATGTAGTGATGACAAAATGTCAATTTCAACTGCAACATTTAAAATGATCAGTTTTAAGTTATAGAGAGACGGAGACCAGTTTCAGTGTTTGAATCCCTGATTTAGCCAAACTTCATACATATGGACTAGACAAACATGCCAAGTTTCATGAACTTCTGATGCTTAGGGCGCTAATAGCATTTTTTATTATCAGCCATTTTCATATCAATCACATAAAGAGGGCACACCAGAGGAAACCTAAGAATAACAAATCTATTTAGATCAGTATTTAAAGACTATGAAAATGGTTAAATATGAAAATGGTTAAATAGATTGACTTGTAGTAAAATATGCATTGCAAATAAATGTAGTATAGTTTCATAAAGTTTAATAAAGCCCAATATCAAAGGATCTACTCTTTGCTACAATATTTAAGCAAAAAATGTATAAACTCAAAGACACGAGAACACATTTAGTACCCAAAGAGGGTAAATGAAACCATGCTGTTTAACTTGTTGTTAATATTTACTTTCTTTTTGATAGCTTCCTTTGATAGCTTTTCTATGAAAAACTGCAGAGTAACAAGGACTACAATAAACTTACTCTGTTGCAATCCGTTCATGGACCTCTGGACTAAGCGACCGCCGCCTCTTTGGTTGAGAAGCTCCTTCACTGCTTTGGTTAACCAGAGAATGGAGAGAATTTCTGCAAAGGATTAAGAAAATGTATGACTAATAACAATAATAATGATAACAAATACAAAAGGAGGAATACAGCTGCTACCTGATCTTCTGTATGTCCTGCTGGAACTGCTGGATGCTCCCCTTAATGGGGACTGAATCTATGTCCTTCTTCTGGAGTTTGGCATAGAGGATGTCCACGTGTGGCATGACGTTGTGGAAAAGTTGCAGAAAAAATGTAAAATCCTGATCCTCCAGCAGCATGGCAAAGCCTCCTGCCTCTCTGGTGGTAACAGGGTCAAAGTCACCTGAGTCTCGAATAGTTTCAAAACAGCAAATGAGGCCCTCTCTGTGCTCAAACACTGTATTGATGGCACGGCTGTGGAAGTTCCATCTAACACTGCTTGATGTTGGTAGTCTATGGGCAACTTTATCAAGAACATCTGTGCGCTTGGGTGATCTTGAAAAAAAGCTGGCAAATCCTCCAAGGTTAGAAAAAAATTCTAACTTTGGGTATGTGAGAAGTGGCCTTTTGCATTACAGTGTTATTAGATAGAGCTGATGCGCATAGCAGTGGATGTAATGGGCATTTGGGTACACATCTTGAATCTTCCTTTGAACACCTGCAGTGGCACCTCTCATCACGCTGGCTCCATCATACGCTAGGGAGATGAGTTTACACTTCTGATCCTCTGGAAGGATGACAGTAAGATGCTCTTTTAGTGCTGTAGCGATGGAATCAGCTGTAGTTGAAAGCAGATGAATAAAAGCAAAAAACCTCTCCTGTACGTTGCTTTTGCCATCAATGTAGCACAAGTTGGTACTGTGTGGCAATATCAGTGGTCTCGTTGGCCTGGATTGATAGAAAATCGCTGTTTTGTGCTTCTTGGATTATGTGTTCCCTCATAACAGACAACATACAGTCCAACAGCTCGTTCTGCACGGTTTTCGAAGTTCCCTTAAACACAGAGGCATTCTCGAGGTGCTCTTTCAAAACTCCATCAAGAGAAGCAACAAAGCCACGGAATATCCCGGGGTTATCTGAGCTCTCGCTCTCATTGTGGCCACGCAAAGCCAGCTCAAATGCGCCACAAAATTTTACACAGTCTATTATTCTAGACAGGATGTGTCGATTTTTTGTGACCTCTTCATTGTGCCTTCTAATGCCAATCCTGTAGCCTTCATCTAGCTGTTCAGCAATGCTAAGCTTCCCAAAAAACTGGAGCCTCATAGCGTTGTCAAGATGGCTGCGGCTACTTTCATGTCGCTTGCACTTATCAGAGAGATGTTTTAAATTGCAAACCCCTGTTGTTGTCCACAACGTTTCGGTGCCAGGATTTTGAAATGGCAAACAGGGAAAACAATAAAAGGCATGATTTACATCGCATCCAGCTAGCCAACTCCGTTTTCCAAAAGAAGTGCCGGAAAAGCACCGAGTGTAAGATCCAAGCTCCTTGATTTTTCCCCGTTTTTTTTTCTTCATCCGAACGCCTTTGGAACGGGTATTCTTGTAAAGATAAAACCGAATTTTCTTTCATCTCGATATAATTTCTCTTGCTTCCACATTAATCAGTACCAGTCAAATGACAATCTGCTCAGCGGTAATGAGAGGCGTTAAGAACGGTCCAATCACATGAGGCCAAAAATATAAAAACAATATTGATTCGCTTACAACAAAAGTGGGAGAGTACACTCGTTTGTCTGGCGCCCCGCACACACGTATGAACAAAATACAATTTTTATTTTTTAATAAATGATAATATGACTAACGGTGGAGAATAGTACGACTAAATTATTTTATTTTGTTATTAATTTGCGATATATATTAAACTTTTTTATCTAGTTATCTAGTAATGCAGTTTAGATGATTTGATAAAAATTGTAAACACATGTAAAAATTCATATGAAATGAGAATTGTTTTTGTCAAAGGTTTTACTCAGATTGTAATAGAATGTTTTTTTTAGAACTGCATACATATGTTTTCACATTTGTATGTAAATCTATTCATATGCTCTAGGGTAGAGATACAGAGATCCAGAACACTGCTTTTAAGGTCTTTTTATTTTAAATATATAAGTGTTTATACCAACAGTACACTTGTAAATAAAAGGGATTAATTTGTCTTGTATATACTGTGTAAAAGTGAAACAACCATCGAGTGGCCACCATTGGCGATATTGTGGTTTAATATTTTGCTGATTAAATATTAAATATATAACTGATCTCTTCTTTGTAAATCAGTGGTTCTCAACAAGGGGGCCAGCGGATTTGCTAGGGGGCCTTAAGATGACTAATATTTAAAATTATACAAAATAGCATCAAAGAAATACATTAAACATTTATTATTAAAAAGGCCAAATATTAAGAAATATCTTGTTTTTTAAAGTCTTTGCATAATTAACATAGCTGATGTGTTTTTAGGAAGAACGCCAGAGGAGGTGGTGAAGAAATACTTGCAGAAGGTCAGGAATCCACCAGAAGAAGTAAGACATCCTTAGTATTTTTACATGATGTAGGTAATCGGTTGAACTCCGGGCCTAAAAACTTGCTGGACTGGAACCCTGATGACGTACTCTAGGGTGCGGGGGCGGAAAAATGTAGCATTGTTGTCTTGAGCGTAGACGTTGTCGATGGCAGTGGTGTTGTGGAAAGTAACTTTGAATTGCATTTCTCTGAAGATTTAAATACGTTTTGAATCTTTAGCACGGGAAATGCGAACCGCGTCAATGAAAGAGATATGAGTTTACACCATGTTTTTCTTAAATAGTACAAAACCAACAGAAATGGTTAGCATTTAGCTAAACTGTGCACCTTTGCGAAAAAAATTCTATATAAACAATTAATATAATATGGATCAGTAGTGGACGTATTGCATTAAATCACCAAAAAATAGTTTCACCGGTACGCCCCTAGGCATGCATCATTTCACACGTTTGCACACCCGTGCATGCTGCATGTGGTTTGCATAACGTGACATTCCATGATAACATAACATTTCAGAAGAGTTGTAACTATTTTTTAGAATTATTCTTCTAATTCCAAAATGAGTTGCCTAACATGTAAACAAAATTGGATGTGTTATGTAAGCATTATGTATATCCTTTCAGGATTGCACTATATGCATGGAAGCTCTGGGGGGACCATCGGGATATAAGGGTCCGGGTGTGACGAGCGTTTCACGTACAGAGTCAATAGGAAGACTGACACAGTGTGGGCATGTGTATCATCTGCAGTGCCTGGTTGCCATGTATAACAATGGCAACAAAGATGGTAGCCTGCAGTGTCCCACGTGCAAGACAATATACGGAGTAAAAACGGGCAACCAGCCACCTGGTAAGATGGAGTACCATGTCATCCCTCACTCGCTGCCAGGACACCCGGACTACAAAACCATTCGCATCATCTACAACATACCGTCCGGCATACAGGTATGACTAATTTAGTGTATTAGGTTATCTAAACCCTTAAAAGTATAACTCGACTGAACTTAAGTATGTGTTGATGTGATGTGAGCAGCTTTTTTAATGCATCATACTGGCTGTTCTTGCCCTTAGGGGTCGCAACATGATTTCCAGAAATCATTTTTTTTATTAGAAATATCGTTATCTGTTATTTTGGGGGTCGTGGGCTCAAAAGTTTAGGAACCTCTGATCTATACTATGATCACTTGGCTCATTCTTAAAAGACTGCATTTTTTAGTCAGTCTGCATAATTATCTCAAAGCACATTTATTGATTATTTGCGTATATATTCTGTTCATTACTATATACATTTTTTCGTCTTCTTTTTTTAGGGTCCAGGGCATCCAGACCCAGGGAAGCCGTTCACTGCAAGAGGATTTCCACGTCATTGCTATCTTCCAGATAATGAAAAAGGGCGCAAGGCAAGTCCTACAAAACCGTGTATACAATGTATTCATTCACTTGGTTTTGTTTTACAGAATTTAATAACAGTTTAAGTTTTTTAAGCAACTGGACAAAAGTAGAACAGATGTCTAGGAAGTCGTCTTAAATAATTCTGAAAATCCTCTATATTTATTTAATAATCCTCATTTAAAATGTACACAATTGCCTGAGGGTGGAATTTGAACTATGAAGAAACGTGAACTCTCAAATTGACTCTCAAAGCCACTTTGTGATAAATGTACAAGGTTTGAAATGGAAACAACTATGTAGAAGTTATTGTATTGAATCATCTGCAAATCAGTCAAAACAGCTTTAAATGAAATGGAACAGCTCTAAATCCATATAAGCCAAAAAAGTAACCGTGGGAAATCTGGAACGTGGAAAAAGTGTTTCTAATAATGTCCACTTGTTGCAATGTTCTCAGGTGTTAAGGATGTTGTTGGTGGCGTGGGATCGAAGAATAATCTTCTCAGTTGGCACCTCTAGCACAACAGGAGAATCAGACACTGTCATCTGGAATGAGATCCATCACAAAACAGAATTTGGCTCCAATCTTACTGGACATGGCTATCCAGACCCTGGCTATCTTGACAACATACTGGAGGAGTTGAAGGCCCAGGGCATCACTGAAGAGGAGGAAAAACAACAGTGAGGAGGAGGCAAAAAATAAAAACAATGCGATTCGGGAACTTGTGGATGGTAGACGTTCTGGATGCTGTTGAAATGGGGGTGTTTTCTGCATAGGATTTGTAAATAAGCTAGAAGAAATCCTCAGTACTCCTTGCTTGTGTTTGAGTAGCAACTAAGATAATACTGTTTGGTTAAGGATGAACAGGAAATTTGTAAGTATGAGAGGAAAGAAAGGAACCTGTGGGAGAAGGCAGAATGGGAGGTGGAAGAGACTCGAGAGGTGGAAAATGAGGGATGTGAAGTGATCAAGAAAGTTGTTTGCAAGGGACAGGTTTTATTTGTTCAGTCATGTTGTAGTATGAGGTTGTTTGAGTTGAGTGAAACAAATGCAAGCATGGGTATATACACAATAACCAATAGGATTTCTTTCCCCAAAGCATTCCCAAGCTGTTCACTAGAACTGAGAGCTTTGCATACTGAGTGTTGTGTTATGATTAGTAGTATTATGCAACATTTTCCTGTGTATCAAATATTAGGTTTTCAGAACTTTGAATTTTATCCACAAACGTACAAAAATATGAGTTCTCTGGAAGTAAACGTAGAATAATGATTATCTTGATTTAAAGATAACAGTTGAGTCATTTATGCTGGATTACGGGGGAAATAATACAAGTAGAAAAATAAGTGATGCTGTTTAAAATCTCCCATATAACGGTACAAAAACTATTAGGTGCTTTAAGGAATGAAGTGCTTCTGCGCTTAGAGGTTAAGGTACATTTTTTACAATGAAGCTGCATTAACAGTGCTTTTGGACGGTCTATCATTGAAATAGATTGCACAGTTCTTAGTAATACCTCAGCCTTTTTGTACATATAGCGAGTCCAGAAATGGCAGGGCTTTAAAGTTAGAACATTTTTGGAGGTTGCAAAACTGCTTAATTTTCACATTTCAGACATTGTACATATTCTCAGCTTTTTAAAAGTAGAAAGTCCTCATGCTAAAGAATTAAAGTGATAGTTCACCCAAAAAATACAAATTCTGTCATCATTTACTCACATTCTTGTCATTTCAAAGCTGTATGACTTTCTTTCTCCCACAGAACACAAAATATGTTTTGAAGAATGTAACTGGCCCCCATTCACTTGCATTGGTTTTGTGTCTATAGAATAGAAATTAATGGGGGCCAGTGCTGTTTGGTTACCAACATCTTTTTGTGTTCTGCAGAAGAAAGTACGTCATGAAGGTGAGTAAATGATGACAGAATTTTAATTTTGGGCCGAACTATCACTGACGAAAATGGTGGGAGAGCAAGCATTTCATAGATGAATACTAGTTTAATAATCCCCAAGGGACAGTGTAGCAATATTTTGCCAAAATGAATTCACTGCCAATTCATATACTTACAGAAAAGATTTTGCGTACAAAACAAATGGTATGAACAGCTCTCAACTCAGATTACCAACTGTTTCTTTGTCCAGTTTCTGTTAGGTCAATAATTTACCTGTTTTACAATTAGCCACTTCTAGTGAATTCTAGAACATGCCGTTGTTTGGCATGCGTGTGTGTTTGTGTACATGTGGATGTTTGCGTTTGTGAGCTGTACGTTTCCATTGGTGCATTGTTGTATTCATTTCTATGTAAGTCGAGTGCCATGCTGTCAGAAGTGTACTTCTCCACCCTTAAACTACGTCATTGGGAGCTTTCTCCTGCTTCAGAAATGTATAGTCATGCGTATGCATGCAGTTGTGCTTTATTAAATATGAGTGTATGCTATGCATCCACCAGCCAGAGTTGAGGTACAGTTTGTTACTGATCTGCATAATTTTCTTAGTTTTTTGTATTTCTTTTTATATTGATTTTTAAAAATATATTTTCTTAGCTAACTAATTATGTTTATTATTTAGAATTTTTATGCATAAATAAATGTATGTCTAAACTGTTTTTAGTTTATTTTTGTGTACCAATATAATAAATGCTATTTTTGTTTTTATGATTTTTTTAAATGGCTCTAAAGACGGGCTTTAAGGTTTCTTTTCAAACGTCATTATATAAAATGTCCTAATCTGATACCCAGCAACCTCTGTTTTGTAAGACCTGGTTTAAAATCTTATCAGGCCATGCTGAGGAGCTATGAGTTAAAATAAATTGATATTGGAAAATCAAAATGCCTACATAAATTATTAAAAAATGAAAAAGACGTTTTCATTGTGTTTATTAAAGATATTTTTTTTCATGTTCAATGAATTCATCAAGCATTGCCACCCTGTTAATGCAATTTCGTTAACACGATTCTAAATAGCTACCTTGATCAAAAGCAGCTGCCATTTTGGTTAGAAAATTTTCACCATGTTATATTTTGTTATTTTCATACACAGTATAGTGTGGCATTTTTCACATGTAAAAAGAACCTAAATGATACCCATGCTTTGTGATTTTTTTATACATTCATCCTATAAAATGTTGCTTTATCTTGACTGATCTTGTGATAAGTCAATGTCAAGATCTTTCAGTATGACCTAAAAAGTATTTTTAATTATAAGGCAGAGTACAACGTCAAATGTAATGCAAGATGGGCACTTATGTTAGTCACAATGGGCCGGTTGCACCAGCTGGACGTACACCCGGTCGTAAACAGTCTGGACGTAAAATGCGCCATAAGACCTGTGCAGAATTTATACCGGTTGCACCACCAAGGCGTAGCTACGCACATCTGAGACTAAATCTTACGCCTAGTTAGAGGTAGGAGGCGTAAGGAAAAATTCTTGACGTTTTTCCGTGGAGAAAAAAATACAGTAGGCCTATGAAATTGAGATAATGTCGCTCTTCATTGCTAAATTAGTGCACATATAACATTACCACACGAGCGCGATTTGTGAGCAGTAGGATGTGCTGTTTGCTGTTGCGGAAGAAAAGGAAGAAAGCACAAACGATAAGATATTTGAGATGTCTTAAGTAAACTAACCGGAGGAGCAAGAAACTTTAATTTAATACCCAAAATAGCGCTGGGTTATTTCAAATTAATTCACAAGAACGAATGAAAGGCTAATGCTCTTGTTGAGTTTTATTTTCAATTATATTTACATGACATGAACAGAACCAAATCTGCTGTCATCTGCAGTTAACTGCATTTCACGAAGACAGATCATTTTAGGGACGTTATTCGGGGGAAAATATAATAGAATGGGATGAAATAATGGAGTAAATTAATTGAGAATAAGATGCAGGTAAAGTTTTTTGTCCACTGGACGAGTTAAAACTCTATAATCTAATTAAAAGAAATTAACTAAAATATCTCTTTATATAGAATATATAACAAATATGTTGAATCATTTCATACTGCACCCAAACGAAATGTGATGTTTTAGAATTTATTTGTAGCCTAATGGCTTCGGTTTCCATGCTCCCGGTCCTACTTAACACATTTAACACATTCCGCCCTGCCGATAACTTACAGGAAGGTTTCATTTTAGCAGCACTTAATTTTTAGAATTAATCAACGAATTATCACAGCAGTTATAGGCTATATGAAACAGACGGAATGAAGTGCTGCTTCATGTCGTCGTCTTTTTCCTAATTTCGTTAGGCTATTGTATTTGCATGCAAGTTTTTTCTAGTTTCGTAAGAGTTTTTTTTCTTGTTTTTACTGTAATTTTGCTTTTCTTTTATAACTATTGTTCCTCTTTAACATATTTTAACAATCATTTGAGGCTGTAAGTCACTCTCAGTGCGATAGAATGAAGCCGCGGGGACGCGCATTGTCTAAACTGGGCGTAGCTGCGCCTGGTCGTAGTTTTAGATGGTGCAACAGGTGTAAATATTTATCACAAGTCTGGACGTAGTTAAATCCGACGTTGGGGTTACACCCAACTTTTTTACGTCCAGCTGGTGCAACCGGCCCCATGTCTCTTATTGTCCACCAGCAGGCGCTGTTAACACCGTTCTGAACATGCGGAAGGTTGGCCAAGTATCTAGTCGCCTGGCTTCGACTCTGATCTTTATACCTTTTTGGAAGTTCAATTGTTTATTTTGGGCTATTATCAAATTTTGTCTTTGAATGTAATCCGATGAATAATTGCTATTTGGCCAGGTTTTCATTCGACGAACTACTTTGTACAATTGTGCAATTCACTTTGATTGTCACATCACAGGTGTACAGGGATTGAAAAATTGTGTGCTTAGTTCCTGGCAGCTAAACACAATAATACATAATATATAGACAGTAGTACAATATACAGACTTTACACAATGCTTAAAAAAGAGAGGACATAAAGACAAGATGTGCCATTAGTGAAGGTGAGTCTATGCGAGCGTGCGGTTATAATATGATGTCAAATTGGAGATAAAGAGATAAAATGCTAAGGCCCGGTTTCACAGACATAGTTTATCTTAAGGCAGGACCATGCCTTAGTTGAATTAAGTTATTTATGTCACTTTTATAAAAATGCATTAGATGAATACATTACTGGTGTGCATCTTGAGACAAAACAAAGGAACTGATATATTTTAAGATATTACTGGGCAAGTTATATTCAGTTAAGACAGGCCACACATTCATTTTAGTCTGGGACTAGCCTTAAACCTTGTCTGTGAAACCGGGCCTATATGTATTGGCTTTATGGTATCATTCAGCGCTTTTGATTTGATCTTTGGGATTCTTACAAATCTCATCTATGTCATATTTTAATTCACAACAGTGCTTTAAAGTTTGCTCTGTGATAAGTATAGGGCATACATGTATTTATGTTTGCATTTTTGCTCAGTGACTCAATTAAGAGCTGTAGATGTGTAATTTGGGGTGAGGTTTATGAGTAGATGATGACCAGGAAGGGATTAGGAAGGGCCAAAGTAGAGGTGATGTAGGTTAACTACATCACGTTTTCCAGGATTTTGCAGTTACTGAAAGCCATTGTAGGCATCTGCATCATCACGGTGTAGAGAGGATCCATATATAGGGCAGATTAAAGCCTGTTTTATGAAGTCAGTTGAAATCTTGTCCATGGGCTGCACATCCCCAATTTCATTTTGGAAGCTATATACGCTATTTTGTGGTCTTCTTGTTTTACAATGATCCACTTCTAGTGAGATAAAACCGTTTGGCATGTGTGTGTGTCTATGTGCAGAACAGGTGGATACTTTTTGTATGAGCCCTTGCATCATGTCTATGCATGTATTTGTATTTAAATGGAAGACTATGTGCTGTGCTTTAAAATATATGGCTAACATTAACATTAGTTATCACACTACTGTATTTATGGCCATGTTTGAACTGAAGTCACATTTTGAATTAAAAAAAAAGTTTTTAATTGAAATGGTTGTTTAAAATGAATTATTTTTTTGTAACAACAATATATATTATTGTTATTATTTAGATTTTTATTTTATTATTAATTTAATAACACATTCAAGAACGCATCTTATCATTTATTAAAAAATCATTACAAAAACTACCTAATCTAATTTTTTGTTTCAGAAAACAAATAGTTTAATACTGTAACTTCCTCCACAAATTATTGACTGTTAAATTGTGTCATTATTAAGCAACACCCAACATGTCCGAACAGCTGCTCAGACAAATGCAGGAACTCTCAAGACAGGTGCACCTTGTACAAGTAATGGTATCAAAGTTAACATTCAAATGTGATCACAATGAGGTCAGAAATTCAGATATGATTCATGGTTTTAGTCAGTAATTCTGCATTCCTTGCTTTATAATAACATGAAATGTCTCCACGAAAGGCCTCAAAACTGTGAGTCAGAGTCTATAGAATGGAAATGGCATATCCACCCTGTTAAAAATATATCTTTGAAAATAAATCTGAAAATATGTGAAGCTTTGGAGTAATTCAGGTTTATTAGGTGTGTAGATTTAAATAAGGATGACTGAACTTTTGCTCTCCTGTCCTGGTTTTAAGCTGCCCAACATCCATTTACTATTATGCCAGTGCTCTGTTCAGGTAAATAATTTAAAATAATTTAGACACCACATGTGAGGATAACTGTTAAGTCTTTTTAAAGTCTCCTATAAGCAACACAAAACAAGTTTAGCGAAAATGAGTTTTAGTATTGCGAAGGGTAATATTATGAAACGATGAGCACCATGGGAAAAAGCTTGGCAATTCCAGTCAGCACAATAACAACAATCACATGAAAACGAGACAAAGTATGTAGAACAATGATATATGATCCTATGTGAGTCACGAAAGTGAGTGAAAACAGGTTGAATGAGAAACATTTCCAAGTTGTGTTTAAGAATAACCTATGAGCTCAACCTACAGTAAGCTGGAGGTCTTTAGGGATCAGTAGACATTATACAAGTAAAGCGTTAAACACATTTCTAAGACACAATTATACTTGGCTACACTATAGTAGTACACGAGGTACTTTATGCGGTAATACTCAATAATGACTTCAGAGTGATTTGACAGAAGTTAAAGGCAGCCACATAATCTTTGTTTTCTTTGTACCAGTTTTGTTTAATGCCAATTAGTCATGGCAAAATAAGATTATTGGAAGCAGAATGACAAGCTGAAGCTATTTCATAGTATCAGGAGCTGCGGCAGAAATGACACAATAATTTGGCAAACAAATTCATTTCAAGAACAACAGGTTGGATTTGGAGCCAAATTTTTATTATACTATTTTATTTCTGTGTGACTGTGCCATCGAAATGCAAAAATGAACCAATTTAAACACCCCTGCTCATTGTACAGCAAACAAGTAAAGCTGATGAGGTTGTGGAGGGCAAATAGGGCACCCCTCTGTTATAAATCTTTGAATTACTTTATATCTAACATAACATAATTTTCATGTCAAATTCTTAAATGTAAATCTAAGAGACTGTTTAATCCAGCTCACAGGCCATGAATCCATGAATGGTATGTCTGCAAGGTATCATCTTAATTTAGCATTTACATTTTGCCAGATATCTCAACGTCAGAAATGAAATAATTTACATCTAAACGCGGTTTGAAAAAGCACGAGCAATTTGTCCCTTCACGCGTCCCGTAGTTCGGTTGTTTTAACTTTGTTTATTAGTTAGCAGAGTGTTTTCATTTTTTATTTACATGGATGGATTTAACTGTGTTTGCATATAATTTACAAGAACCGGTTATGGTCACAGAACGGGAAATATTGTAAATGAACTCTATATTACCTGTTTTTATTCAGAGTTGTCTGCAAAAAACAACACTTTTCATAACATGTTTTTGTAAACACAAAGAAAGTTTAACAACAACAGCTAGTAGACCCTCTCTACTCTACTTCGGCTACCAAAGGGCGCCAGCCTGTGAGGGCAAATGGGCAGCGCCTCAAGCCACAGTGCCACCCCGTGAACGCGTTCCAGCTCCCGTCGGGCCGCGAGTTTCAAAGGAGAAATAACTGAAATACAACCGGAGGGTGGCGGCCTGGCGGAAGATGGGTGTGAAAAACGGGAGTGTTGACAGGTATGCTCTGGATTCTCTGCCTAAAGATCAAGGTGTGGTGCCATGGGTGTAAAGAATCATTATTTCCTAAATGCTGTTCTTTCGCGTTCTTGTCTCTCAGTTTTTGGTTTTCTTTAAGCGCGCTTGTCAGCTATTAGAACAAGCGTCTTAATGAGCAGACAGGTTTCAACTGCGGTAAACTTGATGGATAGAATCCACAAATAACCAATCAGGAAACGCCAACATGACTGACGGAACGTTTAGCCAATTAAACGGCATCATTCCTTACATAAGGCAGTGATATTGAACCTTGGTAGGCCAATGAACAAAGTTTAAATGAAAAATAAAATGACTGGCATATAACTAAACAAATCAAATGAACGAGAGCAGGCAGCCCCCTGAAGGGCGGGGCCCCTGGGCTTCGAGCCCAGTCAAACCCAATGGTAAATCCGGCTTGCTGAGGGTGCTTTCACATTTGTTTAGGGGTGTAGAACCGGTCCTGCATTAATCTCTGTCCTATAGCATTTCAGATCAAATTCCGATGAGTAGAAGAAATTGTTCCCACGCAACTATTTGCAAACAAAGTTCACAGTTATGGTGGCGCACATATGGATAAGCCATGTTTTAAGCAGATAATTACTATTTATATACACACTGCTCGTCCAAAAAGTCACACACTCTAATATTCGCCGTGGCATCGTTTCGATACGCTTCTGCAATGTCACAATATTTAATCCCGCCCACAGTTGCGTTAATTTTTCGCCAAGATCTGGTACGATGGGAGAGTCTGGCTGCGCAAAGTCTTCTCCAGCATATCCCAAAGATTCTCAATGGGGTTAAGGTCTTGACTCCGTGGTGGCCAATCCATGTGTGAAAATTGTCTCATGCTCCCTGACCCACTCTTTCACAATTTGAGCCCGATGAATCCTGGCATTGTCATCTTGGAAAATGCCCGTGCCATCAGGGAAGAGAAAAATCCAATGATGGAATAACCTGGTCAGCTGACCTCAATATTTGGGCACATAAAGTTGCTGAACCTAGACCTGACCAACTGCAGCAACCCCAATCATAGCACTGCCCGTGGTGGTGACTTTTTTTTGGACGGGCAGTACCATGAAAACATGGGTAAACTAAAGTGAGGAAATGTCACATTTTTAGTTAGGCTACTATGGTCTTACAAAAAAATAGGCACAGTTATATTTGTGTTAAAACAAGTCTATGGTTAGCCGACTGTAATAAAACAATTCCGTAAGGGCACGTATGAAAAGTAAACTGAATTCACGATTAGCTATCCAGTGCAGCCAGATAAAATTAGTTTTATTTATAATTCGGTGAATTGTTATAATAACCCCCGAAAAATCAAAAGTGGGATTTTACTTCACAAGCAAAAACTCAACTAAGCATTTGAAATAGAAACACAATAAAATGGAATATTGAAATAGCAGTGGAAACGGGTAAAATTGTTCATGACAAAAGCAAAAGTTGTTTTTTCCACGAAACTGTCGCTATGCCTTGTATTCCAAAAAAGCAGAAGAACAACTTCGTTGCAGAACCAACTGCAGCCATTGAAGAAGGTCCGTAGGCTATAAACTGTTGCAATTCAGAATTATGAACAATTGAACCTGCTATCTTTGGGTGTGCCAAGACAATGACAATCTAAATAATTATACACTGTCCGCGGAAGAATATGAATTACAAGCATTTATTCTTGAGCAATCTCAGCATTGTTACCTTTGTACCAGATAATATTTTTTGAAATAATTTGAAATGGCCTCATAAGCATGATTTAAAAAAGGATATCTTACAAAAATGTAAAGGTAACCTATAAAATATTACAAAATGTAACGTTTAATATCTTAACTATAGTCCTGTTAAGATGAAAAACTAAATATAAAAAAAACTAACGTTATGAAAACTATATCTAAAAAACTTTCCATTTCCATTTACGCATTTGGCAGACGCTTTTATCTAAAGCGACTTACATTGCATTATACTATGCATTTGTTTCTAAGTACTGTGCAATTCCTGGGTTCCTACGCATGACTTTGGCGTTGCTATATAGCGCCATGCTCTAACCACTGAGCCAAAGGAAAGCCAAAACGTTGTACATTTTGTATTTAATTGTATTAATCTATTGATCACTTTTATAATTATAGGTGGTTGATCTTTAGTAACAACCGTAACTCCTTTGGCGGAAACATCTGTTACCATAGAAACTTAACGTAAGATCGACGTCCGTTGCTATCGTCAGGTCTCGGCATAAGGTGCAGCAATCCCTCAACCCCACTCCACCCAAAACATCAGCAACATTTTTGTATGCATTCAAAATCCTCAAGAATAGAATATTACGTTAGAAGTTAGAATATTATGCTGGACCGGTTTCCACGCCTTTCGACGTTTCAAAACATAATTCCAATAGCATTCCATCTCTTCATTTAACTGAAATTCAACAATTAGCCTACGTCAACAATTCACACAGAAGAATCCCATACGTCCTAAAATAACCCTCTGTCACTCAACGTTGGTTGCAGATATTAATTTGTACAAAAATAATAAAAGCATATTTTTCAAATTGTAGCGATTTGTTTCAGAGCAACTGCGTAATTTGAATTGCCATGTCTTGAATCTTTATTTTCAAGCTTACATCTAGAAATACATTCTGCATTTGCTTGCTATGTTTCATGGACATATTTTACTCTTTCGACTCTTTTCTCTTACATTATCAGATTACATTTACATTTATGGATTTGGCAGACGCTTTTATCCATTGCATTTTACTATACATTTGTATCTGAGTATGTGCAATCCCCTAGGATCGAGCCCATGACCGTGGCGTTGCTAGCACCATGCTCTAACCATTGACAGATTATTATCGAAACGAAGATTATTATCTAATAAAGATTATGAAGGCAAGCGACAATTCCAGTCTAACAAGATAAAAGTGCAATGTTATTGTTGGCAATACAATAAAAAAAATGCGGTTTGTTCAGCTTGGAACTAAAATAAATGCGTCTGTTGCGTGTAAAATTGGCCTCCAGATACATCTGTTCACACATTGTAGGAAATCTATGTAGCTGAAAAATTGCTGCAGTTATCTTCTTGATTTATAGAGAATAAATTGGCAATAATAATTCTTTTATTGTATTTCTTAAAAATGGTTTGAACTTTCTCACTCGGATAATATGTATATATTTAGATGTAAAATATATGTATATTGTTAAAATAAGTATATTATTATATTATATATATATATATAGAATTTATTTTTTTGTACATAATGAATAATGGTATACCAACAAACAGTACTTAATCCTATATACAGGCTTTGTTAGTAATAACTCAATATCATTCCTGCTGTCATTTTCTTTTCATACGCTTCCACCCACTAAAAAAATGTTCTTTTGAAGTAACTGACCTCATCTTCTATACTAACCTTTTTAACCATACACTCCCTCCTCTTTCTCACCTGCTCTTTTAGCAAAACACAACAAAAACGCATTCTCTAACAAAGGTTCAGGCCTAAACTCAACTTTCTGGTTACATCTAAAGTTTTCAATTGGCACAATCACAAATTACACTGTATGGCAACGTTCTGTTGAAAATTTTGATGTAACCAATTGCTAGAAAATTTGAGTTGAAGGCCTAATGTTTTTCCAATGAAGGTCTGAAATCCTTGATAAGTTTTTTATTCAATTAAAAAATGGTTATGTGACAGATACAGTATGTTCCGTATATCATGCAATCCATTTACATTGTATTCTCTTTCTTTTTCTGAAATAGAAACTTAAGTTGTGCTACACTTGAAGTTCCTCCATTATTTTACCTTGATACAGAACTATACCTCAATGTTTTTGACATCCTTCTGCCTTTTTTACTCCTAACTCTCACCTTTGTTTCTCTCCTTTGTTATTTTAGAACTATAGTAATCAAGTAATATGAGAAACTTGCCTCACAACTTCAGACTTGAAACCCAGAGCCACCAGACATCTGGTACTCATTTCTGGTATCCATAATGGTTGTTTACCACAACATGTATTGAAAATACCATTTTATGCCAAATACTCTCCACTGTCATGGCTGTCTCTGCCTTAGCATAATTATTTTCATTGTTTTTATTCATTAGTCCTGTGTGGAAACATCACATTATCACGCAAAAGTCCAAAAGCTTTCAAACTACACTCTTAAAAATAAAGGTGCTTAAAAGGTTCCTCACAGCCATGCCATAGATTAGAAGAACAAGAATTGTTGGTTCCACAAAGAACCATTCAGTCAAAGGTTCTTTAAATAACCATCTCTTTCTCACTTTTTATAATCTGAAGAAACTATTTTTCGCCACAAAGAACTGAAATGTTCTTCAGATGTTTAAAGGTTCTTTATGAAAACAAAAGGTTCTTCTATGGCATCGAAGAACCTTTTGAAGCACATTTTTTTAAGAGTGTAGTTTCCACATTCCCGAATATCACAGCCAATTGATTTTTATTTGGAAACCACTAGAAATTGTTATTTAAACCTAGTGGATGGTTGTAATAAATAAGTGAAGAAAAGCTGAACATACTTGTAACAGTGTGATTAGGAAAACAACAAATTTCTTTTTTATTAAAAATCTTATTTTTGCAGGGTTTATAACAGCTATAGGATTCTCTATAAGTTATCAAGTTATTTAATTTTTCCTTTAGCTGATGAATGGTGCCACTTTCATGGCTGCACAGATTTTGTGTCTGCATATGTTCAGTTTACATGAGTCTTGTTGACAAACCTATACAAGAGGACATTTTTGTTTGTGTGACATGATTTGTGAATTATGGTATGATGGGAGAAAAAATAAAATATAAAAGTATATAAAGTTTCAGTGTTTTCTTTAAGACTTTGGACTTAAAAGCTCATCCAAAGACAACAAATAAATACAACTATATATATATTGTAGGTGAATACCTTTGAAGTTATGTTTTGTAACAAAAATTTAAAGAATAAAAAGCATGACATGCAGAAAAAAATAATGCAATCATAATTCCAATTGCAATACCAATGTTGAATAAACAATATTATATTGTCAGTAGATAACTTTAAAAGGTGTGTCTGTGTATGTAGGTATGAATGGGTGTTCATAGGAGTCCTTTCAAGTGTGTTGGACACACCCAATGCCATCAGAACAAAACCTTGACAGCAAAAGAAAAACGAATTGTGTGCATCTTGTTTGAATTTCTATGCATATGTGCGCATGAAAAGTTGTTGTACAGCTCTGTTCACACCCCCTATAAAAGAAACTAAGAAAATAAATGTTTAGTTGTGTGTTCATACATTTGTTGATGACCATGTTATTCTTACTTTCCATAAGCAAATATAAATATTGTATAAAATATTGTCCTGCTATATCAATTATTACAATATTGATATTGATCGACATTTACTATATCAAATATTGTAATGAATATTTTAATTTAAAGCCGGTCATTACAAATTCGTTTTGTACAGCATGAAGTCATCAAAAAGATGATATGGTATTCTCCCTTATAATGACATAATATACATGCATATCAGTTTCATAATTCCATTTGACGTTTTTCATTTATATTAAAACACATGAGATCAAAATCACTGACAAATGCTAATCATATCCATCTTCTTTATTACCTTATGCGTTTAAGATATAAGAAGGGAAAATAAGACAATAAGGGAAAATGTAGAATAGGTCTATTAACACACTGCGTTAGCTAATTTATGTTGTTTGGAAAACAACATAGATAGCTACATCAACATTTTCAGACATCAAACGAATATAATAATATAATACAAAAATATACTGACAGATTCGTGAGCGTTTTATTTGAAAGAAAAGTAAAAAAAATGTGTGTATATATATATATATATATAAAGCAATATAATTTAAATCCACAGTTTTTCAGTTTGAATAAAATCAAGTTTTGCATAAAGAACCAAATGCGTACGGTTGTTTTAATTAGGCTAAATATAGCAACGAACGGGCACCTGCTGCTTTGGCTACTAAACTGAGTTCACCATTAATCAGCAACGTTTGGACATACACCCTTCATTGTTGACGGAATAAATCAACACATTGGTCTGTTTCTGTGCGCACGCTACAGCGATCAGTCACCAAATTGCCACACCTTCCAAACGTCAATGTTTAAAACATCCTCTACAGTTTTGTCTCACCAGTTTGCTAATTTTTCTCCAAGCGGACAAATCGCACGGATCTTTATAAGGACAATTACTCTTTTGATGCGCATGGTTATGAGTTTGAACAAAGATAAAGGGTAAGTTCCTGACCACAGGAAAAAATATTAATTAATTGTTTAAACACTTCTTGCCTATAATGCGTAAAGTGATATTGTAGATTTCTTTATTTACATATTTAAAAAGTTTACATTTGAGACTTGGTTGCTGTAGCCTATACTTCCTGTTTCGGTAAGATATCATTTAAGGCATTTTTGGCATACTTCTGTTTAGTTTGTCGCCTTTGAAAACTGTACCGTTATCATTTTATTTCAGTCATTTCAATATACATTTGAGAAGTAGTTAATACAAAGTTGCTATGATTTGCTCTATGTTAAATAATTTAAAATGAACATCAGGGGGATGGCCTACAATAACACACACAAAAACTCAACCCTATACATTATCATTCTTTGTATTTCAGTACTTCAGTGCTTGATGAGGTACGTTGCTTAATGATTGATTGGATTCCTCAAACATCGCTCATATTTGAGTCCTTATTCTTTGACTGCTAAATGTCGTTTACCTGAACATGATAAATTATGAGGTTTGACATTTTACAGACCCGGGACAGTCACTTGCTAAGAACGCAAGTGTGGATATAGAGCAGGGGTGCCCTTTTTGACTTGAGGGTCATATCAGTCAGGACTTTTGTGTGTTTTAATTGCTCTTAGGGAATGATTTAAACTTTTTTTGTACACATATGTACACAAAGAGATTTTTAGATGCCAACTTGAGTGGACAGCTGGCTATGCGTTTTGTTTTTGTAAGAAGAGAGCTGCCCACTGATGTGACCTATGTGCGTGAAAGGGACAGTTCCATACTTTGTGCATGACAAATGCAGCGCTTATGCATTCATTCCATATTGGCAGTCAGTTACTGGGAATTATATAGGCTATATATGAACAAAGTTTATTTTACCCTCTTCATCTCTAATGATACTGGTCAAAAGTAGCCTACTGCTGTCAATTGTTTGTAAATCGCGGCGCGAGGATACTTTTACTTTATCACTAATTCATGTCAAGGAAGAGGTCCACCTAATATAGCCTACCACACTGAAAGCTAGCGCTATCTATTGGACTTTGTTTGTACTGCAACAAATAATGTAATGATATTTAACATTTACATTTAATCATTTAGCAGAAGCTTTTATCCAAAGCAACCTACAATTTAACAATTTGAGCAACATAAGTCAACAATGCATAAGTGCTATGAAGCTGCACTCTAAAAAAAATCCGTAAAAATAGGGCACAATATAATGTAGGCTATTAATATGAAGGAATTTGCCGTATTCATTTTTACAGTTGTTTTACCTGTACTTTACATTAAATTGCATTTTAGCATTAACGGAAATGTCCGTAAAATAAAGGGAAATGTACTGGTAATTTTCTGCCAGTACTTTATCAGTTTTTTTTACGTTTTTTTTACAGTGTGGTCTCAATAAACCTAAAGCAGATCACAAAGCTATAAACGCAGGTTTATTTGAAGAGTGTGGAAGAAAGAGTGAACAGTAAATAAATACGTGTCAGTCAGGTTTTGTGGAATGAGATCTATCTAATACATAGGCTATAGAGCAGAGGGGGGCAAACTACGGCCCGCGGGCTGAAAACTTTCATCCGGCCCGCGAGGGAGTTTTTTTTTAAATACTGCATTTGAGTAATGTTTTGGTACGAATTTGATGCAATACAAGCGAACGCCAATAGGTGGCAGTATAAACGCACGCAGTACAGTTAGGGCCTAACGTAGAATTAGAATGCATTGGTAATAACTCGGACGTTAATGAGTGAAAATGAGTGTGGCGAAAAAAAGAAAAGTGGACTCTGAATGTCGTGTGTTCAACGAAGAATGGACAACAAAATACTTCTTCACCAGTATCGGACAAAAGGCGGTATGTCTAATATGCCATGAAAGTATTGCCGTTTTTAAAGACTACAACCTCAGTCGTCATTTTTCAAGCAAGCATTCGAATTATGCTGTGAACCTGTCATCTGCACAAAAGGCAAACAAGGCTTTAAAACTCGCCACAAACTTAAAAGCCCAGCAAAATACATTTACGAAACAGCGCGCAATTCAAGAATCTGTGACGAAAGCTAGTTATGTAGTGGCACATAAAATTGCAAAGCAAAGCAAGCCTTTTTCGGATGGGGAATTTGTGAAAAACTGTATGGTGGAGATTGCTGACATAGCCTACTTTGTACTGGTTCTAAAAGTCAGTTTGAGAAAATTAGCTTATCGCGGAGAACAATCACCAGGCGCGTTGAAGTTATTGACGAGGAGCTGCTCTCCGAACTAAAAAAGAAAGCGGACGGCTTCAGTCTTTTTTCTATCGCACTGGATGAAAGTACTGACATCGCGGGCACTGCTCAACTTTTGATTTTTGTCAGAGGAATAAACGAAAATTTCGAAATAACAGAGGAACTTCTTGGGATGGAATCAATGATGGGAACGTCCAGGGGCGTTGATTTATATGACAGTGTGTCCGTCTGCCTGGGGAAAAATAACCTGCCGTGGGGAAAGCTGACAAGTGTCACACAACGGATGGATCTCCAAACCTAACCGGTAAAAACACTGGACTGCTAAAAGGGTTACAAGACAAAGTAAAAGACGAATGCCTGAACTCAGAAGAACTAATATTTCTTCACTGCATCATATAAGAAGCGTTGTGTAAAAGTGTGTTGAAGCTAGAAAATGTTGTCAAAGTGGTTGTGAAGCTTGTCAACTTTAAACGGGCAAGAGCGCTTAACCATCGGCAGTTCATTCAGCTACTTAACGAAACGGAGGCAGAGCACCATGACCTCTTATACCACTCAAATGTGCGCTGGCTAAGTCTCGGCAAAGTGTTTCACCGTGTCTGGGAACTAAAAGGTGAGATAACAACGTTCCTCAATACAGTTGGTAAAACTGACGACTTTCCCGAATTACAAGACACAGACTGGCTGACCGACCTCGCGTTCGGTGTCGACAAACTCAGGCATCTGAACGATCTCAATGTGAAACTTCAGGGAAAGGACGTTTTTGCGCACGAACTGTACATTAACGTGAAAGCGTTCAAAGCCAAACTTGTATTGTTCTCCAGATATATATCCAGCCGAGATTTTGCTCATTTTACAACACTGGGCGGACTAAGCTCACCAGCAATAACACAGTCTTACATTGAGAGGTACAGCAGCACTTTGAGCGACTTGCATGCAGAATTTTCCTGTCGCTTCACAGACTTTGCAAAAATTGAGACTGAGCTTGAACTTGTCTAATGCCCCCTAATCTTTTGACAGTGAGAATGCACCACCAGACACACAACTGGAACTCATTGACATCCAGTGTGACAGTACTTTGAAGGAGAAGTTTCAGACAACACTAGTTATCCAGTTTTATGCTTCACTGGATGATTCCCCCCCCCCCAAACATTAAGAAACATGCCCAAAGAATGCTTGTTTTATTTGGATCCACATATGTGTGTGAACAAACCTACTCAATCATGAACTACAACAAAGCCCACCGCAGATCAAACCTAACAAACAGCCACTTGTCAGCTATCCTGAGGATCTCTACATCAAAGATCACTCCAGACTTTGACACCCTTGCAAGGAGAGGGGACCAGGCTCATTGCTCACATTAACACTGTCATAACCATGGCTTGGACAGGCAATTACTAAGGTTTTCCTGAGTTTTTATCAGACATAGTTTTATGATGACTGATATGTACATAGTAATAGAAGTGCAGTGAGATTATATCTGTTGTAAATATGACTCAATAATAGATATTAAATAAGAATTGTTGTTTAATGTGTTAATATGACACATTTTTCTGTCAGGTAATATATTTTCCATGCATACCTCCAGTTTAAATAAATGTTCTATTATCAAGGTTGTAGCATGATAACCCTTCACTTGGTTTGCAAAACTTGATGTGGCCCTCTGGTCTAAAAAGTTTGCCCTCCCTGCTATAGAGAATGTGAAGCTGACGTCACGCTATATGTTGCATGTTGCAGTGGCGCCGCCATCTTGGGAGGATAATACTCCACTGCTATTATTGTTTTGATATGTACCGTTACTTGTTTTGTTTGATATATGGAGAAATCGAAAGTGAAATTACAATGGGCTTTTCCTGAACGACTCTGCGTTATGCTATTGCAGTTTCTTTTAACACAGCAAGACCGACCTACCATAGTTATATTTCCTAATCAAACAAGAAAAACAAAACACTGCATTGAACGCACTAGCAGCCATCCTCCCAAGATGACGCAACATTCAACGTGTGTGACGTCGATTAACAAGCTCTATTGACATACAGACACCACAGTGACCGTTACTGCAATAACAAGTCGCCATATCGGGAAAGGATTAAATAAATGAGGCAAAAATGTACCAAATGATCTCAATGCTTTTTTTGAATCTACACTAAATACAAAAATGTCTCCACTTACAAATTGTGAAAACTTATGCTTGTCAAGTATTTAAGCCGTTGAGAGATGTAAAGGTTATTGTACTTTCAAACCAGAAAAACACAGCTCTCTATATATAATTTTATGACAGTCTTGGCCTCCACAATACAGTGACATTGCCATAAAATTCTATGTATGCATTTGGCAGAACTTTTATCCAAATTGACTTATAGTGCATTCAAGGCAAACATTGTATCAGTTTGAGTGTTCCCGGCTTAGACTAAAACCTCCAAACCCTTGAGCTCTTAACACAAGGGTCTATACACACAACGTTGCAGGAAAAAGCACAGAGCATCAGAGTAGTTACATATACCATCCAGCTCATTCTCTGTTTAGGCATAAACACTTAGAATACAGGTGCTGGTCATATAATTAGAATATCATCAAAAAGTTGATTTATTTCACTAATTCCATTCAAAAAGTGAAACTTGTATATTATATTCATTCATTACACACAGACTGATATATTTCAAATGTTTATTTCTTTTAATTTGATGATTATAACTGACAACTAATGAAAATCCCAAATTCAGTATCTCAGAAAATTAGAATATTACTTAAGACCAATACAAAGAAAGGATTTTTAGAAATCTTGGCCAACTGAAAAGTATGAAAATGAAAAGTATGAGCAAGTACAGCACTCAATACTTAGTTGGGGCTCCTTTTGCCTGAATTACTGCAGCAATGCGGCGTGGCATGGAGTCGATCAGTCTGTGGCACTGCTCAGGTGTTATGAGAGACCAGGTTGCTCTGATAGTGGCCTTCAGCTCTTCTGCATTGTTGAGTCTGGCATATCGCATCTTCCTCTTCACAATACCCCATAGATTTTCTATGGGGTTAAGGTCAGGCGAGTTTGCTGGCCAATTAAGACCAGGTACTGGTAGCTTTGGCACTGTGTGCAGGTGCCAAGTCCTGTTGGAAAATGAAATCTGCATCTCCATAAAGTTGGTCAGCAGCAGGAAGCATGAAGTGCTCTAAAATTTCCTGGTATACGGCTGCGTTGACCTTGGACCTCAGAAAACACAGTGGACCAACACCAGCAGATGACATGGCACCCCAAACCATCACTGACTGTGGAAACTTTACACTGGACCTCAAGCAACGTGGATTCTGTGCCTCTCCTCTCTTCCTCCAGACTCTGGGACCCTGATTTCCAAAGGAAATGCAAAATTTACTTTCATCAGAGAACATAACTTTGGACCGCTCAGCAGCAGTCCAGTCCTTTTTGTCTTTAGCCCAGGCGAGACGCTTCTGATGCTTCCTGCTGCTGACCAACTATGGGGTATTGTGAAGAGGAAGATGCGATATGCCAGACCCAACAATGCAGAAGAGCTGAAGGCCACTATCAGAGCAACCTGGCCTCTCATAACACCTGAGCAGTGCCACAGACTGATCGACTCCATGCCACGCCGCATTGCTGCAGTAATTCAGGCAAAAGGAGCCCCAACTAAGTATTGAGTGCTGTACATGCTCATACTTTTCATGTTCATACTTTTCAGCTGGCCAAGACTTCTAAAAATCCTTTCTTTGTATTGGTCTTAAGTAATATTCTAATTTTCTGAGATACTGAATTTGGGATTTTCATTAGTTGTCAGTTATAATCATCAAATTAAAAGAAATAAACATTTGAAATATATCAGTCTTTGTGTAATGAATGAATATAATATACAAATTTCACTTTTTGAATGGAATTAGTGAAATAAATCAACTTTTTTGATGATATTCTAATTATATGACCAGCACCTGTATATCCTGAGACACAGCAGACCAGACAGTGTCATGACACACAAAGCATGTTATAGTCTTTGTATATGTTATAGTCCATTATAGTCATTAGACATTACAGAAGGATGTAACATGTTTTCCTCACTTCTGTATTCATATGTATCTGTAATCTTAGTTTCTTCTTCATTAGACTACTTTTCAGCTCAGTGTGGAAAAGTATAAATTTAATATATAATGTGCATAGTAATTTATTTTTTAGAGTGTATTTAAAGAGTTAATTTGCAAAAACAGATCCCATTTTTAAAATAGTTTAAAAAATCATGTTTTAAACATGTCAGTTAAATTGCAGTCAGGTTGTATAGATTAAGTAATAATAACTAAAACTAAATAACATACAGATAACTAAAACAACAAGACAGAATAAAATAATGTTTTTTAACGAAATTATCTGTTTTTACAAATAAACTCCTAGTTTTGTTTTTATTGTACTGTCTAAATGTTAATTCACTGTGTGCCCTGACTGGTCTCTTTATCACTAAATACTGTAATGTACTTAAAGCATTTAAAAATGAGTCAGAAAAATGGTCCATGTCCACAAATTTATTATTATATAACACGTTTTGCAATATTATTTATGCAATACTACAAATGTTTCATTCCTGAATTTGCTAAAATTAGGTAGTTTAATCTACATTTAAATCTACACCAAAAACCCAGAAAATTGTGTTTTATAGAATGTTTTACCAAGTCTGTAAGAAATGTCTCTGCTGTGTCCTGATGGCTGCTGTCATGTTTCGGTTTGACCTATATTGATGCCTTCGAAGTCTTCATCTTCATTTCTGCATCCTCAAAAAGAACTGTGTCACAAGTTGGGAAGGCACTTAGCTTTACAAATTATTTTAGCAAATCACCTGAGCCTTAAATTCCATTTAACTAATCATTGTGTTCTGAAATATTCAGTGCCTGATATTTTCGGTGACCTTGGGTGGAGCATACATGAATATTAATGAGTTAACTCTTGAATGTTTCTGTATGCTCCGCCCAAGGTCAAAGAAAATCTGAATATTTAGCACTAAATATTTCAAGAATATTTCAGAACAGCTGCAGAGTAATTACATAATGATGTCTTAACAAGAAATTGCAAAGACCCATGACTTTGGTAAGGTAATCCAATATGTTACTTGCAAAAAAGTTTGCACATGAAATAGAAAATCAGCACAGCTTTGAATTTATTAAAACACTGGAACATTTAGGTAATTAAATTGATGTACCTTTTGTGCCTATAACTACCTGCCTTGCTACATTAAAAATATAGGCCTACTACAAGTTAAATCATTTATTTTTTATTTTAGCAGGTCCTTTATTTCTAAATATAATGGCAGAAGGAAAACTTTCCTCACCATATGTGAGTACAACTTTTCATTCTATATAATGGTATAGATACTAAAATGTATTCTTAAAATAAAATCATTCATAATGTAATGCTTATATTGGTTAAAAAACTGATTTTTGTCACATAGTGTGTGTGTGGTGGACTGTTTGTGGAGGAACAGCTACCACAACAACAGCTCCAACAACCACAACTGAGGCCCCAACTACCACAACAATAGCTCCAACAACTACAACTGAGGCTCCAACTACAACAACAACAGCTCCAACAACCACAACTGAGGTTCCAACTAGCACAACAACAGCTCCAACTACCACAACAACAGCTCCAACAACTGAGGCCCCAACAACCACAACAACACCTCCAACTACCACAACAACAGTTCCAACAACAACAAATGAGGCCTCAACTACCACAACAATAGCACCAACAACTACAACTGAGGCTCCAACTACCACAACAACAGCTCAAACAACCACAACTGAGGTTCCAACTACAACAACAACAGCAGCACCAACAACCACAACTGAGGCTCAAACAACCACAACAACAGCTCCAACTACCACAACAACAGTGCCAACAACAACAGCTGAGACTCCAACTACAACAACAACAGCTCTAACAACCACAACTGAGGTTCCAACTACCACAACAACAGCTCCAACTACCACAACAACAGCTCCAACAACCACAACTGAGGCCCCAAGTACCACAACAATAATTCCAACAACCACAACAACAGCTCCAACAACCACAACTGAGGCCCCAACAACCACAACAATAGCTCCAACAACTACAACTGAGGCTCCAACTACAACAACAACAGCACCAACAACCACAACTGAGGCCCCAACTACCACAACAACAGCTCCAACAACTACAACTGAGGCTCCAACTACCACAACAACAGCTCCAACAACCACAACTGAGGCCCCAACTACCACAACAATAGCTCCAACAACTACAACTGAGGCTCCAACTACAACAACAACAGCTCCAACAACCACAACTGAGGCTCCAACTACCACAACAACAGCTCCAACAACCACAACTGAGGCCCCAACTACCACAACAACAGCTCCAACAACTACAACTGAGGCTCCAACTACAACAACAACAGCTCCAACAACCACAACTGAGGCTCCAACTACCACAACAACAGCTCCAACAACCACAACTGAGGCCCCAACTACCACAACAACAGCTCCAACAACTACAACTGAGGCTCCAACTACAACAACAACAG
Organism: Triplophysa rosa; assembly: GCF_024868665.1. Lineage (NCBI taxonomy): Eukaryota > Metazoa > Chordata > Actinopteri > Cypriniformes > Nemacheilidae > Triplophysa > Triplophysa rosa. Next base: position 25,548,510 of record NC_079893.1, on the reverse strand, counting down.
CTCCAACAACCACAACTGAGGCTCCAACTACCACAACAACAGCTCCAACAACCACAACTGAGGCCCCAACTACCACAACAACAGCTCCAACAACTACAACTGAGGCTCCAACTACAACAACAACAGCTCCAACAACCACAACTGAGGCTCCAACTACCACAACAACAGCTCCAACAACCACAACTGAGGCCCCAACTACCACAACAACAGCTCCAACAACTACAACTGAGGCTCCAACTACCACAACAACAGCTCCAACAACCACAACTGAGGCCCCAACTACCACAACAACAGCTCCAACAACTACAACTGAGGCTCCAACTACAACAACAACAGCTCCAACAACCACAACTGAGGCTCCAACTACCACAACAACAGCTCCAACAACCACAACTGAGGCCCCAACTACCACAACAACAGCTCCAACAACTACAACTGAGGCTCCAACTACCACAACAACAGCTCCAACAACCACAACTGAGGCTCCAACTACAACAACAACAGCTCCAACAACCACAACTGAGGTTCCAACTACCACAACAACAGCTCCAACAACCACAACTAAGTCCCCAACTACCACAACAACAGCTCCGACAACCACAACTGAGGCTCAGACAACCACAACAACAGCTCCAACTACCACAACAACAGCTTCAAGAACCACAACTGAAGCTCCTACCACAACAATAGCTCCAACAACAACAGCTACAACTACCACAACAACAGCTTCAACAACCACAACTGAGGCTCTAACTACAACAACAACCACTCCAACTACCACAACAATTGCTCCAACAACTACAACTGAGGCTCCAACTACCACAACAACAGCTCCCACAACTGAGGTTACAACTACCACAACAACTGTTCCAACAACTGAGCTCCCAATAACCACAACGACACCTCCAACTACAACAACAATAGCTCCAACAACCACAACAACTGCTCCAACAACAACTGAGACTCTCACTACCACAACAACAGCTCTAACAACCACAACTGTGGCTCCAGCAACCACAACAAAAGCTTCAACTACCACAACTACAGCACCATCAACTACAACAATAGCTCCAACAACAACAACTCAGGCTCCAACTACCACAACAACATCTCCAACAACCACAGCTGAGACTTCAACTACCACAACAACAGCTCCAACAACCACAACAACATCTCCAACTACCACAACAACGGCTCCAACTACCACAACAACGGCTCCAACTACCACAACAACTGTTCTAAGATCCACAACTGGTACACCAACAACAACAACTGAGGCTCTAACTATCACAACAACAGCTCCAACAACCACAACTGAGGCTCCAACAACAACAACTGAGGCTCCAACTACAACAACAACCACAACAACAGCACCAACAATTCCATCAATAGCTCTAACAACCACAACGGAGGCCCCAACAACACCTCCAACTACCACAACTACAGCATCATCAACTACAACAATAGCTCCAACAACAACAACAACGGAGGCTTCAACAACAACAACAACAATAGCTCCAACAACGGAGGCTCCAACAACTGAGGCTCCAACTACCACAACAACAGCTCAAACAACCACAACTAAGGACCTAACTACCACAACAATAACTCCAACAACAAAAACTGAGCCTCCAAATACCACAACAACAGCTCCAACAACCACAACTGATGGTCCAACTACCACAACAACAGCAGCTCCAACAACCACAACTACAGCACCATCAACTACAACAATAGCTCCAACAACAACAACTGAGGCTTCAACTACCACAACAACAGCACCACCAACCACCACAATAGCTCCAACAACCACAACAACAGCTCCAACAACCACAACAACACCTCCAATTACAACAACCACGGCTCCAACTACCACAGCAACAGTTCCAAGATCCACAACTGGGGCTTCAACAACCACAACTGAGGCTCCCACTACCACAACTACAGCATCAACTTCTACAACTGCTCCTAAATCTACAACTGAGGCTCCAACTACCACAAAAATAGCTCCAACAACAGCCCCAGCAACCACAGCTGAGGCTCTAACAACCACAACTAAAGCATCAACTTTAACAACAGCTCCAACATCTAAAACTGAGGCTCCAACTATCACAACAACAGCTCCAACAATCACAACTACAGCACCAACAACTAATGAGGCTCCAACAACCACAACTACAGCACCAACAACAACAACTGAGGCTCCAACTATTACAACAACAGCTCCAACAAATACAAGTGAAGCTCCAACTACCACAACAAAAGCTCCAACAACCACAACTACAGCACAAATAACTCTAACTGGGGCTCCAACTACCACAACAACAGCTCCAACAACCACAACCGTTGCTTCAACAACCAAAACTATGGCAACAACTGCATCAACAGAAACAAGCATAACGACATCAACAACTCCATCTACAGCTCCAAGAACAACATTGTCACCGACCACCACAACTGTTTCTGTGACAACACCACCATCACACACAACAGCAATTCCAAAACTACCAACCACAGCTGAAAAAACAAGCACAGAGTCTCCAATAACAACCACAGCTGCATCAAGCTCTACAATAAAGGCTACCATGAAAACAACAGTCCGTCCAACCACCACAACTATTTACCAGTCAGGTACAACAACACATTTGACCACTACAACACTTCCAAATATCCAAACCACAAAAACAAATACTGAGTCTTCCAAAACAACCACAACACTTTCCACAAACACAACTGTTTCACAAACACCTACAACAACACGTTCAAGCACTACAATACTTCCAAATCCTTCAACCACATCTGCAAAAACAAACACTGATTCTCCCAAAGCCAAAACAACACTTCTGACCACATCAACAGTTCCAATTACCATAGATGTTTCTGAGACAACTACAACAACAACTTCAACCACTACAACACTTCCAGATTTCCCAACCACAGCTGAAAAAACAAGTACTGAGGCTCCCATAACAATGAGAACACTTCCCAAAACACCTGCTGCTCCTCAGACAACTACAACAACATCTTCAAGCACTACAACACTTTCAAATCTCTCAACTACAGCTGTAAAAAGAAATACAGAATCTTCCAAAGCCACAGCAACACTTCCAATTACCACAACTGTTTATGAGGCAACCACCACAACAACCATATCTACAACACTGTCACCGACCACCACAAATATTTCTGTGACGACTACAACACCACCATCAAGCACAACAACAATTCCAAAACTCCTAACCACATCTGCAAAAACAAGCACAGAGTCTCCAATAACAACCACAGCTGCTTCAACTTCTACAATTAAGGCTACCATGACCACAACAGCCCTTCCAATTACCACAACTGTTTCTGAGACAGCCACACCAACGCCATCAACCACTAAAAAACTTCCATATCTCTCATCCACAGCTGAAAAAACTAGCACTGAGTCTCCCATAAAAACAACAACGCTTCCATTTACCTCAGCTGATTCTCAGACAACTACACCAACACCTTTAACCACTACAACACTTCCAAATCTCCCAACCACAGTTGAAAAAACAAGCAGTCAATCTCCCATGCAAACAACAACGATTCCTATTACAACAACTGTTTCAGAGATAACCACAACAACTCCTTCAACCACTAAAACACTTTCAAATCTCCCTACTACAGCTAAAAAAACAAGCACTGAGTCGCTCATAAAAACAACAACGCTTCCAATTACAACGGGCCTTCCAACCACCACAACTGTTTTGCAGACAGGAAAAACAACACCTTTGACCACTACAACACTTCAAAAATTCCAAACCACAACAGCAAATAGAAACACTGCTTTTCCCATAACAACCAAATCACTTCCCTCAAACACAGCTGTTTCCCATGCAGCAACAACACCACCTTCAATGACGACAACACATCCAAATCCCTCAACCACAGTTGAAGAAACAAGCACTGAGTCTCCCATAACAACCGAAACTGCTTCACCTTCTACAATTAAGGCTACCATAACCACAACAGCCCTTCCAATTACCAGAATTGTTTCTGAGACAACCACAACAACACCTTCAACCACTACAACACTTCCAAATCTGCCAACCACAGCTGAGAAAACAAGCACCGAGTCTCCCATAACAAAAACAACGCATCCAATTACCACAGCTCGTTCTGAGACAACTACAACAACACCTTCAACAACTACAACACTTCCAAATCTCCCAACCACAGCTGAAAAAACAAGCACTGAGTCTCCCATAAAAACAACAACGCTTCCAATTACAACTGCACTTCCAACCACCACAACTGTTTTGCAGACAGGTAAAACAACACTTTTTACCACTACAACACTTCAAAAACTCCAAACCACAACAACAAAAACAAACACTGCATCTCCCATAACAACCACATCAATTCCAACAAACACAGCTGTTTCCCAGACAGCAGCAACAACCCCTTCAACCAGAACAACACTATCAAATTCCACAACCACATTTGAAAAAACAAGCACCGAGTCTCCCATAACAACCACAACTGCTTTAGTTTCTACAATTAAGGATACAATAACCACAACAGCCCTTCCAATTATCAAAACTGATTCTGAGACAACATCACCTTTAACACCTACAACGTTTCCAAATCTCCCAACCACAGCTGAAAAAATAAGCACTGATTCGCCCATAAAAACAACAACGCTTCCAATTACAACGGCCCTTCCAACCACCACAACTGTTTTGCAGACAGGTAAAACAACACTTTTTACCACTACAACACTTCAAAAACTCCAAACCACAACAACAAAAACAAACACTGCATCTCCCATAACAACCACATCAATTCCAACAAACACAGCTGTTTCCCAGACAGCAGCAACAACCCCTTCAACCAGAACAACACTATCAAATTCCACAACCACAGTTGAAAAAACAAGCACCGAGTCTCCCATAACAACCACAACTGCTTTAGTTTCTACAATTAAGGATACAATAACCACAACAGCCCTTCCAATTACCAAAACTGATTCTGAGACAACATCACCTTTAACACCTACAACGTTTCCAAATCTCCCAACCACAGCTGAAAAAACAAGCACTGATTCGCCCATAAAAACAACAACGCTTCCAATTACAACGGCCCTTCCAACCTCTACAACTGTTTTGCAGACAGGTAAAACAACACTTTTGACCACTACAACACTTCAAAAACTCCAAACCACAACAACAAAAACAAACACTGCATCTCCCATAACAACCACATCAATTCCGACAAACACAGCTGTTTCCCAGACAGCAGCAACACCCCCTTCAACCAGGACAACACTATCAAATCCCACAACCACAGTTGAAAAAACAAGCACCGAGTATCGCATAACAACCACAACTGCTTTAAGTTCTACAATTAAGGCTACAATAACCACAGCAGCCCTTCCAATTACAAGAATTGTTTCTGAGACAACCACAACAACACTTCCAAATCTGCCAACCACAGCTGAGAAAACAAGCACCGAGTCTCCCATAACAAAAACAACGCATCCAATTACCACATCTCGTTCAGAGACAACTACAACAACACCTTCACCAACTACAACACTTCCAAATCTCCCAACCACAGCTGAAAAAACAAGCACTGAGTCTCGCATAACAACAACAACACTTCTCACAACCACTGCTGCTCCTAAGACAGCTACAACAAGACATTCAAGCACTAAAACACTTTTAAATCCCTTAACTACAGCTGTAAAAACAAACACAGAATCTTCCAAAGCCACAACAACACTACCAGCCACAAAATCTATTTCTGAGACAGTTAAAGCAACACTGTTAACCACTACAACACTTCAAAATCTCCCATCCACAATTGACAGAACAAGCACAGAGTCTCCCAAAACCAAAACAACGCATCCAATTACCACAGCTCGTTCTGAGACAACTACAATATCACCTTCAACCATTACAAGTCTTCCAAATCTCCAAACCACAGCTGGAAAAACAAGCAGCGTCTCTCACATAACAACCACAACACTTGTCACAACCACTGCTGGTCCTAAAACAGCTACAACAACTGATTCAAGCACTAGAACACTTTCAAATCCCTCAACTACGGCTTTAAAAACAAACACAAAATCTTCCAAAGCCACAACAACAATTCCAAATACCACTACTGTTTATGAGGCAACCACAACAACAACCCCATCTACAACACTGTCACCGACCACCACAAATATTTCTGCGAAAACTACAACACCACCATCAAGCAAAACAACAATTCCAAAACTCCCGACCACATCTGCAAAAACAAGCACAGAGTCTCCAATAACAACCACAGCTGCTTCAACTTCTACAATTAAGGCTACCATGACCACAACAGCCCTTCCAATTACCAGAACTGTTTCTGAGACAACCACACCAACACCATCAACCACTACAAAACTTCCAAATCTCTCATCCACAGCTGAAAAAACTAGCACCGAGTCTCCCATAAAAACATCAATAATTCCAATTACCACAGATGTTTCTCAGACAACTACACCAAAACCTTCAACCACTACAACACTTCTAAATCTCCCAACTACAGCTGAAAAAACAAGCACTGAGTCTCCCATGCAAACAACAACTATTCCTATTACCACAAATATTTCTGAGACAACCACAACAACACCTTCAACCACTAAAACACTTTTAAATCTCCCAACTACAGCTAAAAACACAAGCACTGAGTCTCCCATAAAAAAAACAACGCTTCCAATTACAACAGGCATTCCAACCACCACAACTGTTTTGCAGACAGGAAAAACAACACCTTTGACCACTACAACACTTCAAAAACTCCAAACCACAATAGCAAATACAAACACTGCTTTTCCCATAACAACCAAATCACTTCTCTCAAACACAGCTGTTTCCCATGCAGCAACAACACCACCTTCAACGATGACAACACATCCAAATCCCTCAACCACAGATGAAAAAGCAAGCACTGAGTCTCCCATAACAACCGAAACTGCTTCAAAATCTACAATTAAGGCTACCATAACTACAACAGCCCTTCCAATTACCAGACTTGTTTCTAAAACAACCACACCAACACGTTCAACCACTACAACACTTCCAAATCTGCCAAGCACAGCTGAGAAAACAAGCACTGGGTCTCCCATAACAAATAAAACGCTTCCAATTACCACAGCTCTTTCTGAGACCTCAACACCTTCTACAACCACAACACTTCCAAATCTCAGAACCACAGCTGAAAAAACAAGCACTGAGTCTCACATAACAACCACAACACTTCTCACAACCACCGCTGCTCCTAAGATAGGTAAAACAACAGATTTAAGCACTAGAATACTTTCAAATCCCTCAACTATGGCTGTTAAAACAAACACAGAATCTCCCAAAGCCACAACAACACTTACAATTACCTCAACTGTTTATAAGACAACTACAAAAACACCATCAACCACTACAACACTTCCAAATCTCCCAACCACAGCTGAAAAAACTAGCACAGAGTCTCCCATAAAAACATCAACGCTTCCAATTACCACAACTGTTTCGGAGACAACCACACCAACACCATCAACCACTAAAACACTTTTAAATCTCCCAACTATAGATAAAAAAACAAGCACTGAGTCTCCCATAAAGACAACAACGCTTCCAATTACAACGGGCCTTCCAACCACCACAACTGTTTTGCAGACAGGAAAAACAACACCTTTGACCACTACAACACTTCAAAAACTCCAAACTAAATTAGCAAAAACAAACACTGTATCTCCCATAACAACCACATCACTTCCCACAAACACAGCTGTTTCCCAGACATCAAAAACACCACCTTCAACCAAGACAACAATTCCGAACCCCGAATCTGCAGCTGAAAAAACAAGCTCTGAGTCTCCCATAACAACCACAACTGCTCCAACTTCTACAATTAAGTCTACCTTAACCACAACAGCCCATCCAATTACTACAACTGTTTCTGAGACAACCACAACAACACCTTCAACCCCTACAACACTTCCAAATCTCCCAACCACAGCTGAAAAGACAAGCACTGGGTCTCCCATAAAAGGTAAAACAACACTTTTGACCACTACAACACTAGAAAAACTCCAAACTAAAACAGCAAAAACAAACACTGTATCTCCCATAAACACCACATCACTTCCCACAAAGACAGCTGTTTCTGAAACAGTTACACCAACACATTCTACCACCACAACATTTCCAAATCTCCCAAACACAGCTGAAAAAACAAGCACTGAGTCTCCCATAAAAACAACAACGCTTCCAACTACAACGGGCCTTCGAACCACCAAAACTGTTTTGCAGACAGGTAAAACAACACTTTTTACCACTACAACACTTCAAAAACTCCAAACCCCAACAGCAAAAACAAACACTGCATCTCCCATAACAACCACATCACTTCCGACAAACACAGCTGTTTCCCAGACAGCAACAACACCACCTTCAACCACGACAACACTTCCAAATCCCTCAACCACAGTTGAAGAAACAAGCACTGAGTCTCCCATAACAACCGAAACGGCTTCACCTTCTACAGTTAAGGCTACCATAACCACAACAGCCCTTCCAATTACCAGAATTGTTTCTGAGACGACCACAACAACACCTTCAACCACTACAACACTTCCAAATCTCCCAACCACAGCTGAGAAAACAAGCACCGACTCTCCCATAACAAAAACAACGCATCCAATTACCACAGCTCGTTCTGAGACAACTACAACAACACCTTCAACAACTACAACACTTCCAAATCTCCAAACCACAGCTGAAAAAATAAGCACTGAGTCGCCCATAAAAACAACAACGCTTCCAATTACAACGGCCCTTCCAACCACCACAACTGTTTTGCAGACAGGTAAAACAACACTTTTTACCACTACAACACTTCAAAAACTCCAAACCCCAACAGCAAAAACAAACACTGCATCTCCCATAACAACCACATCACTTCCGACAAACACAGCTGTTTCCCAGACAGCAGCAACACCACCTTCCACCAGGACAACACTTCCAAATCCCTCAACCACAGTTGAAAAAACAAGCACTGAGTCTCCCATAACAACCACAACTGCTTCAATTTCTAAAATTAAGGCAACATTAAACACAACTGCTCTTCCACTTACCATAACTCGTTCTGAGACAACTACAACAACACCTTCAACCACAGCAACACTTTCAAATCTCACAGCCACAGCTGCACAAACAAGCACTGAGCCTCACATAACAACCACAACACTTGTCACAACCACTGCTGCTCCTAAGACAGCTACAACAACTGATTCAAGCGCTAGAACACTTTCAAATCCCTCAACTATGGCTGTAAAAACAAACACAGAATCTTCCAAAGCCACAACAACACTTACAATTACCACAACTGTTTATAAGACAACTACAAAAACACCATCAACCACTACAACACTTCCAAATCTCCCAACCACAGTTGCAAAAATAATTGCTGAGTCTCCCATAAAAACATCAACGCTTCCAATTACCACAACTGTTTCAGAGACAACAACAACCCCATCTACAGCTCCAGGGACAACACCGTCACAGACCACCACAACTGTTTCTGTGACAACTGCAACACCACCATCAACCACAACAACTATTCTAAAACTCCCAACCACAGCTGCAAAAACAAGCACAGAGTCTCTAATAACAACCGCGGCTGCTTCAACTTCTACAATTAAGGCTATTATAACCAAAACAGTCCTTCCAACTACCACAACTGTTTTGCAGACAGGCAAAACAACACTTTTGACCACTACAACACTTCAAAAACTCCCAATTAAAACAGAAAAAACAAACACTGTATCTCCCATAACAACCACATCACTTCCCACAAACACAGCTGTTTCCCAGACATCAAAAACAACACCTTCAACCCCTACAAAACTTCCAAATCTCCCAACCACAGCTGAAAAGACAAGCACTGAGTCTCCCATGCAAACAACAATGATTTCTATTACCACAGCTGTTTCTGAGACAACCACAACAACACCTTCAACCACTACAACACTTTCAAAACTCCCAACTACAGCTGAAAAAACAAGCACTGTGTCTACCATAAAAACAACAACAACGCTTCCAACTACAACGGCCCTTTCAACCACCACAACTGTTTTGCAGACAGGAAAAACAACACCTTTGACCACTACAACACTTCAAAAACTCCAAACCACAACAGCAAAAACAAACACTGCTTTTCCCATAACAACCAAATCACTTCCCACAAACACAGCTGTTTCCCATACAGCAACAACTCCACCTTCAACCACGATAACACTTCCAAATCCCTCAATCACAGCTGAAGAAACAAGCACTCAGTCTCCCATAACAACCGAAACTGCTTCAACTTCTACAATTAAGGCTACCATAACCACAACAGCCCTTCCAATTACCAGAACTGTTTCTGAGACAACCACAACAACACCTTCAACCACTACAACACTTCCAAATCTGCCACCCACAGCTGAGAAAACAAGCACTGAGTCTCCCATAACAAAAACAACGCTTCCAATTACCACAGCTCGTTCTCAGACAACTACACCAACACCTTCAACCACTACAACACTTCCAAATCTCCCAACCACAGCTGAAAAAACAAGCACCGAGTCTCACACAACCACCACAACTGTTTTGCAGACAGGTAAAACAACAATTTTGACCACTACAACACTTCAAAAACTCCAAACCACAACAGCAAAAACAAACACTGCATCTCCCATAACAACCACATCACTTCCGACAAACACAGCTGTTTCCCAGACAGCAGCAACACCACCTTCAACCAGGACAACACTTCCAAATCCCTCAACCACAGCTGAAAAAACAAGCACCGAGTCTCCCATAACAACCACAACTGCTTTAATTTCTAAAATTAAGGCTACAATAACCACAACTGCTCTTCCATTTACCATAGCTCGTTCTGAGACAACTACAACAACACTTTCAAATCTCCCAGCCACAGCTGCACAAACAAGCACTGAGCCTCACATAAGAACCACAACACTTGTCACAACCACTGCTGCTCCTAAGACAGCTACAACAACTGATTCAAGCGCTAGAACACTTTCAAATCCCCCAACTACAGCTCCAGGGACAACACGGTCACAGACCACCACAACTGTTTCTGTGACAACTGCAACACCACCATCAACCACAACAACTATTCTAAAACTCCCAACCACAGCTGCAAAAACAAGCGCAAAGTCTCCAATAACAACCACAGTTGCTTCAACTTCTACAATTAAGGCTACTATAACCAAAACAGCCCTTCCAACTACCATAACTCTTTCTGAGAATACCACAACAACACCTTCAACCACTAAAATGATTTCAAATCTCCCAACCATAGGTAAAACAACAAGCACTGAGTCGCCCATAACAACGACAACACTTCCAGCAACCACTGCTGCTCCTCAGACAGCTACAACAACACATTCAAGCACTAAAACACTTCCAAATCCCTTAACCACAGCTGCAAAAACAAGCACTAAGTCTTCCATAAAAACAACAATATTTCCAATTACAACAGCCTTTCCAACCACCACAACTGTTTTGCAGACAGGTAAAACAACACTTTTGACCACTACAACACTTCAAAAACTCCAAACTAAATTAGCAAAAACAAACACTGTATCTCCTTTAACAACCACATCACTTCCCACAAACACAGCTGTTTCCCATACAGCAACACCCCCTTCAACCAGGACAACACTATCAAATCCCTCAACCACAGTTGAAAAATCAAGCAATGAGTCTCCCATAACAACCGAAACTGCTTCAACTTCTACAATTAAGGCTACCATAACCACAACAGCCCTTCCAATTGCCAGAACTGTTTCTGAGACAACCACAACAACACCTTCAACCAATGCAACACTTCCAAATCTGTCAACCACAGCTGAGAAAACAAGCACTGAGTCTCCCATAACAAAAACAACGCTTTTCACAACCCCCACTGCTCCTAAGACAGCTACAACAACACATTCAAGCACTACAACACTTTCAAATCCCTCAACCACAGTTGAAAAAACAAGCAATGAGTCTCCCATAAAAACAACAACACTTCCAATTACCACAACTGTTTCTCAGACAAATACACTAATAACTTCAACCACTACAACACTTCCAAATCTCCCAATCACAGCTGAAAAAACAAGCACCGAGTCTCCCATAAAAACAACAACACTTCCAATTACCACAACTGTTTCTCAGAAATCTACACCAACACCTTCAACCATTACAACACTTTCAAATATCTCAAACACAGTTGCGAAAACAAGCACTGAGTCTCCCATATCAACCACAACTGCTTCAACTTCTACCATTAAGGCTACCATAAACACAACAGCCCTTCCAATTACCACAACTCTTTATAAGACAACTACAAAAACACCTTCAACCACTGCAACACTTCCAAATCACGCAACCACAGCTGAAAAAACAAGCACAGAGTCTCCCATAAAAACAACAACACTTCCAATTACCACAACTGTTTCTCAGACAAATACACTAATAACTTCAACCACTACAACACTTTCAAATCTCTCAAACACAGCTGCGAAAACAAGCACTGAGTCTCCCATATCAACCACAACTGCTTCAACTTCTACCATTAAGGCTACAATAACCACAACAGCCCTTCCAATTACCATAAATGTTTCTGAAACAACCACAATAACACCTTCAACCAGTAAAACAGTTTCAAATCTCCCAACCATACCTGAAAAAACAAGCATTGAGTCCCCCATTACAACGACAAAACTTCCCAAAATGACTGCTGCTCCCCAGACAGCTACAACAACGCCTTCAAATCTGTCAACCACATCTGCAAAAACAAACACGGACTCTTCCAAAGCCACAACAACTGTTTCTGAGACTCTTACACCAACACCGTTGACCATCACAACACTTCCAAATCTCCCATCCACAGCTGAAAAAACAAGCACAGAATCTCCCATAACAAAAACAATGCTTCGAATTACGACAGCTCGTTCTGAGACAACTACAACAACACCTTCAAGCACTATAACACTTCCAAATCTCCCAACCACATCTGAAAAAACAAGCACTGAGTCTCTCATAACAACCACAGCTGCTTCAACTTCTACAATTAAGACTACCATAGTTACAACAGCCCTTCAAAATACCACAACTGCTTCCGAGAACCCTACAAAATCTCCTTCTACCAACACAACACTTCCAAAACTCCCAACCACAGCTGCAAAAACAAGTAGTAAGTCTTCCATAACAACAACAAACCTTCCAATTACCCCAACAGTTTCAGAGACAATTACAGCAACACCTTCAACCACTACAACACTTCCAAATCTCCCAACAACAGCTGCTAAAACAAGCACTGAGTCTCCCATAACAACCACAACTGCACCAAGCTCTACAACCAAGGCTCCCATAATTACAACGGCCCTTCCAACCACAATAACGCTTCTAAATCTCCAAACCACAACAGCAAAAGCAAGCACTGAGCCTCCCATAAAAACAACAGCTCTTCCAAATACCACAAATGTTTCTGAGACAACTACAACAACACCTTCAACAACTACAATACTTCCCAAACTCCCAACTACAAGAGCAAACACTGATTCCCTTCTAACAACAGCACTTTCCACAAAAGCAACTGTTTCCGAGACAGTTACACCAACACCTACAACCAATACAACACTTTCAAATCTCCCAACCACAGCATCTAAAACAAGCACTGAGTTTCCTATAAAAACAGCAACCCTTTCAATTACCACAACTGTTTCTGAGACAACTACAACAACACCTTCAACCACTACAATACTTGCAAAACTCCCTACCACAACAAGAAAAACAAGAATTGTGTCCCCCCCCACAACTGCACCAAGCTGTACAACCAAGGCTCCCATAATTAAAACGGCCCTTCCAACCACCACAATTGTTTTGCAGACAGGTACAAAAACATCTACAATCACAACAACACTTCCAAATCTCTCAACCACAGCTGCAAAAACAAACACTGAGTCTCCAATAATAAACACAGGTGTATCAAGCTCTACAATTAAGGCTCTCATAATTACAGCAGTACTTCCAACCACCACAACTCTTTTCCAAAAACGTACAACAACACCTTCAAGCACTACAAAACTTTCAAATGTACCAACCACAGCTGAAATAAGAAACAATGAGTCTACCAAAGCCACAACAACACTCCCAATCACAACAGTTTCTCAGATAGGTACAGCAATACCTTTAATCACTACAACACTTTCAAAACTCCAAACCACAACGGAAAAAGCAAGCACTGAGTCTACAATAACAGCCACAACTGCTTCACACAGTACAACTAAGAGTCCAATAATCACAACAGTTGCCCAAACAACGACAACTATTTCGACAACAACACCTTCAACAATGACGACACTTCTAAAACTCCAAACCACAACAGCAGAAACAAATACTGAGTCTCCAATAACAACCACAACTGCTTCAAGTTCCACAATTAAGGCGACAATAAACAAAACAGACTGTCCAATCACCACAACAACTGCTTCAGGTTCTACACTAAAGGCTCTCATAACCACAATAGCACTTCCAAAAACCACAACTGTTGCTCAGACAGTTACAACAACACTACCAAAAGCTACAGGACTAACAAAACTCCCAACCATAACTGCAAAAACAAACACTGAAACTCACAAAACCAATGCAAGTACTGCTTCAAGTACTAACATTAAGGCTCCCATAACTACAAAAGCACTTCCATTCACAACAACTGTTTCTCCGATAGGTACAAACATATTTCCAACCTCTACTACACTTCCTAAACTCCAAACCACAGCAGAAAAAAACGACACTGAAGCTTCTAAAACCCAAACAACACATCCAACTACAACAAATGTTTCTCAAACAGCTACGACAACAGTTCCAAACACTATAGCAGTTACCAAATCCTTTACAACAGCTGCAAAAAGAAATACTGAGTCTCTTAAAGTGACCACAACTGTTTCAAGCACAGTGATTATGATTCCAAAAACCACAACAGCCCTTCCAGTCGCCACAACTGTTTCTTTCAGAGGTACAAAAACATCTTCAACAATTAATAAATCCCCAACAAAATCTGTGAAAACAAACACTGATTTTCCCCAAACTTCCACAACCTCTTCACATACTATAAATAATGCTCCAATGACCACAAAAGGGCTTCAAATCACCACAAAGCTTTCTCCAACAGGAACAAAAATATATCTTTCTATAACGACACTTCCTAAATGTACAACCACATTAAACAAACATTGCCAATTTCATAACCAACACTTCTAACTACCACAACTGTTTCTCAAACTTATTCAACAATATGTCCCACCTTTATGACCCTAAACTCCTAACCACAGTGGTTAAAACAAACACGAAGTCTCCCATAACCACCACAAATGCTAAAACTAAGGATCCCACAGCAACATATTCCCTTACCATAACAGTTTCACTGACAACTACAAATTTATCTCTAACCACTACAACACTTCAACAGTAAAATACCAACCTCAGCTGCAAAAACAAACACCAGGTGCCAGATTTACTAACAGCTTGTGGCAGCGCAAACTCCTCTTTTGGTGTAAAACTACTACTGGTAGGGTTTACTAAAGGCACATAGTGAAAATTAGCAGAGTATTTAAATGAATCAGGGAACACAATTTAATAATGTTTGCACTTGTCATTGTACTGGTATTTGCGGCTTTATTTAACGCCCCCCACCCCCCCAAAAAAAACATCTTAAAGATGATGTAACACACGCAGTTTCTGCCAATCTCATATTAATCTTGAGTACCTATACAGTAGTATTGCATACTTCGTATCTTCGAAGAATATTTAGTCTGATCAAATTTATAAAAGATAGCTACAGCTGTATGATTATTTCTGGAAAACTAGCGCCTGGAGGCATGCAGGGGGGACTACAGCACGAGCACACAATACATCATTGCATTGATTCACTATAAATTCATGTTGTTTACATTATTCACGTACACGCCGATTGCCAACAAAACACAGACATACGATTTAGTTTGAATTACCGCGTGTGGTTCATGTCCGGCACCTTTTTTTTGACAAGTTGACCAAGTTAAGCTGGAGAAGCCAGCACGTTTAACAGTGTAAAGAAGTCATAATGCATGATGTTACCTCTGCTTTAAACTAATTTGCTCTGCTCTTGGTAGATTGCATTGGTCATTATGGAAAAGAGACATTGCGCCTGTGTTTTTAAATGTGCGCCTAAATCACCCGAAGAAATTTCCACTCCTATCAGCGCTTTTTTTAAATTGTGCTCTCTCACTATTTTGCCCTGTTTAGTAAATCTGGCCCAGATCTCCAATAACCACCACAACTGCATTGATATATTGCCATTAAGGCTCCTGTTATCACAACAGAATTTACAATAATCACAACTGTTTTTCTTACAGGTACAAAAACATCTCCAACAACTACAACTCTTCCAAGACCTCTAAGTACAGCTGCAAAAACAGAGACTGAGTCTCCAGCTGCTCAAGCTTCAATGACAACAAATAATACAACAACCTTAAGTATGACTGCAATCACAACAACAAAAAGTGTCCCTCCAACTTCTAGGTTGTTCACAAGCACAACACCTGAAACCACCATGAAAGTCCCAACAAATACAACTGGAACAACAACACATACAGCAGCACCCACAGAAACGGATCTAACGACATTAACTACAAAAATGCCTTACAAAACTACAACTTCAACGAAAACAGTCCTAACAACTACAGCAATCCCAGTGACTTCCCTGACTTCTAAAAACTTGCCAATAACTTCTTCAGTTACAGGCAAAAGTGTACCCTTAACCACAACATACATGACTGGCATTACCACAAATGTTGCAACATCCTTATCTCCAATCACTGAATATTTGCCCACTGAAAATTCAACCCTTGCCACACCCATTTTACCTTTAACCAACACAATTGGTTCAGCTGAAGTCATAACAAAACTGCTGTTCAACTCAACATCTCCAGTTCCTAGTGAAGCTATGGTCCTCACTGCTATCAGCAAACTCCAGAACTCTAGAGAGTCAGAACTTCACAAATCAGTAAAGGTGGTGAATATCACATACGAACGTAAGTGTCATTTTCAAACCTAATGCTTTTCAAAATATGAATGTGTCAGACAGTTATACACATAAAACTTTGGGGAATCAAGTGAATATGTTACAAAATGTAATTTTAATTAAGTCAAAGGCTATGTATATACAGAATGAACATGTCAAGCAGTGATGAAGGTAAAGCTTCTGGACGATCTAAAATATATATATTTTTCCAAACAGAAATCTCAGAGACCTCTTATGCAGTCATCTTTATATTTACTCTGAGTAACATCAGCATGCCAGAGGACCCAGATCTCAGAAACAGCACTTTTGAGCATGTGCAGGACATGATCAATGATGCGGTAATCATTCATAAGTTACCCAGTGAAATATTTAGTGTCCAGTGCAAATCTTCCACAGAGTTTGATGAAGGGTTCGATTTTCTCTTTACAGCTAAACATTCTTCTGAATGAGCCTACCAGTAAGAAGATTGAACCCAGTTTCTCAAACTTTACGTGAGTTTTAAACTGATACCTGTCTCTGAATTATATTAACAGTATGCATTATGCTTGTTTATAATTCTTTAGAAACATTTTGGAATATTAAAACAACCACTGCTTAAAAAAAGCATTTGTCTAAAGTCTCAATAAATCTGTTTCATATACAAGAACTGAAGTTCATTTCAAGTATCTGTTCTGCACTTCTTCCAGGAGCATATTAAACCAAATCAATGCCAATGTGGACTACACCTTCCAAGACAGCGATGAGAAACGACCTGTGAGCTTCCTCAATGAGCTCCGTTCACTGATGGGTACGTCCATATTGGTGATAATTAGCAATCCTAATGCTTTAAAATTTGGAAAAGGCAAAAAAACAACAGTTTGTTTTGATCTAAATGTATTCTGTGTTATTGCTTCCATCTGAATTTGTAGGACTGACCACTACAACAGTGCCTCCACAGGCAAGCGTCTTCCCTGTGACATCTGTACTGGAAACGTAAGTGTAGATTTTTTTACTTACCTGTTAAAAAACAGCATATGCTGGTTAGGTATGTTTTGAAGCATGGTAGCTGGTCATGAGCTGGTTTAAGCTGGTCCTGAGCAGGAGCTAGTTGCTTAGAACCAGCTTAGAACCAGCACATGACCAGATCAAACCAGCTACCATGCTTAAAAACATACCTGACCAGCATATGCTGTTTTCTCAACAAGGTTTTGTCTAGTCATTATTTCAATACCAAAGTCTAAAATGTATTAAACAAACATGTTTCCCTTTGCAGATCTGGTTCAGCAGTGGTGACAAGCAGACTAGTGTTCAACTCCTCATCTCCAGTCCCCAGTGAAGATCTGGTGCTCAGTGCCTTCACCACTCTGAGAAACACCAGAGAGTCACAACTCAATGACACAGTGAAAGTGGTGAATGTCACCTTTGAAAGTAAGTGTCATCATTTTCAAATAAAAAGCTTATTTATACATCATGATATAAATGTGTGGACCAGTGGTGAATATCAAGCTGTGGCACAATCTGAAATAAATATATATTTCCAAACAGAAGTCTCGGACACCTCATATGCTCTCATCATCACATTTTCTCTGAGTAACATCAGCATTCCACAAAACCCAGAACTCAGAAACTACACTTTCAATAAAGTGAAAAATACAGTCAACAAAGCGGTAAATATTCTTAATTCATCCAATCAAAGAGTTGTATCCGATGACAATCCTCCCTGGTATTGATAAATGGTTTGATTCTCACTAACAGCTAAACACTCTTCTGAATGACCCTACCAGTGCCGTTCTTCAACCCAAGACCTCCGACTTCACGTAAGATGACATTTGACTTCTGCCTCCAAATTACATTTGTTCATTACAGAAATGCAAGAAAACATTTGAGGATATTGAAACAACCCAACTGAAAAAATATATTCAACTAAGTTTTAATAAAACTGTTTCACGTTAATTGAAGCTCTTTAGAAAAATCTTGTCTGTTTTTCTTACAGGACAACATCAGACCAAATGAATGGCAATATAAGTTACACATTCCAAGAAGGAGATGCTATACAACCAGTCAGCTTCTTAAATCTTCTTCAGTTACCTATGGGTATGTCGTTTATCATCCCTCGATGCCTAAATATCTTGAATAAAAAGAAACTTGTGTATCATCTAAAACATGTCAATGTTATTGTTTCCTTCTGATTTTAACTTCTGGATCAACCACTTCAACAATTTCTCCTCTGACAAACATGTTCCCGGTGACATCTCTAAATCAAGTGTAAGCCATTGACTATGATTATCAGAAATCAAAATAATTCATATCGTTATTTTAATCTCAATCACTGAACTGTATTTAATGAAACTTTTGTTCTTTGCAGATCTGGTTCAGCAGAGGTGACAAGCAGACTGGTGTTCAACACCTCATCTCCAGTCCCCAGTGAAGATCTGGTCCTGAAAGCTATCAATGATCTCAGAAACAAAAGAGAATCAAACATCAGTGATTCTGTGAAGCTGACGAATGTCACCTATGAGAGTAAGTGTCATCATCTCCAGGTGAAAGCTATCTATATACAGTATGAACAGTGATAAACAGTAAGCTTTGTTACGGTCTAAAATTAATTTATTTTTCCAAACAGAAATCTCAGAGACCTCTTATGCAGTCATCTTTACATTTACTCTGAGTAACATCAGCATGCCAGAGGACCCAGAGCTCAGAAACAGTACTTCCAAACAAGTGCAGGACATGATCAACGATGTGGTAAGCATTCCCAATTTACAGTGAAACAGTTTATTCAATCTGATCTCACAGGAATTTATAGCCATTTCACGAGGTGGCTAATTCATATGAGTTCGTATGTTGTGAATTATACAAAAGCATACGATTACTAGAAAAAATAATGCTGAAGCTCCACCCCAACCCCGCCCCTAAACCTACACCACTGGCGAAAAAGCAAATTGTACTAATATGTCTGAGCGAGACTGTATGAATTCATATGAATTATCCAAAATGATCCACCTCGTAATATAATTGTGTTTTTGCCGTGAGAATGTGTTGGTTTGTCCAGTACAAATCTTCTCCAGAGTTTAATAAAAAGTTTGATTTTCCTGTTGCAGCTGAACACTCTTCTGAATGACCCTGACAGTAAGAAGATTGAACCCACCTCCTCCAATTTTTCGTAAGTTTTAAACTGATACCTGTCTCTGAAATATTTACAGCATTCATTATTCTTTGTGGACATTTTGGAATACTAAAACAAGCTTAGCCCAAACATTTTGGAATATTAAAGCAACCTGAGCTTAAAAACTGCATTTGCCTAAAATCTCTTAACGGTTTCATATACAAGAACTGAAGTTCATTTCAAGTACCTTTTTTGCTTCTCTTCCAGGAGCGCATCAGACAAAATCAATGCCAATGTGGACTACACCTTCCAAGACAGCGATGAGAAACGACCTGTCAGCTTCCTCAATGAGCTCCGTTCACTGATGGGTACGTCCATATTGATGATAATGAACAACCCTAAAGCTTTAAAATTTGGAACAAGCAAAAAAACAACAGTTTGTTTTGATCTAAATGTATTCTGTGTTATTGCTTCCATCTGAATTTGTAGGACTGACCACTACAACAGTGCCTCCACAGGCAAGCGTCTTCCCTGTGACATCTGTACTGGAAACGTAAGTGTAGATTTTTTTACTTACCTGTTAAAAAACAGCATATGCTGGTTAGGTATGTTTTGAAGCATGGTAGCTGGTCATGAGCTGGTTTAAGCTGGTCCTGAGCAGGAGCTAGTTGCTTAGAACCAGCTTAGAACCAGCACATGACCAGATCAAACCAGCTACCATGCTTAAAAACATACCTGACCAGCATATGCTGTTTTCTCAACAAGGTTTTGTCTAGTCATTATTTCAATACCAAAGTCTAAAATGTATTAAACAAACATGTTTCCCTTTGCAGATCTGGTTCAGCAGTGGTGACAAGCAGACTAGTGTTCAACTCCTCATCTCCAGTCCCCAGTGAAGATCTGGTGCTCAGTGCCTTCACCACTCTGAGAAACACCAGAGAGTCACAACTCAATGACACAGTGAAAGTGGTGAATGTCACCTTTGAAAGTAAGTGTCATCATTTTCAAATAAAAAGCTTATTTATACATCATGATATAAATGTGTGGACCAGTGGTGAATATCAAGCTGTGGCACAATCTGAAATAAATATATATTTCCAAACAGAAGTCTCGGACACCTCATATGCTCTCATCATCACATTTTCTCTGAGTAACATCAGCATTCCACAAAACCCAGAACTCAGAAACTACACTTTCAATCAAGTGAAAAATACAGTCAACAATGCGGTAAATATTCTTAATTCATCCAATCAAAGAGTTGTATCCGATGACAATCCTCCCTGGTATTGATAAATGGTTTGATTCTCACTAACAGCTAAACACTCTTCTGAATGACCCTACCAGTGCCGTTCTTCAACCCAAGACCTCCGACTTCACGTAAGATGACATTTGACTTCTGCCTCAAAATTACATTTGTTCATTAGAGAAATGCAAGAAAACATTTGAGGATATTGAAACAACCCAACTGAAAACATACATTCAACTAAGTTTTAATAAAACTGTTTCACGTTAATTGAAGCTCTTTAGAAAAATCTTGTCTGTTTTTCTTACAGGACAACATCAGACCAAATGAATGGCAATATAAGTTACACATTCCAAGAAGGAGATGCTATACAACCAGTCAGCTTCTTAAATCTTCTTCAGTTACCTATGGGTATGTCGTTTATCATCCCTCGATGCCTAAATATCTTGAATAAAAAGAAACTTGTGTATCATCTAAAATATGTCAATGTTATTGTTTCCTTCTGATCTTAACTGCTGGATCAACCACTTCAACAATTTCTCCTCTGACAAACATGTTCCCGGTGACATCTCTAAATCAAGTGTAAGCCATTGACTATGATTATCAGAAATCAAAATAATTCATATCGTTATTTTAATCACAATCACTGAACTGTATTTAATGAAACTTTTGTTCTTTGCAGATCTGGTTCAGCAGAGGTGACAAGCAGACTGGTGTTCAACACCTCATCTCCAGTCCCTAGTGAAGATCTGGTCCTGAAAGCTATCAATGATCTCAGAAACAAAAGAGAATCAAACATCAGTGATTCTGTGAAGCTGACGAATGTCACCTATGAGAGTAAGTGTCATCATCTCCAGGTGAAAGCTATCTATATACAGTATGAACAGTGATAAACAGTAAGCTTTGTTACGGTCTAAAATTAATTTATTTTTCCAAACAGAAATCTCAGAGACCTCTTATGCAGTCATCTTTACATTTACTCTGAGTAACATCAGCATGCCAGAGGACCCAGAGCTCAGAAACAGTACTTCCAAACAAGTGCAGGACATGATCAACGATGTGGTAAGCATTCCCAATTTACAGTGAAACAGTTTATTCAATCTGATCTCACAGGAATTTATAGCCATTTCACGAGGTGGCTAATTCATATGAGTTCGTATGTTGTGAATTATACAAAAGCATACGATTACTAGAAAAAATAATGCTGAAGCTCCACCCCAACCCCGCCCCTAAACCTACACCACTGGCGAAAAAGCAAATTGTACTAATATGTCTGAGCGAGACTGTATGAATTCATATGAATTATCCAAAATGATCCACCTCGTAATATAATTGTGTTTTTGCCGTGAGAATGTGTTGGTTTGTCCAGTACAAATCTTCTCCAGAGTTTAATAAAAAGTTTGATTTTCCTGTTGCAGCTGAACACTCTTCTGAATGACCCTGACAGTAAGAAGATTGAACCCACCTCCTCCAATTTTTAGTAAGTTTTAAACTGATACCTGTCTCTGAAATATTTACAGCATTCATTATTCTTTGTGGACATTTTGGAATACTAAAACAAGCTTAGCCCAAACATTTTGGAATATTAAAGCAACCTGAGCTTAAAAACTGCATTTGCCTAAATCTCTTAACGGTTTCATATACAAGAACTGAAGTTCATTTCAAGTACCTTTTTTGCTTCTCTTCCAGGAGCGCATCAGACAAAATCAATGCCAATGTGGACTACACCTTCCAAGACAGCGATGAGAAACGACCTGTCAGCTTCCTCAATGAGCTCCGTTCACTGATGGGTACGTCCATATTGATGATAATGAACAACCCTAAAGCTTTAAAATTTGGAAAAAGCAAAAAAACAACAGTTTGTTTTGATCTAAATGTATTCTGTGTTATTGCTTCCATCTGAATTTGTAGGACTGACCACTACAACAGTGCCTCCACAGGCAAGCGTCTTCCCTGTGACATCTGTACTGGAAACGTAAGTGTAGATTTTTTTACTTACCTGTTAAAAAACAGCATATGCTGGTTAGGTATGTTTTGAAGCATGGTAGCTGGTCATGAGCTGGTTTAAGCTGGTCCTGAGCAGGAGCTAGTTGCTTAGAACCAGCTCAGAACCAGCACATGACCAGATCAAACCAGCTACCATGCTTAAAAACATACCTGACCAGCATATGCTGTTTTCTCAACAAGGTTTTGTCTAGTCATTATTTCAATACCAAAGTCTAAAATGTATTAAACAAACATGTTTCCCATTGCAGATCTGGTTCAGCAGAGGTGACAAGCAGACTAGTGTTCAACTCCTCATCTCCAGTCCCCAGTGAAGATCTGGTGCTCAGCGCTGTCAACAGTCTCAGAAACTCTAGAGAGTCAAAACTTGATAAATCAGTGAAGCTAAAGAATGTGACCTATGAAAGTAAGTATTATCGCTTTACTCTCAAAGACTCTCATACTATGTAAATAAACTTGAAATTTTCATATATGACAAAATGCTAAATGAACAATTCTGTGTTGCAGAAATCTCAGACACCTCCTATGCGGTCATCTTTAAATTTAGTCTGACTAAAGTCAGCATGTCTAACTCTGTCGAGAAAGTGCTGTATAGTACCAACACTGCGGTAAGCATTTATAACAAGACCAAAAAAATGAAATCACAATAGATTTGTTGAATAGTTTGGTTGTTTTGCTTACAGCTCAACACTCTACTGAATGAGCCTGCAATACCTTTTGATGCCACACTCTCCAATTTCACGTAAGTTTCAAGCTTTTAAAGCTAATTTTCATTATTCTTGTATTTACCAAGTGATCACAGTTCCATTATACATGGTATACGTGTTTTTCACATGTCTATGTCAAACAAGTCAAGGTTTCAACATCTTTTTTATTATTAGGAAAAACGAGAAGCAGATTGATGTTTTGATGGGCCATGTCTTCAATGATAAAGATGTAATAAAACCTGTCAGTTTCTTAAAAGAGCTTGAGTCACAAAAACTATCTCAGACCAAACTTATGTAAGAGCAAGAATCAATCATTTATATTCTTTTATTCAAAATTATATTTTGATTCTCTTTCTACATTACTTATCTGTTAATTGCTCTTTTTCAGAGAAGGGAAGGCGGTTATTCGCATTCGCATTCTGGTTGAAACGCTGGGCCCCATACCTAAGGAAAATGCAATTCTGGGGTTGGTGTACTCTTTGCTGGATGCACGTTTTACAACTAAACAAAATGGTAGAACGGAAAAGCTTGGTGAACCCGTCAGCTTTCAGAACGTGTCCTTTCATAGTAGGTCTTTCTCTTATCTCTGAATTGTATTTTGTTCTAAATATATTATTTAATTTACAAACAAGGTACTATCCAAAAATGTGTTTGCATGTGGCAACACCTGCATAAAACTTGTCTAACAAATTTTGTTAAATATTTTCTTATTAAGGAATTTCTGATCATTCATATGCCCTCGACTTTGGATTTGAGATCAACAACGTCTCAATGGCAGAGAACAAAGGAAACAGAAATAACACCTTCAAAATTATCAAAGACGCTATAAATAAATTGGTGGGTTTAAAGCAGTTTATTTTTAGAGCATTTTGCGCTATGATTTCTATTTAATAACATTGTCATAAGTAAAGTAATACACCAACTAATCTCTTTATCTATTTCTAAACTCTTCAGCTAAATGAAATCCTCAAAGAAAACTCATCAGCTGATAAGATCAATTTTGATGAGGTCGATTTCAAGTTAGTAAATTTAGATTTTTCTCTTTGATTTTGTAAATGAACTTTTATGTAATGTTACGGTTTGGAGAAAACAGGCTCAGATCATGTCTCATCAATTCTCTTATATATCACTATGTATTTTAATCTTACCCCAGGAATGACTTTGCTGAGATCACGGCAGATGTGGTTTATAGCGTCTCAAAAAGCAACATCAAGGCTCCCAGTAAATTTCTCTTCAAACTTTTTGAAGACATAACTCCGAGCAGGTAAGTGCAATAAGTTTAATATAGTCAATGAAATTTATGGGAAAATATGATACATAAAGGACAGTTTCTGATCATTTTTTCTCTGAATGTTCTTTTGTTTCGCCCCCTTTTTCAGACTTGGAACGGTAATCATTGACATTCGGCTTGTGTTTAAAACGCGAGGCCCCATACCAACTGAGAGTTCTGTTCTACAGTTAGCCAACTCTCTGCTAGACTCACGACTCAGAACCAAACGAGAAGTGACAAAACTCAATGACCCTGTGAGCTCTGTGAATGTCACCTATACAAGTACGTTTGCTTCTCCAGGAAACAATAACTCCACAATGAAGTGAAAAGATGTATCCATTCACTAATGACTAATATGTGCTTTTTTTCAAGAACTTTCTAACAACTCGTATGCCCTCAATTTTGGATTTGAAATCATCAATGTTAATATGTCTGAGAGACTTGTACTCAGGAACAGCACATATGATCTAATCCAGGACTCTATTAATAAACTGGTGAGTCTGTGACAATTCAAAACTGTTGTAGTATATGTAATGTTGTGAAATTTTAATTTCAATAAGAAACTGCCTTGCTAGAATTAAATGAAACTCAACATGCAAAATATAACTTGCATAATATGTATTGCATAACTGTATTTTTCTGCCAATTTGTTCAGCTGAACCAGATCTTAAACGACCCAAAAGGCACTCCATTTGTGTTCGATAGGGCCAAATTCACGTAAGTTGTGATTTACTGCTTTTTTACTTTAAGTCAGTGGTGTAGTCTATGTGATACGTAGGTATACACTGTACACCCACAAGAAAAGGTCAAGAATTTCCATATACCCACTTAAAAAAGCGCGACGATACGTAACAACATCGTTTTTTGTCAGAAAAGTGCAATGCACTGACTTTTGGACCTTTGGTGCAACTAGGAGATATGAATCAAAATGAGATAATGAAAGGCACGAGGCTCATGCTACACTATACGCCGGGTGCCCCTCTGTCACGATAGTGTTCCGGGGTCTCGATCACGTTTCTCTAAAATAGTTATTAGTGACAAGCATCAGAGTTTGATTTTAACCATTTATTTCAATATGATTTACTGCAATTCTTTGACATGATATTAGTCAAAATCAAACTAATTCAAGATATAAAGATTATTACTATTACTATCACAGGATATTCTTTATTGCCCTGCTGAATAAAAACTCCGCCCCAAACACAATACATGCAGATGGGAATCAATAGAACATAATCCTGTTGGAATAATAATGCCCCCCCAATTTTTCTTAAATTTTTAATAGAAAAACGTATGGTTCGTAATGCTATTTTAATGGTAACCACTAGAATTTATGTGATAGTTTTTATTTTTCAGCAAGGTGGGTTTATGTAGAAATAGTATATCACAAATAAATTACTTTAAAGCTGTTTTTTCAAAGACTGGATCACAAATGTGCATTGAAAATTGTCAGCTGATAAAACCTGTGCCTTAGGGATTGTATACATATACCATGAGGCTAAATGAAGCTCCTAACTGGCTGAGTTAGACATTGATTAACAAAACCAGCATGTCCCCCCCAGCTGTCAATGGCTATTGAAGTCTTGCGTCGCTTACAATAATTACATGTAGGTGCATACTGTATACATTAGTAAGTGTGTGTGGTGGTGCTCATGGGGTGTCGATCTGGGACGGGTGAGTATAAGGCTGAAAGGAAAAAATCACAGTGTACTCATTACAAAAAACAAGACTACACCACTACTTTAAGTACAGCAGAAATATCTTGATTGAGGCCAGGTGTGACTCTATCATGTGTTACTTTAAAATTCACTTGAAAGGATTTCCAATGTTCATAGTGCATTTTTAATTCCACCCCAGGGGCAATACCACTGTGATTAAGGCAGATGTTGAGTATGTTTTCTCAGATGATGACATCAAGTTTCCCAGTCCTTTCCTCAAAGAACTTCTCTATGTTAATAGTGGTATGTTGTTCTCTTTTAAATTTCAATTTAAATAGCTCTTTAGTTTTCCTTTTCTTAACATTGTTTCCCTTTTTTCCTTAAACATTTGTTTATAGACACTACCACCGCTGCACCTACAACCACATTCTTTCCCATCGTGGTAAACACTACACCAAACAACAGCACTAGTGTGACGTGGATTGTGGCTATAATCGTACCCTGTGCTATAGCCATCATGCTTATACCTTGCTGGATTCTACTTTGCGTAAGTATTATGATGACTGAATTTAAAATATGTATGGAAATGTTCGGAGAATATTCATATTTTTGGGGGGGCTTAAAACAGTTTTTACTGTTCACGAGAATGAAAATGATTGTTCAATGCTCTCTCTCACAGTGTTTGCTGTGTGGTTGCTGTGCCCGATTAAGACAACGCTGGCACAGAAGACGGTCATACAACGTGCAGTACACCACTCGAAACAGCATCTTCTAATAAATTTAAAAGACAAACGGAAAAAAAACAGCAACTCAAGC
Organism: Triplophysa rosa; assembly: GCF_024868665.1. Lineage (NCBI taxonomy): Eukaryota > Metazoa > Chordata > Actinopteri > Cypriniformes > Nemacheilidae > Triplophysa > Triplophysa rosa. The sequence continues at coordinate 25,520,603 of NC_079893.1, read as the reverse complement.
AACTGTAACGCACGACTTCAGCACACTGTTAAAAATTACTTTCTCTGTTTCTAATTAAAAATGTACCATTGATTAATTTATGGTAATATTTAACTTGGCAATGATTATGGTAACTTAGAGCTTTTATAATACTATTTATTTTCTTCCTGTATTGCTGGACAGACAGGAGCTGCACAAAATTGTAATGAAAGTGATTTATTTTTCTGAACTGTATTATGTGATGAAAACATTATTTATTAATACCTGTGCAATGTTTACAATGGTTTACAAGGTTGATTTTTTCCTACAAATTATTAATTTATTAAATGTTACACATTTCAGTATAATGGGCAAATGTGACAAAATTTAATTTATTTATACAAATTAAACTTATTATGCACTTTATATCTGTGACTCAAAATTCTTGTGTGATACAAAACCAAAAATACAAAACAGTGTTTAGTGAGTACAAAAAAAACAGTACAGAAAGTGTACAACACTTTCTTCATATTAGATGTGGGATGGAGTTATGACATTCTAATGACAGTTAAAGGATCCAGTGAAGTTACTAGGTTTAGTGACAAGGTTTTATTATACATTTAATTGGTATTTGCAAAACCCACAGACAGACATGAAGGATAACCAATAGTACACTTTGGTGCTTCAGGATACCACAGAATTTTTGACTGGTTCCACAAAGAACCTTTCAAAAGTTTCACAAAAGGTTCCTTGTTGTGGAAAGAGGTTATTAAGATGATGAAAAAGAAAAACGTATTACGTTCTTATACAAACATTTGCGTAAATGGTTGAGGAACAAGAAATAGCACTTCTATGGCATACAGTAGCTTTCAAATGATTTAATGTAATGAGCTATGTAAAATTAATTGAGCATGTATATGTTTCTGCCCAATACAGACACAGGCAACTGACACAGCATTACAAATAAAATCGGTTTCCTTACTTTGAAACTTATATATATTTAGGAAATGTTTTTTTAATTATTTAGTATTTTATACATAGTCAGTACAGACGTGGACAAAAAAGTTGCTACCCTTGGTAAATATGATCAACGAAGGCTGTGAAAATATATCTGCAACGTTTCTACTTTTGATCTTTTATTAAAAAATCTAATATTCCAACATTTTATTAAACAAAAAAACAAACAATTGGAAGTCTCATACACCCTGGCCACAATTTTTGGTACCCCTAGAAATTCTTATGAGTAAAATATCTCTGAAGTATATTCTCATTGATATTGACATTTTCTTAGCACACCAAGGTGACTAGAAACACGATGTTGTCCAGTCATGACTTCTTATTGCACAAGAGAATAAATATTCAATAACACAAAGCCCAAATCCCCTTAATTATTCATCACATTGGGTAAAACCAAACAATATAGTTCTGATGTGCAACAAAAGATTGTTGAGCTACACGAAATAGAAATGAGCTTTAAGAAAATAGTTAAAACAATAAATATTCCCATTTCCAACATCAGGGCAATGATCAAGAAGTTTTGATCGACTGAAGATGTAGCCTGAAATCTGCCTGAAATAGGATGTGTGTGTGTCTATATTGTCTTAATGCACAGCAAGGAGAATAATTTGAGAGGCCAAAGACTTTTCAAGTATCACAGATGAGGAATTGCAGAAATCAGTTGAATTTTGGGGTCAGAAAAAAATTAAGGAAAACATGCACCTCATGCACCACAAGTTGTTTAGGACACTTTTCAAGAAACAAATCTTCTGCTCTCATGCAAAAACAAACTCCACCATATTAATTTGACATACTGGAACTTCAACCAGGACTGGGGCCATTGGAAATGAAAATATATTTTTTGGCAGAAAGAACACAAGATGGGTTTGGTGCACACCGGGATAAAACTTTCCCCATGTCCACAGTTAAATATACTGCCGGATCTTTATTTTTGTGGATCTACTTTTATACCGGAGGTTCTGGACATCTTGTTCAGATACATGGCATCATTAATTGAATCAAATACTAACAGGTTAAAAAAAAGACCTGATTTACTTTGCTAGAAATCGTATAATGGGTCGTGGTTAGATCTTCCATCAGGGCATTGGTTCAAAACAAACATAAAAATCAACACAAAAATGGGTCACTGAGCACAAAATCAAGATCCTGCCATAGCCAGTCTAAGATCACTTGTCATGTATTCTTCAACTTCATCAGACATAAAAGAAAAGATTCATGTTCATAGCTGTTTTTCATTCAAATGGAGGTTGCAGAAAGTATTGAATACAAATGTAGCAATAATTGTGGCCAAAGTGTATTGGAAAGAAACAGTTGTGTCATAATGGGATACCCTCCCACTTCCAATTCTTTTACTTTAATGAAATATTGGAATTTTGTAGATTATTTTATAAAACATTAATAGGAGAAATAATGCAGATATACTGTATTAAATAATCACAGATAATTACAGATATTACAGATTAAAATGGGCATTTTTGTTTGTTAAATAAATGTATATGTGCTGTGAGTGTTACAACACTGATACAACAAACACAGAGATGAGCGTTCACACACCAATCTTTACTTTCAAAAATCCAAAAGTGTAACGAACAAAGGGTAATCCACAAAAAACCAAGAGTCAAAAAGTCTTTATGGGAACCACGGAACATTAACGTAAAACCTGACAATTACATGGTACACAAAGTGAGTATAAATAGAGTCCGGATTATGGGGAACAGGTGTGGGTGCAATTAGTATGATTGGCTGATGAGTAGAATTGTGGGAACTGAAGTACATTAATACTCCGGTGACTGGGAACGTGATAATCGTGTGATGACGTCTGATGCAGAGGGCGTGGTAACCGTGACAGTGAGGTGGGGTTGATTTATTTTTGCTGTTTGTTTTACTTTGTTAATGTTATACATATCACAATCAGATGTTAAATAAAATGTATTGTCATTTTGTGTTTTGTCTTAAATTTTTGCATGTACGCAATAAATATTTAATGGAGAATCATGGTGTTCTGTCCGTGTTATGAAATGTTGCTATAGTATAACGTGTATTATAATAATAACAATAGTAATAACAATACTACTGAAACAACTAAAAAAACCAGCTCAAAACATACCTGTTCCGCATTTATTTGACTAACCAATAACTGTCTGACTGTCTGTCTTAAAAAAATTGTTGTTGTTCATTCTCTCCTTTGCTTACTCCAGCTTTAATCCTCCTAGTAGCATGGCCTTGCAAACTAACGGTACTGTTTAGCGTGTTGACAATATGTTTATATGCTCTCCTACTTGTAAGTCGCTTTGGATAAAAGCGTCTGCCAAATGAATAAAAAAGGGTTCCAAAAGGAACTCTGCTGGTTCTTTAATGCACCTTTAAGAGAGGGTTCCAGTTGGAACCTCCCCCACAGTTGCGATCTCCAGGAACCTCAAAAGGTTCGTTTTTGAACGTTTTTAGTTTTAAATTCCAGAAAGAAATGAATGAAGTAAAAGCAGAAGGTAGTATAATTAAATCATTCACACACATATCTTCTTGTTGAACTGCATTTTGCATGTGATTGATTTTGGAGCTCGTGTAAATGGTTAAACACCAATTTACAGTAGGCACAGTGGTATTTTATGCACCACACTGTGCATCTCTCAAGAGACAGCAGGGGGTCCTGTACTCGAATAAGTACTGCATGAACATGCCCATTACAAACAGGTTAAACCTACATTAAAATAGATCAATAAATAAAAACTATGATTAAAAACTTTAATGTACGCTTTTCTTATCGTGCGATGCAAATTGTGTAAGTTCCGATGGACTGTACATGCGCGTGCATACAGCTTGAGTAGCTCAAGCCCCGCCTACTCGGTCCCCCGAGGGGGAGCTGGAGCTTTGCTCCATCCCCTTGCATGCAGCCAGCACCCTCTCCATCCAGGGGGGTTGCCGAATTAGTGTTGTTGCGCGTCTTAAGATCAAAATTTCTAACTGTTTCAAGGGTCAGTCCTCGGGGGCCCGTACTGACCCGTGCACTCGTCCGTACGACCGCAGCGCAGATGGCACACAGACCTCGCTTGGGGCCTTCAAAAGTGCGTGTGCCCTTAATCTTCCTACACTGACAGAAAGGACGTCTGTGTTCAAAGCTTAAAATGCAAATAAAAAGCTTAATGTAAAGGTCCATTTACAAAAGCACAAACATAAAGTTATTTTAAAAGTTTTAATTACTGGTTGTAATGACTGTATACAGTTTATAAAAATATTAAATACAATTAGAGAATGTTAAAAATGGTAACTACGGTGTTATTTGTCATATGTTTTCATATTTTTTATTGAATTTTGTGTTAATGTCAGAGAAAGTTCTGGCATGAAACTCTAGACGGCACAATCCTACAGTCTAAAAGCATCTGACATAATAGGCTTGTTCGACTTGATGCGGCGCCGAAGATCCGACAGGCGAATGACATCAAAGTACCGCGAGAGCGATTCGAAAAACGATAAAAAGTTTGCTTTCGAATCGCTCTCGCGGTACTTTGATGTCATCCGCCTGTCGGATCTTGAGGCGCCGCATCAAGTCGAACAAGCCTAATAACTTTACTACACGGCGCAGCTGATTGGTTCCTTCCGTATTAGCAGCCAATGAGATTGCTGCTCTGAGTTTAAATCTCGGCTAGTGATTGTTGTAGCAGTGCAGCGCGTTTCAGAAAGCATCTGGATCTAAGATAAGTGAATGATCTTTTATTCCTTACTTACTCGCTGTGCATAATGTGTGGTCTGCCTAATTTATTTGAAAATGAGCAACCATACAACAAGTTCAAATAGTTTTATGTTAGCACTGCTAGTTTAGCAGTCTTGCATAGTATGCAGAGCTAATAAAAAGCTATTGGAGGCAGCAGCAGCATTTACGCATATGTGTTTATACAGCTCGAGCAACATGCAGTCTAGAGCACGTATTGCTCAGACATGCCGAAGTAACTGATATGAGAACATGCTAAATTAGTAACTCTCGGTCGTTTGTATTTACTGGTGTACAGCCTGTCCTATAGGAACCAAAGTTGTAGTCCACACGTACGGAGTGAATTAAGTGTTGCACAGGAAAACAATTTGATGAATGCTCATCTCTGCACGCTTGTCTATGCTCTTATAATGCGTTTCTGTAAGTAAATCCGTGTATATGTTCGTTACCTAGTACACGTATTGATGTCCAGTGATCTTTCGTGGTAACCGTCGGCAAGTGTTGAGCGCCGTAGCGGCCGTAATTTGCCGAGAGAGAAATACGCTAAATAGCATTAGCATTTGCAGCCTACTATAGAGGGTATGGATGTGTCATCACTTTACCACGTGAACACCACGCCGGAGCGCGCCCCCATACGCAATTCCGCGCAACATTTCAGTGTCCAGGAATACCCGATTCGTTTGTAAGTCATAGAGAAGCCGTAAGGAAAGTGACGTCAATGCATACCCTCTATACTGTGGGCATTTTCCAAACGGAAGTGGGCATCACTATGCCCTACTCCCTTCGAAGGGCTGAGCCTTTGAAGTAAACTCTTTAAAGAGTGTAGGGCATTAGGCTACTGTCTCTGGTGTATGCATTTGGAAGGCCATTCACAATGACTGGCCAAATGTTACCTTGACAACGCTGCAGGTGCACTCTGAATCCAGCACTCGTTTGTTGAAAATAAACAACATTTTTAATACTTCTTGTTAAATATTGTGTAATTATGTATTACTTTACCTTGTTTTTTTCACTCCACTTGGTATTAATAAAGAAAATTATATGATAAAGGAAACCTAAATTATATAAAATAGTAGCTATTTAAAAAGAAAATTAACATAACTTTCCTATAAACTAAATTATCTCATGCTATATTTTTAACCATCTTAAATCATATTTACACTGACAAAAATAGTGTAAAACAAATACAGACTAAATTATTTTGCTTACATTTAGCTAACGTCAAAATCACGCTCCATATTTGTTTCAAAATGTGTCACAAGAACTCGTAATCCGAGATCACGTGATCACAAACGGAATTCACTTCCTTGAAGTTACCATGGCATGTACCCTTCCCTAACGGACTTCTCAAAGGTCCCTTCGCAAAGGGATTCAGGTGTTCACTTGCGTTTAGAAAGCCCCTACAAATGGCACCCTCTTTGTGAAGGGCCCTTCAAGGGCGCATACATGGCATTTGGAAAATGCCTTGTCACTAGGGTTGGGTATCGTTTTTTTCCGATACCGGTGCCAAATCGATACTTTTAAAAGGGTACCGGTGCCTACATCGATACTTTAATGTCACCCAGCTGTGTTTTGTGGCTTTTTTTTAAAGAACAACATGTTCAATTAAAAAATATTTATTAAATAATAAAAAATGCACAACAAATTCACAATAAGTTTTAAGTGAATGTGAAATGAGCATGGACACGTACGTTGCTAGAAAGATGTTATGGTGTTTACTGTTTACACTCCAGCTATAACTAAATGCTCACCATTGTTGCATTAAATATGGGCATTCAAACGCGTTGAATAATCAACAGATTAAGTCCATTTACAGAGAGCCTTCTAGGCTACATTATATGTGCATTATTTTAAAAACCGATAGTATGAATAAGTATAATTATATGGCTATAGGCTATGCAGTCAGATTAAAAAGATTGACAGACTGATGCCTAGAGATCAGACAGGTGCTATAAGGTTTTAGCACTTTCACTGCTGTATCTCGCTTGTCTGTCTTTTCAAAACGTTACTGTGTTAAGAACGAGCTCCACGGCACGCGTTTCATTGATTTTAAACGCGCGCAACAGTTTTATTGTGATCGCTTGCATTACAGACGCGTCATGTGCGTTTCGAAATTAACGTTAGTTTCACTTTAAAACTGGCCTTATGCGGCAGTTGAAGTTAAAGACTGCGCCAGGTGATAAATGCTGAATTCGTCCAGATGGAGGGAGGGAAAGCGTGCATTAAACTGTCTTTCACTGATGAATCCACGGGTCATACGCGGACTCATTGATGCCATGATCCTGTCCTTGTCAGGAGTTTTCTAGTTCTGTGGACAGTACCATGTTTCTGTGCTTGTTCTGTGTGGAAGCACGTGGCCATTGTTGTTACTTTACGCCATATGCTCTCCTGTCGCGTGCCTTGGCCCCGCCCCCTTGTTCCCCGTAATCTCACGCTCAGAAGGGTCTGCGGTCGTCCGCGTGCAGCCCATTTTTTTGAGACCGCGTGGACGTTCCGCGTACAACAGCGCATGTGTGGAAAAAAATGCACTAGTCCACTAGGGGTCAATACACAGAAAGTGTGCCGTTGTCGAAGAAGAATGATACAAAATAGTGTTGTCACGAAACTGTAAATGAGGGATATTTGTACATCATTTATTAATTGTTAATCTAATGTTAATTTTACTAATACATTTATTATTTGAAATCAAAGTTTTATTTGTCAGTATTAATGGACCAGAGCTTACATAAATAGTTGTAATTTTTAAGAGATTAATAAATACTTGAACAAATGTATTGCTCATTCTTTCCCAGCAAACACAGAACGTTCCCCTAACGTTAGTTTTTGGTTCCCTTTTGGTTATTTTTTGGGAACCAAAAAATAACGTTCTAAGAACGTTCTTTTCAGGTTTTTTTTTTTTTTTGCAACCAGAAAATAACGTTCCCAGAACGTTGCAGGCTGGTTTTTTTAAATAACCAGAAAATAACGTTCTCTGATGGTTATTTTTTGGTTATTTTTTTGCAACCAGAAAATAACCAAAAAGTAACGTTCCCTGATGGTTATTTTCTGGTTATTTTTTTGCAACCAGAATATAACCAGAAAGTAACGTTCCCTGATGGTTCTTTTTTTGGCTATTTTTTATGGTAAAAATAGTCAAAACTGGTAAACGTCAGTGACATGTGCAATACATAAATTAAAAGATCATGTAACCGGTCCTATTCGCCCGGCCTCGAACCGGCGTCAGTCCGATTCGAGACGGGCGCTCTGACGAGGAGGCTTAGAGCGTCTCTGTTGGTCAGGGAGTGAGGTTTACACACTGCACAGCTCTTCACTAGCTGGCCTCCGTTACAATCACATTGAAAACCAAATTAAATTAATAAATGTGCCCTTTAATGGCTGAAAATAATAAACTAGTTAAGTTAAATGAAAATACAATCATCTATATCCATGTGTATTTCCTTAGTGTGGTTGTCTGTTACTGTATGTGTGTGCGCTCGAGCACGTGCATTCTCCGCTCTGCCGCGCACTCCCGTCATTTAAAAATTAACGGTCATTTCGTTTTACCTCACAGACTAACACATTAGTTTAGCGGTTTATTTATTTTAATTTTTTATTTAAAACCGTACAGATTTGAGAGTAGACTTATATTTTCGTGATGTTCGATTGATTTGACACATCTAAATCAACAGACCACGATGAAAGGACTGAAACTCAGGGCTTTTGATAGTTATATCTAAAGACGGCGCCGCGCTATACTTCTGTGGTGAGACAAGAATATTGTTAGCCTGAAGATAATTAAATGTTTATTCTTCTGTCAATAAAAATCTGCTTTAAATATTGTGTTGAAGTCATTGGTTATTTTATTTCGATATCTATAATGTCTGATGTTGAGGTAGGCCTACACACAGTGTGGTTTTATTAGAAATGATATACTGTGCTGTTTAAATCGAAAATTAGGCTAGTTTAGTGATGAAAAAGGAATTATTAGGCTAAAAGAATAATATAATGCATTGATTTCATCCTCCATATTGTGTGGGATGATGTATTTTGCTTATTTTAATTAGATTAACGTTAGACAAGCGATGGCTAAAAACACAGCATGGATGTATTCATTACTGACGTGTAAACGGACCGAGAAAAATATTTTAGGCTAACGTTCTGGGAACGTTCCCCTAACGTTAGTTTCTGGTTCCCAGAAAGTTTTTTAAGGTTTGTTTTTGGTTATCTTTACGGAAATAAAACGTTAGTTTCATGGTTTCTATAACGTTAGGGTAACGTTCTCCTAACGTTAGTTTCTGGTTCCCAGAAAGTTTTTTAAGGTTTGTTTTTGGTTATCTTTACGGAAATAAAACGTTAGTTTCATGGTTTCTGTAACATTAGGGTAACGTTCCCCTAATGTTAGTTTTTGGTTTCCAGAACGTTATGGGAACCAGAAACTAACGTTCTATTAACGTAAAGAAAATTTTCCTGGAGAACCAAAAATGAACCTTAGAAAATAACGTTCTGGGAACCAAAAACTAACGTTAGGGGAACGTTCTGGGAACCAAAAACTAACGTTAGGGGAGCGTTCTGGGAACCAAAAATTGTTAGCTGGTTGTTCGTTAATGTTAGTTAATAGCCTACATTTATATGATTACAATTTTTTTAATTTGGCTTTTATTCACATATAATCATTGATCAGCGCACATATAGACAGAAACGCAAACGTTAAACGCAAGAACTGTTGCAGAGACTCCGCACTGGCCATCTTTCTAACATTAACAACGTTTAACCGGAGAGAATGAGACGAGTGGATGAAATCATTCATCAGCGCACATACATAGAGCGCTATGGTAAACACGGAAGTGCAAACGTGTATCGCACGCGAGAACTGTTGCGGAGACTCTGTACTAACATAAACAACATTTAACCAGGGCGAATAAAACGAGTGGATGAAATGATTGATCAGCGCACATACATAGAGTGCTATGGTAAACATGGGAAGCGTAAACGAGCGTTCACCAAGTGCCACGTGTTACTGAGACTCTGCACTGGCCATCTTTTCTAACATTAACACTTTTTAACTACCCCAAACGAGTCAAGTCTGTGAGAGGAGGCGGGACTCTGTTATCACAGCGTTCACGTGCAGTGCGTGTCAGCTCTCCCTGCGTTCCATTTCGAAGGGCTCATCCCTATTAGTGTTGGCTCGATCGGTACCATAGGTGATCAATAACCAGCCCCAAAATAAATTATTTGAAAAAATATTGAGACTGCATGAAACTGCTTTAATGCATATTTTATATAGCACCAATTTATTTTTACACTTTTACACTATTACTGAAAAATGCTTTGGTTATATAGATTTATCATAATCCCACAAATATGAACAATAAAATTTTGAACAATTAAATGTTTCAAGTAGGTCTATTAAACCGTACCATTCAAGATGAAAAGTGAATGATCAATAAAATAAAATAAATATGCAATGATTCTAAATAAAGCTACAAATTTAATTTTCTCTTTAATATGTGACACAGATGTATTAGGTTACTGTCACTTTAAGGCAAATTCTTTTTTTAATGCGGATATGAATTTAAAACACAACGGCCTTCAGATTTTTCCATCACTGGTATAACAAATCCGTCAATGACGGAGAATTTTCGGTTAACGTGACCTCTGGTTCCAGTATTGCCTTGTGTGTTTTGTGGACATATTTTGTCATTTGGACTTTTTTGCCCCCTCTTCTATTTGCGTGCAAAATGCAAATGTTAACTCTTTATTTCTTTCGAAATGAAATGGACACACTGGGGGAAGTGCGGGCTGGGTGGGGACACACTGGGGGAAGTGCGGGCTGGGTGGGGACACACTGGGGGAAGTGTGGGCTGGGTGCGGGCACACTGGGGGAAGTGTGGGCTGGGTGCGGGCACACTGGGGGAAGTGTGGGCTGGGTGCGGGTACACTGGGGGAAGTGTGGGCTGGGTGCGGGCACACTGGGGGAAGTGTGGGGAAAGTGGTTCGCCTTAATATCTGCAGAACACCACAATATTACTATTGATGCATATGCAGAACAACTGCACTTGTAAAAAGTAACAGTAATAAACCGAGGGTCATGATTTTAAAATGTATTTACAGCCCAAAACATTATAATTACATTATTAATAAAAATAACAAAATATATCGAGTAGGGATGCTCAGATCAGGATTTTTGCAGCCGATACCGAATACCGATTTTCTGTCATCATGATCGGCCGATACCGATCCTGATTTCGATGCTTCAAGCTTTATATAACTGATATAAGCTTTTTGGTCACTGTTTGCAAAATAAGATGTAATTTGATAAATATTTTGATAAAATCATATCAAGGCAAATAAAAGTAAACTTCACCTTTTAGAACCATCCCTTTTTAAATATTGCAGTTCTTATTTTGACCACATACTTAAATAAAAATTACTAACAGCAACTTGTGCTTTGTTCTGGTTTCACCTCTTTTCTGTCTAATGATTTTATAGGTAATTTACTACACATTGTCATATAAATAAACTGTAAATACTGTGGATTATTTAGACTAAATCTTATCAGACACTGTTGCTAAATGGCCTAAGCACGTTCTGAGGTGTTTTGAGTGACAGATTTGATGGATTCGGATAGTGAGTCTTCTGAGTTCATTGTTTGACATATCAGTTCTTTTAACCGTTCATTTAAATGAATCAGTTCAAATGAGTCATCATGTCATGAATCGAACATTAGCAGATGTTAACTACACGTTGTGTCTGTGTGTTTATGACAGACATCGCAAAAGAAAGAAGTTAACACGGAAACCACTTTATCATTGGATTGGATTGATTTTCGTTTATTAAAAGTGTGGTTTATGTCACCTGCGTCATGTGCGCGTCAGAGAAGAAAAGGTAACCGTTTTTTTAAACACAACTCGCACTCAATTCTCAAAGGTAAAAATATTCCCAGAATGTGCCATGTGCAACATAGATTTGGTCTTCCGACCTTTTGTCATTGCGTCTGTTGCTTTTGTTAATTATGTGCGAGAGAGTTAGAGACTGGGGTGTTCGACTTCTTTCGGCGCTGCACAGATTGATCAGCATATGACATTACCCACCTTTCTGCGAGAGCGTTTTGTTATGAAAGCATGACTGCTTATGACTGCTTCCGCAGTGCCTGCACATCATATTCCAATCGGCCTGCGCAACACAGAATGAACTCAGCGGAGACTCAATGGAGACAGCGAAAGTGCACAGGCTCTCTGCTCACTCTTTCACAAGACTGCGGCGCCAAACGTACAGTATGTCCTCGCGTGATGTCATCAAATTACGATTGGTTTGTGAGATCGGCCAAGTTAGTGAGTACCGATTGAGTCAATAAATGTGATTATCGGCCGATTCCGATCTGTGGCCGATCGATCCGAGCATCCCTAATATCGAGATTTGTTTCATTACAGCAGGAAAACAACACTTAACAGCTATTTAAAACAGCAGTAAACACAAAACATTTAAAAGAATTGTAAAAAGGAAAAATCAAGTAAGTTTGTCTCGTTACAGTTCTGACTCTTCCCTGCCGTACCCCATCTCTATCTCTTGCATTACGACGTCTGCTTAACATTCTGTGGGCTGGATGCATTTGGTCACAGCGTCTAAGTGGGAAAGAAATAACATATTGAATAACATGCTAAAAACAAAACAAGGGTTGTTCCATAATTGTTCACATTGACTTCAAAAAGTTTCCCAATGCACTATAACATTTTTAAGGTGATAGTTCACCCAAAAATAAAGATTGTGTTATCATTTACTCACCCTCGTCATTTCAAATCTGTATGACTTTCTTACTTTTGCAGAACAGAAAAGATATTTTGAAGAATATCAAGAATATTGTATTGAAAATAGTTTAATCACATCAGGCAGATGAGTTTGTGGTTTGACAGGCTTGTGGACCTACCTGAAGTGATGCAGGAGATTAGTTTTTGGATTTTCGCTTTCCAGCACCAGACTGCTTTCTCTTCCTTGGCATAGCTGTTGTTGTGAGGTGGTTCTGTTCGGCTACATGCGGTGCTGCACAGACTGATCAGCGGATGAATTCACGGTACCGCGAGAGCGGCTTGCTCTGCATGCTCTCCAATCATTATCTCGGTACTTTAACGTCATACGCCGATTGGTCAGTGCGGCGCGCATAAAGTCAAAAATGCCTATTATGTGATCCAGGTACAACCGGTACAAACATGAGGTGGGCCGTGGGCGGAACGGAGTGTTGCGTGTACGGCATGGTGCCCCCGGGGATTTGGTTCCGTCCATTAGCGCAAACGTACAAATGAGGTCCCACAGATACTAATGTTACATTAACGGTAATAATTGTTAAGTTCACAATCCTGTGAACAGTCAAGGTAATTTGATAGATGTTACATTTCGGTCACATCTGTCCTATCAGCTGCTGGTGAAATCATGTCAATCATTTCATTTACGTCACTGTTATTGCTAGACGGCATAGAGGCTAAATGTAAGAACTAAGAAAGCACAATAGCGGAGCACAAAAATGGAAAATGCAAAAGGTTAAAAGAACAACACGACTAAGATAGCAGCAGGAGGACTGGCAGCTCGCCTTGGCTTACATCGGTGCAACGGTTGAAACAATTGCAGCGGGATCCTTTGCTGTTGCAGAAGTTAGCTCATCATGTAATCGGAGTTATTCCACAATGATACGCATAATATACAGGTTGGTTTTTAATTATGGCTTTGTTTTATACACGGTTTATGTAATGCACATTGGTTTGTGTAAAGATCCACCGAGGCGTTATTAGGGGCCGTTTATATATTGTGTATACTTGTATAAAACTGGAGCTTGCGCTCTCGTGGTGTTTGCCGGTCAATTTATTGTGTTTTTTAATGATTTGATGCTATTATGCGCAGCAGGGGCAGATTTAGTGATTTGGGGGCCCTAGGCAAATCCATGTATGGGGGCCCCAACTATGCACCATTTTACTTTACTGCAACCCTTATTTTTCTTCCTCCTCAAAGCACACAACTTTTCACCACCAGTCAAAGTGACAGGGGAAAACTAAGCTTAATAAACACAGATACTGACTAATTAAATATATATATAATAATGAATTCTCAAATGAAAAACATGGGATAACAAAACACTTATATTAAAGTTCTAAAATTTGATGAAATGAAAACTAATAAGTTATATAAAGCATTAAATTTATTCAATCAAACAGAAAATTTTAATATAAGCCTTTTTTTATAAGCCTTTTTAGCCCATAAGTAACCAGTCTGACTAGATGAGCAAAGCTCATTCACACCCTACGTTCTCTTGTAGTTCACTGAGCTTTGAACGATTCACTGATCTCTTACATTGTTTAAACGAATTGGTTCAAAGGAGTCATTTGTTTGCGAGTCTATTCTGATCGCAATGTGCGTTCATACTGGCGAACTCGCTGTGTACAGAATAACGCTGATTCAACGAGCCAACTTCACAGCTAAAAACATTATAATGATGTACAGCAAGTTAATTTAGGAAATCTTTTCAAGAAATTCAAGAAAATGTAAATTGAACGTAAAACTCCTGAACAGCCGTGAAACACAGCTAATACAGCTCCTAATATAGCTATATAATTTTACTGAACTTTTCAGCGTCTCACTGCTGGTAACGAAACAGCGCATCCTTTGTTTCGTAACTGCAGTTACAAATGACAATCTGTTTAATAATGCACCCAATGTTTTTTGTGAAGACACTCGACATATTTTTGACGAGAGTCTAAGGCGGCACGAAATTTGATTGAGGTGGCCGCCTCCAATTTCTTTATGCAGGAACCCTGGTCTGGGATTACTATATACAAAAAGTGTGTCCTCCGTGTTTTTTGTGGTTAACGACCTTTAATGCATTTAAAGGTGACCAAATTTCTGTACTAGTGCATACAGTATGAATCGTTATCACTGTACTGACGTTATTATATTATGTCTTTATGTGCCCATCGATCTGCGCAGCGGAGTCAAACAACCTTTCTACCTTTGAACTGGCCCTCCTACCAAGCGCACGGCGCTCTTTGTTTGACAGATCTTTTGGTCGTCAGTCATTATAACGTCTTGGTTATGGATGTAACCTCAGTTCCCTGATGGAGGGAACGAGACGTTGTGTCGAGCCGACAGATGGGGTTCGCTCTTGAGAACCTATCGCTTCCGACTTTAGAAAAGGCCAATGAAATTGGCGAATGAAATTTGCATGCTGGACTCCGCCCCTGGATATCCAGGTATAAAAGGGAGGACGGCGTGCTGCATTCATTCACCTTTGGTCTGAGAAGCCCGAGAGCATCCCCCGACCGCTGCGGCGGGCGGCCAGCATTGTGGCAAGAAGGACACAACGTCTCGTTCCCTCCATCCGGGAACTGAGGTTACATCCGTAACCAAGACGTTCCCTTTCTGTCGGTCTCTCGACGTTGTGTCAAGCTGACAGATGGGGTTCCTATGGAAAACGCCACAGCACTGTGCTGCCTCACAATCTCTAGCAGAGCGACGCTGACTGGCCTGGGTGAGTCAGACGTGAGCGCTAGCGCGAAATTGTAACCGTCCAGTGGAGTGGTAAGGTGTCCCAGAGCTTTTGAAGAAAAGGTGGGAAGCCCCTGCCACCGGCTGTCACGGGCGGAGGCCTTGATTCTCTAACAGCGAGAAGCCGCCCGGCACCGTAAGGGCCACTGGGTAAGCATTATTCCCCCTGGGGGAAAAACGCTACAGAGACCACTACCTGCCGTGGGGAGGAATTAGTGAAGACACCAACATGGTCTCGCCATCAGGGGAGAACTCATGGGAAAATATGCGGACTGAAGGAGTTAACCGCGAGGTGGAAGTCCACCTAGGGAGGTCATGGGTTGCCGAGGTGGGAACCACTCATGAGGATACATCAGACGGAACCACTCAGTGGGGGGGCAGGGCTCTAGACTAACTTTTTGCACTGGTTGCACTGGTGCGCCTAACTTTTTTTCTTAGGTGCACCAGCACAAAAGTTAGGTGCACCCAAATTTTCGACAGCATCGCATTTAACACCGCAGTTTTACAAGTTCACTTTTTTTTTAAATCGCTGTCCATATAGGCAATATTGACTTGTAAATGATTAACTAACAATCTGGTCAACATAAAGTTCTTTATTTGAAGCACAATTCTACAAGAAAGCAGGGCTCTCTAGACTGACACTTGAGAGAGGTGGCACTGGTGCTACCAAGTTATTCAGTTGGTGGCACCAGCCCTTAATTTGATAGCACCAGAGTCGTGGGGTGAGGTAAGAAAAAAAGAATCACTAAAACTTCATTCAAATGTGTTTAATACATTAATAAATCAATTAGAAATGAATACAAATTATTGTTTATGATTGAATTAGTTTTATTGTATATGTAAACTCTCTTTCAACACTTTACCATATTTAAAGCACATCTTTCTTAAAGCTACTTTCTTCCTTTATTTGTTGTGAACGACTCCTATAAGAGAACACAATTCCTTTAATATCAGTGAGTGTTTTGGGGCCCGTCCGTTGTTGTTTGATGAACATTATAAACAGAGATCTTTATTATGCTGCTGCCCCTTTAAGAGCTCGCGCAATATACTGGAACACGTGTTTTGTTTCCCAACTGTTTGGTCACGAAACAAACTGAATACCTTTACAAGGTTTCTTGTTTATATGGGAATTTTTAGGTTATTTTGTGTTAATATGTCTGTTTCAGAGTAAGAAGGCGTGAAAGAGAACTCCGTTTAGTATTTTGTGCTCTGACTCTCTGGGCGCGCGCATATCTCAAACAACCCGCGAGACCTGAAGGCTTTTAGTGATTATTCTTCATGAAAGCTGCATTGATACACGTTTGGCTTCTATCAATAGCGACTCACAAATAAGTAGTATTTAGCGTGATGTATAACGTTTTGTATGCTTTGCAGTATTGTTAGAGATCTTTATACAATAGTTCAGTGCTTAAAGTTTAAACACGTGTTTCCTGCATTAGCTTCACATGCATACAATACTAACAACACATTTCGTTATCTTTGCTGTTTTGTACCTTAGCAGGGGAAATTCTTGTATTCTGCATATTTATTTAAGTTGCAAGATTGAGCGCTTCACTCGTCTGCTCTTTCGGTCCTTCGCGTGTCAGAGCATTGGTTATCATTTTCGGACGGATCAGGCCTTAACTTAACATTCTTAACGAAAAAGTTGTCAACCGTTCTTTTCATCTTCTCTCATCATCCGCGGCTACATCCACTCTGTTTATCTGACGGGCCTAGGCTACTCACCTCTCTGTCCGACTGCAGCACAGCATTTTCAAACGTACACAGACGTACAGGAATATCTGGACCACGGCCAATCAGAGGGGGTCCGCCCTTCACTATCTCTGATTGGTTTAGACCACGATATGGACCTAATGTGTCTGCTGTTGAACCACAGGGAGACTTTCGCATAGGCTTTTTTTCCCTCGAACGGCCAGATTTTTTTTAGTCGCACCATTGAGAAATTAGGTCGCATGTGCGACCAACTTGGTCGCACTCTAGAGCCATGCTGAGATATAATTACATTTACATTTAGTCATTTAGCAGACACTTTTATCCAAAGCGACTTGCAGAGAGTTCAGGGAGCAATAACCGATATGCCATACCGGAGCAATAACACAATAGGTGCTAATACAAAGCTACTAGTTTATACAAAAGATAGACCAATGTTGAGAGAATTACATGTATTTATACATTTAGCAAATCATATAAGTACATTTGTCTTTTCAGACGGACTTTAAACGGACTGTCTTCTCTTACTATCTACTGATGAGCTCAGTATGTGCATGAAGAGAATTACATATAAAGCATGATCTCTTTAAAGCTGCAAAAAACGTTTTCAACACATTTAATAAGAAGATTAGAAAGAGCAATAAACGTGTGTGAGTATATTAGTCAGTAAAGAGAAATAATGCTACTTAGTACTAGAAAGCTGTCTGTCATTTACACTAACAGAATACAGTATTCTTACATATTTTTAATACAATTTACAGATTATCAATCTGTCTGTCTATATTCCTCAAGTATTTGTGTGTACACTGCTGAATAATAGTGAAAAAATAAAATAGAAAAAATTGTGCTTTATTTTGAAAACTGATTGTAAATGAGATTATTAATGATATTATTGACACATTGGAATTGCTGGACAAGATCGACATATATTTGGTTAAGGTTTTTGTTATGGAAACAATAAGCAATTAATAATTTTAAAAAGTGACAGCTTAGAAATTGTATTGCATTAAAAATGTGTACATTTTTTAATGATAAATAAAAATCCGTAGTAAACAGGGAATTGAGCAGGAATTGAAAACAGCAGTATGGAATCGATTCCCAAACAAGGAATTGGAATCGTAATCAACTCCAAAAAAATCTGAATCTAACAGCCCTATAAATAATACAAGGAACTTATGTGCAGGTATTTCTGTTTACTTCATGTCAACATAAAGGTCCTTATATGGCTGAACCATAGACTGTATGAAACGGGTCTGAACATACAAAATAACTTAATAGTAAATCTGTATCTGGGTATGTAATTTCACATCTCAAGGTTTTTGGAATCTCTTTTGCCATTTGTTGTAAGAGACAAGTTCTGCAGTTAAAAAGTAAAAATAAACCCATAATAAATGTATCAAATGACTTCCCAAATGCATTTAAGTAATGTGTATATAATAGTTATATATTAACAGCCTGTATATTGAATAAATTTGAATACTTAATTTCTATTGTAGCGCCCATATTGAATGAATGAATTGAATAAAAAAGTTCAAAAAGTATTAAGTATTATTTTATTAAAACCGTAACAGTGTTTCATTTTTCTAAACTAAGAATTTGTCTATTTTCAATCTAAAAACTGAAAGGATATGTTTGATCTCATCAGGTGTTTACCAGCAGGGGGGGTAAAGACCAAAGACAATAACAAAACGGGGATTTAGAGAATCTTCACTGTATACAAGTTTTGCAAAAAAAATCTATTGAATTCCAACAAAAGCAAACCTTGGGAGTGACAAAGTAATCCAACAGCAATTTGAAAGCCTGACAGAATGACAAGACAATTGAAAACCGTAATTAAAGTTGAGGTTATCAGATAAAACGCATTCCTAAACGTATGTATAAGTGTTACTGTTGTATGCAAACGTAAATATGAACTTGTTTTCTTTGCAGAATTTGAGGTCTGGAAAAATATAGAGCATCTTTTCTGTTGTTTTGACGTGTTTCCCCAGAAACTTGAGTTTTTTTATTTGGCCAACCAAAAATAATTACTTTACCTAAACGCATACATATAAATAGAAAGTAAAAATTCTTAAAAACTGATTTTGAAATAGTGATTTTTTTTTTTTTTTTTTATGGGTCTGCATTCTGTATATGTCTTTTGTTCATTAAACCTTAATGTATATAGATAAAGGAAATGAGGTTTGTAATGCTAATTATTGTTAATTGTATTCAATTGTTGGCTTTAGTCTTTAAGCGTTTGTAAATGACTCAATAAAATATTTGTTTACAACATAAATGCATATACATGGAAAACTGGTAACCGGGATGGGTTTTCAAAATGCCCAGCCACGCCCCCAGAATATGACGCGTTTCTATTTTAGCATTCAGTTTGTTGTGAAATTTCCTTGCATAGGTGCAGTTTGTACAATAGGAGGCTGTGTCTGATTGTCAGTGTCTTTCATTGGGGTGTGAATGTTTAGGTTTATTCAATTAGAGATTAAAAAAGAGGAAATACAACTACTTTTCTTCCCGAGATATAGGAAGAATTTTACATTTACATTTATGCATTTGGCAGACGCTTTTATCCAAAGCGACTTGCATTGCATTATACATTTTGTTTCTGACTATGTGCAGTCCCCTGGGATTGAACCCATGACCTTGGCATTGCTAGTGCCATGCCCTATAACCACTGATCCGCAGGAAAGCTTTTGGTGCAGTGACGTCACTTTCCACCCCATGTTGTTTAAATCATCCCAAACAGGTGGCGTTTGTTTGTGCTGTTAAAAGAAATGTGTACTATGATTTTTTTTTTCTTTAATGTAACAAGACTGTAGCCTTAAAGGAACAATTCGGCATTTTTAGGAGGATCTATTGACAGAAATACAATATAATATAGAAAACTATTTCTTCAGAGGTGTATAAAGACCTTACGTAATGAACCATTATGTTTGTAATGCCTTAGAATAAGCTGTTTATATCTACATACAGAGCGGCCCTACATACATTGAATTCGCTGCCATGTTTTGTACAGCAGCCCTAAACGGACAAACAACTCTACAACGCGCGTTTTTTCTTCCTCTCTGCTGCGGTATCGTGGTGAAACGGATCGCGGGAAGATCTGTGATCTGTACAGATCGTGCTCTCCGGTGCGGAACGCATGTGACTAACTGAAAGTTTATTCATCATTGAGTAAAAGAATAAAACGCACTCTCGCTCGCTCTCCAGTTTCAGCTCCAACACGCTCTCACTCTCTCTCAAGTATCTGGACGAGTACAATATTAAAGCGGTTCCAGATAAACAATGACGCTCAAAACTGCTCTGTCACACAGCTAATATTACAACAACAACATATCTTGGTATGTTAGTATGTTATTCACATACTGATCCGAATCAAAGCAACCTCCTCGGGGGTGATTAGACGATCTTTCTCTCCAACGTCTCTCTCTGCTGGAAAGTATCTGCATAGATATCTGTGAGTATCTCTGCTAAAAGCCTTAGTACCGCGGGTCTTAACTAGGGATGGGCGATATGGCCCTAAAACTCTATCACGATAATTCCTGGTATTTCTTGCGATAACGATAAAAATGACGATATATCCATAACGCCATCCACCGCTGTTTTTTGCGTCAAGTGATCGTAGCTGCATGTAGTCTAGACCCTCAGAAAAACAAATATTATTAAAAAGTAAAACTTACCCCAAACCAAACAGCATAAAATATACCTACAGTATTTTTGTAAATATAAAATATAATAGTGAGATTCGACTTCAAAAGGTTGTAGTAAAGAAAAGTTAAATGAACTAAAGCTCAATAAACACATCATGTCATACCTAAAACTGTATATATTCTATTGTTGGGTGGAAACGATCGATAGCATCGCGCTGTCAATCACTCTCTCTTGAACTGTGTGAACCTTCTCTTCTCACAGCAACATACACTGAATCTGTCTATGACTCGCGCTACAGAAAGAGAACAGAAAAATGCGGATAAAAGAAATCGAATTAAATAATCCATGCTTTCATACACTCATAAACGTATTTAAAATAACGTCATACAAACTCGCATTCATACTGTATGTAAACAGGCAGCAGTGCTGTGCACGCTGTGTCGCTATGAAAGCACATGTGGGCGCGAGCTGCGCACGGGACACTCCCTTCATCCTGTATATAACAGGCAAGAAATCATACTAAACTATTTGCGCACGCGCGCATAACATCTAACGAATGTTTAAATAAATACTTTTAGCCAAACTAAATGTTGTGGTGTAACGCATTATGACTATCAACGAATACTTAACAAACGAATTAAATAAAACGAAAGTGAAACTAAACATTAACTCGGATGCATCTACAGTGCCAACCTAAACGAGATTTAGAGCTCGTCTTTTAGTGCAAACTCTTTCTCCGCTTCAAGTCCGCCCTCCGCTATACCCGTTTTCACTTCACATATGAGCTGTGAATGGGTCTCACAAAGAAATGCGTCATCAACTAGAATTTATCGTTTATATCGCGGGAAGACTAATTCCTATCGTTTGGGGAATTTCTACCGGTATATCGCAAACGATATAATATCGCCCATCCCTAGTCTTAACGCATCTCTGCTGGAAAGTCTTTATAATATTAACACAGGTCCTAGCTCCTGCCTGACTTTTATCCTTCTTTTTAAACTTAAAATCCACAAACTTTGTATTTTATGTAATACATAAGTCATAGCTCTTTCTACACTCTTTCTAATGCCCGCAAAATCTCTTTCCTGCGTCAACATGAGAACGACATCTTTTTGTACTGTGGTAGCCACCGTCGTGTTTGGACTGGGCGATTCGTGGCAAATCTATAATACAACGCTAGTGGCCGCTGTTAATTAAGAACTGCGCCTTTAAGGAGTCGATACGCCACTCAACTCCATGTCATCCAAATCACTCCAAACTGTCACAGTTCGTTGTGCTGGAATTGTGCTGTTAACAGAAATTCCTTTACCATGTTTTTTCTTTAATATAACAAAACTGTTGGCTTGAGTAGATACATCACTTTTCACCCCGTGTCCTCTAAATCGCTTCCAACCAGCACAGTTCGTTTGTGCTCAATTTATCCCTATTTGTGCTAACAAACACTATTACTTATTCCTATCCTAAAATAGACCAAGAACATATTTGGGAGCGATGACATCACTTTTTTTCATTTAATTGTGGGATTTTCAAGTAAACTTCAGTGTTCCGCTGATGGAAGGTTAATAATTAACAAGCTTCTTATCATAAGCTTTTGCAGCCCCGCGCGCGGATTCTCTCCCGATAAAACGCACCGCAATAAGACAAAGAGTTGCAGACATCGCGCGCATTTAACAATATGAATGTAGAAATGTTGGACAGATAAATAGGTTGATATCTGCTACTTTTACTACAGAAACAGCAGAGAATGAAAATGCGCCAAAGTCAAATAATTTGTTGAATTGTTCGTTTGTTTGTTGTACAGAAAAGTAGTGAAAACACTCAATTTATCAAGGATAACACAATAAAGTTAAAAAGATAACTTGTTTCCATTGTGGTCCTTTATATACAGTAGGCCTATATTCGACTGATCGTTCAGCTATACCAGATTTGTGACAGGCAGGTGCACTCTTTTTGTATCTAAATGTGATGAAGTGGTATGGGAACACTAACAACATCAATGTAGCAGACTATGCCACCCTGTTACCAGGGAACTAAATGAATCAAAAAGGGAGCACACAGGTTCACTAGTGAAAAGAATGAGTTCCAAGACGTGGATATTGGAAAATACAAAACTTTATTAGGCACAATTAATAAATATGTTTATAAAGGCTACATAGCATCAACCCAAGAAGCACACATCACACTCACACTCATACACACAGCTTAAACAGGAGAGCAAGGTTTACCAGAGGCAGGTAAGCTAGCGACTAAGTATGACACTTCTATATCACAAAATCGTATCACCAGGTGCACGTCACACCACACTCGCACACCTTAGGGTCAAGCATCAATCCACAGCACTCTGTGAGGAGGAAAATATTAAAACCACGGCAAACACTCGAACAAAGTCCAAGCTACCGTACTAACACATACCTTTAGGTTGAACCACAATCGCGCATTCCAACGGTGCGGCGAGCCAGAGAACAGCATCAATAGTCGGAGATGCGTTGCGTAGTTGTAAGCCAATTACTGTAGTGACAGTAAAGATACGATGCACACACGCATCAAGGCTAGCCATTAAATCAAAGCAACAAGCCTGTACGGAAGCAGGACATTATGCCCGGAAGGGATGGCCCTCGGACAAGGCGCACATCGATACGCATGCCCACAAGAATGGCCGAACGTTCCCCTATTATACGTTCCGGGGGGGACATTTGATTGGACGAACCGTACAACAAGCGCGGGAACTAGTTAATAGGCAACCCACGCTGTTCGTCCCACTACATATACTGTACATTCAGCGTTATCAGGATAATCAGTAGGTAAAGATCATTTCAGAATAAATAATGTTCTAATTTGAAAAAGAATATTTAGAGATGTCACCGTTCTGGTGTGGCAGGCAAAGTCAAGTCTAATTATTAACATTTTAATTGTCAGATTATGTACGTTATTTGTTTTTGAAATATTTTTTATAAGTAATAAATACACTTTTAAGGGGACAGAAAACTACTATTTTTTATTCAGATGTATATAAGACACCAAAATCCATAACAAAAAGACTTAACAGTACGGTACAGCACCACGCGAACACAAAGAGACTTGGACTTGCGATGCAGCGCTGACCGATTGATCCTGTGCAGTGTGCAGTGCCGCATGAAGTAAAGAATAGGCAAGTTTATGTCTAAAGATGGGTATCAGTTGTGTTTCTCTCTGGCACAGAACAGCACAAATCTAGCACAAACGAACTGCGCCGGTTGGAAGCGATTAGAGGACATGGGGTGAAAAGTGATCTCCTAATGGCTACAGTTTTGTTACATTAAAGAAAAATCATGGTACACAAATTTCTTTTAACAGCTCAAACCAGCACAAATCGAGCACAAACGAACTGCGCCAGTTTGGAGTGATTTGGGCGACATGGAGTTGAGAGTGGCGTATGTCCTCCTAAAGCGGCTTTCACACAGGATGCGGAATGCGCTGCGCTATGAAACCCATTCATTTCAATGGCTTGCGCCACGCAAGGGTGGTTTGTCGCTCTGTCGACCAATGTCGAGCTTGCGCGGACGCCACGGTCAAAGTTCAAAATAGTTCAACTTTTGCCGCTGCGCTCTGTGACGTTTACCCGCGCGGCCAATAGAAACGGGGCAGGACCAAATCACAAATGCGGGAGTGTGTACTATGTGTGGCGAAAGTCATTCGCGAACCAGTGGGCAGGGCTAGAGAAGTAGTCGTTGATATTTTTCTGTGGAGGCGGTGTTCAACCTAGGTGTTTCAGTAGGTGCATTCCAGGACCTGGCATTCGCTGGGCCTGGTGTCAATAATGGTGTAATTTCAGTAACAAGGGCGTTTTCAGCTCTGACACTTACAGGATGTTCGCTTGAATACGATTCCCTCTCATATAACAAAAGCACGGGTTAA
Organism: Triplophysa rosa; assembly: GCF_024868665.1. Classification (NCBI taxonomy): domain Eukaryota; kingdom Metazoa; phylum Chordata; class Actinopteri; order Cypriniformes; family Nemacheilidae; genus Triplophysa; species Triplophysa rosa. Next base: position 25,496,167 of record NC_079893.1, on the reverse strand, counting down.
AATTGAGGTCTTAATTCATTGCCCCTTTAAAAGACAAGATCAGATGTTTTAATAGGCCATTAATATTTTTACGTTCACTTCAAAGTGAATTTTTTTTGCACAGGAGTATTGCATGTCATTATGCTAAAATAAGATATCCACCATTCTTGGAGCATTATTAAACAGGACATGTAAATATGTCTTAAAAAGCTGTACACATTTAAGTATGTGATTTGTAAACGTTTATGTAAACTACAGGGGTCAAGGTTGGCATAAACTGTCGTGTTAGATTTGAAAGGGACTTTATTTTATGTGTTTTAATGTGCATTTTACATGCATTTTATGTGCGTGTCAGATGCTCCCATTAAGAAGTTTTCCACATAGAACAGCCTACTCTGTGTGTCTCTCAACCAGCCGCCGTCTTTGTATCCTTATTGTACGTTCAGACAAATTATATTTTACTCATGGTGGCATTCTTGATTAGGTTCCATTTGCAAACACAATGATGAAGAGCAATACAATAAAGATGCACAATATGGAAAGAGGAGAGCAGTTGTGGTACGTCATTGTTTGCGTCCGGTGTGGACTTGTTTTGACAGAGACAAGAACATTCTTTCTTCGGGCAGTGTCATTATGATTACATATTTTTGTCATATAATAAAAATGCAGGTGTGGTACCGCTGCAGAAGGAGTTCGTTCTCCTAATGACTAATTTGAGTGACTTGTGATCATGCTTCACAGTGACATTTCAACTAATTCAAAAGTCTTTAATAAATCAGTTCTAACTACATCTGACAGAGTGTTGATGCCATTTATTAATAAACCAAACGTGAGGTAAACAAAGAAGCGAAGCAGGCAATAAAATGTGTGAAGATACCACATATTTATCCTTTACTGCAGTTTTCTAACCATATCAAAATATCACAGTTACTTCCCATAGCAGACATTGATGCAATGTAGAGTTGAACCTGTAAATCTTTTACTGTTTATCATATTTCAAGCTGTTTGACCGAACAATGAAAAACTTCATTAACATTTCATGTACATTAACCCTTTCATATATGACAACCTCGAGTCCGGATTGTCCTATGTGTTTTTATAGCTCCTAAAGCATGTAAAGATTTAAATAAAGAACTAAAGATTTTGACCTTTTGATTGAGGGAACAATCTACCTACAGGGCAGTTTCATGAAAAACGGGCAGTATGAAAACTCACGAGCAACAGCACGACGGACGAGGTAGTACGAACGAGCACAGGACAATAGACACCAGGGCATCTTAAAAGGTAACTAACAAGAGAGATAACAATGGGCAGGTGTGGGTAATGAAACACAGGCGGGAAGCTAAACAAGGGAACGAGATGGGCGGGCCATAGACTAGACCAGAGAGAGCGCATATTATGTCAAGACAACAATAATATGTCTCTCCCCACACAAAACATGAGGCTCTGTCATGATTCTGCCACTAGGTCAAGAAAAGCAAGACAAGGTGGGACAGAACAATGACAGAAGCCCCCCCCCCTTAAGGAGTGGCATCCTGACGCTCCTCAAGGTGACAGACAAGACATGACAGACTGGGACAGTGACAGGAACCAACAAAACATAGTAAATAAAATAATCAATGACATTAGGATTGAGGTGACAGCAAAAAAAAAAACATGGTGGGGGGTGGGGTAACAAGAGTTCATGGGAGGCAGTTCGAAGGGTTTAGGACTGGGGGAACAGTCTTAGTCCTCGGAGGAGGCGCTCGAGAGCGCGGCATAGGGGTAGGGACAACAATGGGGAGTACCAGAGGACAAGGGTGTGGGAGTCATGTGTCTCACTAAACGGGGGGGGTACTACCGGCCATAAGACCGGCTGTAGCACCGGCTGAAAAACTGGCTGAACAAGTTGGGGACCGGCTGGAACGCCAGCTGGATCATCGGCTGGGGTGCCGGCTGGATTACCGGCTGCTGGACAGGACTGGACGCCTGCGGCTGGGTAATGCTCTCTGGCGGCTGGGCAGGACTGGGCACCGGCTGGACTGGAGGCAGTGATGCCCATCCAGAGGTAGGGAGAGATTCAGCCAGGCCCAGATGAACGTCATATGCCCATCCCCAACTAGAGATTACGCCAGCTACATCGGAAAATCTCGTGCCATCCTCCTGCGAGAGCCTGCGGACTGACTGACCATCCCAGCTCCATCCAAGGCAATTCCATCACCACCCAAGAAAAAGGCGACCATCTGACCGGCCCAGCTCAGACAATTCCATCCCCAGCCGAGAGCAAAGACGGACTACTTGTCACATTAATGCTAAATTTACAATACTTGGTATTTAATGCTAAACTTGCATCACATGACAGCAGTTTGAAGTTATAGCTGCACTCAGTGACTTGATTGGAGGTTGCTGGGTGGGTGTTTGTAGGGAGTGGGGGGGCTTGGTGGTTGTGGTTTGGGGCGTTTCATTTGTTGGGTGACAAATGGTGTGGTTGGTCTTGTTTTGTGGTCGATGTCGGACAACAGAGGAATAAAGTTAATTATGCCATTACTATTTTTCCCTGATTATTCCTCTGTTGTCTGTTGTTGATCGCGGAATGAGACCGGGTTGGACCTGCGCGGTTTCGGCGGGTGGGGCTTCCTGGGTCGCGGCTCGTGGGCTCACCCTGTTCTTCGTGGACGTTGCTCGGTGGCTTTGGTCGGGGTCACTGAGTGCAGCTATGACACGTCAGAGGAGATCTGGCCCTCCCGGCTTAGCCTGGTTTCTCCCGAGGTTTTTTTTTCTCCATTTATTCATCATTGGATTTTGGGTTCCTCGCCACAGCAGTGCAGTGTTGGCTTGCTCACCGGGAGACTGCATTTATTTATTAGATATTATTTCTTATAATGATCTTGCTTGGTCTATAAACACCATGCACTGCGCTGTGTTTTACCTTTCTGTGTTTTTCTTATTTGCTCCTGTAAAGCTGCTTTGGAACAATGCACATTGTGAAAAGTGCTATATAAATAAAATTGAATTGAATTGAATTGGTTTGTCAGCGATTTAACTATATCCAATCACAAAAATAAAGTTTTTGTATATTTACTGTAGAAATTTTACAAAATATCTTCATGGAGCATGATCTTTATTTTATATCAAAATTATTTTGGGCATAAAAGAAAAAAACATATACAATGTATTTTTGGCTATTACTAAAAATGTTCCCGTGCTACTCAAGACTGGTTTTGTGGTCCAGGGTCACATTTAGTATACGCAGATTCATGAATATGCAAATTAGTGCCAATATCCACTCATTTGCACCAGGTCAGACTGTAGATACAGTATGTACATACATACAGTGGCTTGCAAAAGTATCCATCCCCCTTCATTTTATTCACATTTTGTTATGCTGCTGCCTTATCTTAAACTACTTTAAATTATTATTTGTTTTACATTCATCTACACTCCATGCACAATAATGACAAAACAAAAAACTGATTTTTGACAGCTTTGCAAATTTATTAAAAATAAAAAACAAAAATAAGTACATTGCATAAGTATTCATACCCTTTTCTGGGACACTTGAAATTTAGCTCAGAAGTATTAGTTTTGCTTGTTGATGTTTATACACTTCGAGTGGAGTTAACCTGTGCCAAATTCAATTGAATAAGTATGATTTGGAGCGGCACATACCTCTCTATAAAGGGTGCAACAGCTGAAAATGCATATCAAAGTAAAAACCAAGACACGAGGTCAAAAGAACTGCCAGTAGAGCTTCGAGACAGGATTGTATCAAGGCACAGATCTGGGGAAGACTTCTGAAAAAAATCTGCTGTATTGAAGGTTCACAGAAGCATGTAGCCTGCATTTATCCTCAATGAAAGAGGTTTGGAACCACCAGATCTCTTACTTGAGCTGACCTCCTGTCCAAACTGAGCCATCGATGGAGAAGGGTCTTGGTTAGAGCGGTGACCAAGAAGCTAATGATTACTCTGGTTGAGCTCCATGATCATATATGGAGATGGGAGAAACCTACAGAAGGACAAACATCACTGCAACACTCCACCAATCTGGGCTTTATGGCTTAGTGGCCAAACTCAAGCCTTTGCTCAGTGAAGACACATGGAAACTTGAAATATGCAAAAACGTACTTCAACGAATCTTTCAAACTGTCAGAAACAAGATATTCTGGTCTGATGAATCTCAGATTCATGCATCATGTCTGGAGAAAAACAAGCACTGCTCAACACCTGTAAAATACCGTCTTAACAGTAAAGTGTAGTGGAAACAGTATCATGATGTGGGGGTGTTTTTCAGCTTCAGGGACTGTACACAAAATACGGAGATAATGATCATGAAAACCTAGCCCAGAACATTCAGAACCTCGGACAGGGCAGAAGGTTCATTCTCCAACATGACAATGATCCTAAGCACACAACTAAAACAATGCAAGAGTGGCTTATGGACAACTCTGTCTATGTCCTTGAGTGGCCCAGCTAGTGCTTGAACCCAACTGAACATCTCTGTAGAAACCTGAAAATGTCTGTCTACTGATGCTCTCCATCCAACCTGACCTGAGTTTGAAAGGATCTGAGAAGAATGACAGAAAATTGCCAAATGCAGATGTGTAAAGCTTTTCACATCATACCCAAAAAGATTTGAGTCTGTAAAGGCGCTATAACCATTTTCTGAGTTGAGGGTATGAATACTTATGCAATGTACTTATTTTTGTTTTCTATTTTTAATAAATTTGCAAAGCTGTCAAAAATCAGTTTTTTGTTTTGTCATTATTGTGCATGGAGTGTAGATGAATGTAAAAAAAAATCATTTAAAGTAGTTTAAGATAAGGCAGCAGCATAACAAAATGTGAATAAAATGAAGGGGGATGAATACTTTTGCAAGCCACTGTAGATGCTGCATTCCATAGTTCCAGACACTTGGCAGCTAAAGCAGGTTTTTTTTTTTTATAAAACACGCGTGACCTGTGTTCGCAGTATTTCTCTTTTCTGGAGCTGATGTAAATAGGTTAAAGAATTCACACTGCACGTGTGAGCAGTTCGTTGTGGAGGCAGAGCCTCAGTAGTGCCATGATCAATTCTGTGCTCCATCCATACACCTCTATTGGCTACTGAACCATGCAGTCATGTGTTGATATGATTGGTTACATGGTATAGATAACCAGGGCGGTTTCAAAGCACATTTTTGAGACTGTTTTGTGGAGAAAATAGTAGGGGTATAACAATATTATAGATATCATGTTATCGCAATAGCAAAATTGTCTCAACATTATCGTGGTCACATGACGGTATGAAACTAAAGGTAATGACACTGACTGGCGAGATCAGCCGGTTGCAGGTGGGGGAGGAGCAAAAAGATGGCCGTCAGGTTGGACGCTTCATGCTTCCCTTAGGGAGCTACAGCAGACCACGGGATATTCATTTCTTTATCACGGATTAAGTGAAAATGATAGGAATACCTATTTTTGTTGCATTAAGATCAGTACAATAAACATAAAATGTGATATAAAAATCTAATTTGTGAGTATAATCGTAACCGAATGTGTCAGAATAAACACGCAACACATACACGTGAACATTCTGGCCAATGAAAATAAAGTGTGTCGTCATCAAGGCTTTCGCAGCCGATTTTGAGCAACTGCAGCACCTGACCTAGGCAGCTGGTCTCGTTTTGCTCTCGCGGTACTTTAATGGCAGAATGACAGAATGTCATCCAACAGCAATGTGAAAGACTGACAGCATGACAAGACACATGAAAACTGTGATAAAAATCCAGGCTATCACATAAAAATATCTTTGGAACTTTTTCTAAATACATGTACAGTATGTTGTGTTGCTTAAAAGTGGATATCAACTTTCTATGCAGTATTTGAGGTCTGAAAAAATACACATCTTTTCTGTTATTTTGACCGGTTTCTATTTTATTGGCTATATTGCCTATAAATAGTCATTTTAAAAGTCAGAAAAAGGGTCTCTGAAATGGTCTCTTAATTTTTTCTGTGGCTGTATATACAGTATGTGTTTACACTCTAAAAAAATGGTACTATATAGCACTTGGCTTGTAATCATAGAGAAACAATTTTTGGTGCTATATATAGAACCATATCTTGGTGCTTCAGTGGTTCTTTGGGATGACTAAGGTGCTACATGGAACCACTGAAGAAGCTTAACAGGTTCTTTATACAGAAGCGGTGCTATATAGCACATCAGTCATTCCAAAGAACCTCTGAAGAACCACTGAAGCACAAAGACATGGTTCTGTATATCATTTAAAGTTATGATTACAAGCCAAGAATGACTTTTAGTGCTATGTACATGGGTGTAAATCCCGGGGGGATGGAGTGGACACGTCACCCACCATCCGAGAGTTGATTTCCCCTCCCCTGATACCGATGTATTTTTCCATGAATTTGTTATGTTAGCGATTAAAACGTTACTTAGCTAGTTAACGTTAACTTGTTTACAAAAGCTTGTTGCATAGTGCGTCACACACTGCAACTAACACGCCGAAGCCGTTTCCCATGCATTGTTTTATTTGTGGCGACCTAGCATATTGTTAATATTAACATCCACAATTAGCCACCAATCCTTGCCATTCAGGCCTTGCCGCTTGGCTCGGCTAATGTCCGTCCTGTGCATTGTGCACCTTACTGTTGATTAGCTACAAGGTTGTTTTGGTACTCGGCCCGACTCAGTTGTCTAAAGCGTAATTTGGAAATCGGTTACCCCGCCTTTAAGCACTTTCAAAGTCGTCATCTGATTGGTTGAATTTTAAAGGGTTTCCGGTTAGACGTGCATGTCGGTTTGCCTAGAAACAGTCTGCCTAGAAACAGCACGAAAACGTCTGATTGAAGAAGTAAGCTGTCGTGTTTATATCTGTTGCAATAAGAATTCATCAGGATCAACTAAATGCTTAATTCTTAAAAGTATGGTAAGACCATGGCATAAACATATTATAATTGTTGTTGCTGTTAACTTTTGACACGTTCGTGCTGTACACAGGTCTGTTACTGTGGGGACTTGTCCACGCCTGTAAACATGACGTGGCACAAAGAAAATGTGATTGGTTGATTTACATGTCAGTCATATGGCCTCTTGGGTGGGTCTTGGCCATAGAAAGCGGCCAAAGTTCCCAGACCTTCAGTACATGAAACTATTCCCGAGATTATGCCGGCTCCAGTTTGGATCCAACCTCTTACGAGGACCTCACATGCCCCAACACCTGTTATGATGCAAACCTCTGCAAGGACTTCAGATGATGTCAATCAACATGCGAAACTGCCAAATTTTTTATATTCTGTAAAACAATTTGCATTGTGAAAAGTGTTATAATGTACAAATAAATGTGAACTGAATGATAAAATAATTTGAATGTTTGCCATTTGTTCCATGAATAATAACGGCAACATGCTTTTACTTATGTTTGTTGTATCTGTGCTACAGGACTAGAACGATTCCATAACAACCAATGAAGGACCCCCAGACTTTGCTTCAGTGGCAAATTGCAAATGGATTAAAAACTGTGGCTCACTGACTGAGACGTTTTGCTGTAGCTCGTAGCAGAATCTGGCAGAGTTTGACCTACACTTGACTATAAAACTGAACTAAAGAGCAGTTTATGAGTAAGAAACAAAAAATCTTGAATAGTAAGGTGTGCATTTACATCAGCTCTGGGCCTTGTCTTGATAGGCAAGAACATCCAGTTGTTTTCTGGGAGGAGAACCTGCACAGGTATATTTACAGAAACAAACGGAGTAACTAGAAGCATTGTTGTTTCTCAGAATTAAAGTAGTATATATATATAAGCCTTTCAAAGAAACTATTTTGGTGATGTGGTGGCTCCTCATATTTTGTCATCTGTAATTAGCAGACTATTTAAATTCCTTTCTTTCGAGCTCAGAGTAAGCACTGTCATTTTCAACTAACCTGTATCATTCTGTAACAACCCTGGGGATCCAGTGTTAAACCATTATGATCCACATTAATCCTGGTCCTTCACAACATCAGCGTAATCCGTTTCTATTGTGTATCAATAGAACACCCCCAATCAATGAAGGGCAAAGCATGAACTTGACTGTTCTCAATTATTCAGCATAAATAAAATGATGCTTTTCAAGAAACATAGATCCTCGTGACCTTTCTGTTAAAGAGTGGCAACCTCTCCTTAGTAAAACTGGCAAATGGAACTATAATTTTCATATCAATCAATCAATCAAATTAATTACATTATACACTGGTTTATTAATCAAATAAATAGCTAATATTTGTATTCACTGAGACATTACATGGCAGATGACATACAGACATGTTGACATTGACTACATAAAGCTAACTATAGAACAAGATGTTTATTGCACATGTTGTACCATGAACGTCTTGTTTGTAAGATGCCATGTCAAATGTTCACTCTAAAAATGCTTGTTTTCAACCCATGGTTGGGTAAAATATGGTCACAATCATTCACTGGGTTACTTTAATCCAAAATTGTAAAAACAATTTGCTGCATTTTATTCTAAGCAGACCAACAATCAAATTGGAAGACACTTAAACTTACCATTTTATATTTAGCCAAGTGATGAGTTGCTACTTATAAAAACAATTAAAAATTACTCGAACTTTGAACTTATTTTGACATGTGGAGTTCTTTTCGACCCAGCGTTGGGTCAAAAGGATGAACCCAACCACTGGGTTGTGAATGAACATATGCTGGGTTGTTTTAACACATTGTTGAGTCGAATGTAAAAATATTCTGGGTTAATTTAACTCAACGGCTGGGTTTATCCATTTGAGCCAACGCTGGGTTGAAAATAGTTCAGGGCCTTTTTGTCTATGTGTAATATAAGGATGTTTAAAATAGTAATTTCAAATTACTTGTAAAGCCCGTTTGATTGTTTTGAAGTCAGCCAAAATAACAATAACAACCCAGCATAGGTTAATTTATAACAAAATGATTGGTTCTATCCATATTTTACCCAACCAAAGTTTAAAAAAAATCCACATTTTTTAAAGCATGCTCTCATTAAAGGCGCAGTTACACTACAGGCTTTGAGTATTGTATGAGGCGCCATGTAGGGTTTAAATCAAACTTTGCTTATGAATATATATAAAACACGTGTATACATATACAGTATATAAATTAATAAAAGTAAAGTATAATATCGGATGTTCAAGTAAATACATGTGAAATATATATGCATACTAAGATAACATCCATACCAATACATCGTATGTTATTAATGCATGCAAATACTGTACAATTGTGAATAACTTGCATATTGTTCGATTTTAGTTCCCCGCACAAATGGATATACTGTCTGCAAAGCCTTAAGTTCACGGAGTTCATTGTGTTCGCTGATGGCCCTAGATGCAGAGGAGGGGGCCTGCGGTGAGGCTAGCATTCTTTGCCTATTCAGTCATAAAAGTCAGAGGTGGGTAGTAACACGCTACATTTACTTCGTTACATTTACTTGAGTAACAATTTGGAAAATATGTACTTTTTAAGTAAAATTAAAAGTGTGTACTTTTATTCTTACTTGCGTAAATTTCTAATAGAAAATCTGTACTTTTACTTTGTTACATAACTTACATTGCGTGACGTTCCTTCGTTCCTTCATTTTAAAATATGCTTTTTAAAACGCGTTGTTTATTTCAAGGTTGTCGTCTCTTTTTACGGGCATTCCCGAGTGATCGATTCTTTTGAGTCGATTCTTTTGAAAGCATTAATTGAACAATGGGCAAAACCATTTGAATAGGCTAATGAATCAGTTCAAATGATTTGTTCAGTTCGCAGCACGATCTGAATCATCTGAAGCAGGATTACTCACTCCTCGTAGCGCGAAATTTAAGAACACGCAGAACACAAAGAGCGTTGGATGAAGTGGATATTAATCTATATCTATACAATCAAAACTGCAAATGTGTCATTTTGTTTGCTAGCAATGATAAATGCCCGCCATATGCGCGCACCCGCGCGACCTGTTCGTCAGACAGAGCAACATGCACGTTACCTGTCAGACACAGAGACGTGGGCTTGCAGAAATATACATTTGAAGAACAGAAGGAAGAAAACATGAGCTTTGTTCAAAAATGTGTATTTCATTTAAGAGAGCACTGCAGATGTTCTAGATCATCTTAGGAAATGCTCTGAGTTTAGTTCATGCTTTAGTTTGACATGGTCTATTATTCTAAATAAGTTGTGTAAACTACATTGACATCAGGACTAGATGAAATTGACAGAAATGCTTGTCTCTTCTGTGTATGTTTATTCTTTAGTCTCTGTATGTATATTGCAAAGATATCTGCTTATGATAATTAAAAATATTGATTAAAATGTAATATTAAAATATTGGCGTTAATATTAATTTAATGTAGTAGGCCTATATAATCAGATACAAAGTAACTAAGTAACTAGCTACTTGAGTAATTTTTTCATTGCATACTTTTTTACTTTTACGCAAGTAATTTTTAAAATAGTGACTTTTACTTTTACTTGAGTAACAATTTCTCTAGTTACTTGTACTTTTACTTGAGTAAAGATTTTGGCTACTCTACCCACCTCTGATGAAAGTAACCCTACATATGCTTGATTGCAGATATTTCCTGTACCTTATTTGATTACAATATAAAATCCTGGACATATGATTACTTCCAGATGCCTCATTGTACCCTATGAAAAGACATGTCTTTTAAAAAATAATTGAGCTCAAAGCGTGATGCTATGTTTCTGCGTTATTGTCTTTTTTTCTCCCAGATCTGCTGAAGAATTCTCTCACATATCCAACCTATTATGGTTTGATTTAAAGGGTAATCCAAAACACAGAAAGAAATTGAGAGTTCAACAGGAACCTGAAGTTTAACACATATGCATGTAAACTTCATGCACACAAACACCTATAGATACTCGTGTTTACATACAAACTCGATACATGCATACACATCTGTTAACATTTCCATACACATATAAACTTCCTGCATGCATATGCCTACTTTAAATTCTCACGTTTACATATAAACTTGTTCCATGCATATACACTTTTAAATCACTCACTCACACAAACATACAATCTTGATGCATGCAGCGTCACTTATGATACATAATACATATATTTAACAAGAACGCGTCTTTTGTTTGTATACATCTGCAAGCAATTCTTATGTGTACGGTAGTAGTAAATATGGGGACATTCTGTCAAAATTATTGATTGTAACCTTTGCGGGGGGTTGACCTTTTGCCCAGACCACCCACGTCACGTCGACCTTTTGACCGGATCCGCCCACCATGGTATGATGCTCTGTGGATGAATGAAATTCTGACGCATTAATGAAAATACACGTTTTAAAGGAAATGAAGAAAAGCAAACACATCTTTAAAGGAAATGATGAAAAATAAACATGGTTTAAAATAATAATAAATAAAGCAATGAATAAGTAAACAAATAAAGCAATGAATAAGTAAATAAATAAAGCATTCAATATATAGAGATATAGGATGTGATAAAAACTTACGTTTTACAGAGACTGGCATTCCTGAGAGAGGCCAATACTCTGGCTAGTAAATTGTTGTGACAGCACACGGTTATAACGGCTATATTTTAACTTGTTTACGTCCAGCACGGTGACAGTGACCTGGGGGGTATTCCAGAAAGCTGGTTATGTGACATACCCAGGTAAGTTTAAAGGCAGAATATGTAATATTTTTTTTACAAAATATCTAAAACCTGTGATATATTTAATGCAGTTGTGTACTTACATTATCCCAAATGTTCCCAAGAATGTGCAAATCCAGAGAAATTCCTATTTTAAATGATGGCTTGTTCCTTGTCCCTTGTAATTGTCGCATATCAGTGACTTACAGTTTTTTTCAACTGCTAACAAGCTGTTCAATACTGAAGCCACATTTTCAAAACTCTTCACACATTCAGCAAAACAGAAGTCTGTGCAGTCCAAACTGTGAATCATTTTCCGTTGCTTTCAAACAAAATGCATTTAATGACCACATTTTTCAATATTCACAAATACTCTTTTCATTCATACTCTACAACCTGTAAAACACTATATATTTTCAACACATTTCTCAAATGCTAACACACTGCTTTCAACATGGTTAAAACCACATTCAAACAGAATGATGACAAATTTCATGCATTTCTGCAGTAATTATTTTAAAATATACAGTATTTTACATATATTTTGTATATTTTATTTTAGAATACCTTAGCAGAAAATTAAATAAAATGATTTTTTTCTGAAAGGTTTATGACTACCATTTACATGACTAGAGGACTTTACTCTACATGAATGTGAGTGTGGAGTGTGAAGACATTTCTCTTGAAGACTCTCAGGGTTGGATTACTGTAGATACTCGCACTGTATTTTTCAAGATGCATTGCCAGAGAAGACATCCGATGTGATGTTGATGAGAACTTGTGGCCAAAGGCAAGAGAGAGAGAGAGGACTAGAACCCTCACAGTAATTTAGAATGAACGAACAACTACACATGTTGTTTAATTTTTTTTTTACAGTAATTATCATTGCAGCCCTGCAATTTTAGGATTTCCCCCATATTTTTCCCCTTTTGACTGTAATTGTTACTATATTCAAAAAATGAAATTGCAGCAATTCAGATTCAATTTTTTATAGTACATTCAATAAAGTGAAAAGTGGTGATTCTACATAAAATACAGATTCGTTCAAACTTAACGAATACTCAAACTCAAAAATAAAAATAATTTATGTAATGTTCCCTGTTGTTAGTGTTTTTTTAGGTCAGTGTGTTATGAAGGAAATGTATGTTTTCTGAATTAGAATTGTTGCGAGGCATTGGTATGATCGCCACAACACGTAAAACTGTGCAGCATTACACTACAAAATCATTTGACAAAGTCAAATATCAGTGACTGGCTAACGTAGCATTACATTCCACGTTTCTTGCAGCTAATTCATTACGATTACACGAAATAATGTTATCAAACATAATACATTCATTCATTACCTCGTCCGTGAACATGATGGGCGATCTCCATACGCGTCTGGATGGTGAAAATGACATCTCCCATCATCCCACTCTCCTGCATAACGTCATTAAGCTTCGCCTTTGTTGTTTCGAAAGTGCACCATCTAGGGTTCCAAATTTACAAATGGTGCCTTTAAGGGTAGGTTAGCTGATAACCTCAACTTTCAGTTCCAAAAATGGAGGTAACTTTCTGGGTATGTAAGTAACCATAGCAACTCACTCTCTGAAGATAACCTGCCCCCGGAGCAGGTTATGTTCCAGGGTTAGTTAATTTCAAGGAAATTTTACTAAGCTTCAGGGGTTGTCTGCACATGCAGTATTACTAATAATAACTAGTAATTACATTTCCAGTCACACCCATTGTGATTGAGCATTCACAACTGATTTTATGCTAATTTTATGATTTGTAACCTTTTTAAAAATATATATTTTAAATATAATGTGAGCTGTTCTTAATAAAATAAGGCTTTGTGTGTTTACATTGAATACTGTACATACTTTTAATTAGGTTTATTATTAAATCTCCAAATGTGATTGGATGCATAAATAAGAGGAAAGAAGAGGAGGAGAAACACGCAAAAGATAAAGGTATGTATATCACATCTTGTTAAGAGTATATTATGCATAATGAAATAGGCTAATATCTCTTATGCTATGCTGCTGTGTGGAGCTTCTTGCTAATGCTACTACTACATTGATTAACAATATACATATAAATGTATGTTATATATGTATAGTGAGAAATTGTTGATTTGGCCACTCCTAATGTTTATGCTATCTTTTTAATAGATTACTATTGCTTTTGAAACCTAACAATGGTCTAAAATAAAAAATGTGCCACTGTCTCTATATATGTATATGGAAGCCAAACCCGAGATTATATGGTTCTTTCTTAGGTTCATTTTCTGAAAGTTTAATAAATTGCACAATGTGCATAATGACATGCATTTATTGTTTTTAGTGTTTCCATTTATTATTTGCAGTTAAATAGTTTTTCTATTTAATTATTTCATTTGTTAATATTCTTTTTTATTTCTATTTTTATTTATTTTAACTATACCAAATCTTGTAATAAAAAATAAAAGTTTAGGTCTATACAAGGTGTTAGTTTTTTTGGGGGGGGGGCCTTGGAAGCTAGAACCGCTACTGGACTGGGCCTAACATTTTAAACCTCTACCTCTGTCGCAGCAGACCTTCAGCCTCTTCTCCAAATTAATTATCATACAAAGTGTAGTGTACTGAAAAGCATCACACACAAGTTTTTCCAAAATTATGAAAACTGTAGCAGTTTCTACAATTAAAAAAATAATATTTAATTAATATGACTACATCAGCAGTTGAATAAAAAGCTGATACAATACAAAGTCAGTTTTCAGAAAACCAAATAAAAGTAGTGTAGGTATCGGTAGGCAGAACCCAGACAGACAGCATATACAAAAGACTCAAAATGTATTAAACAAAAACCTACAAGGGGGCAAACAAGACAACAAAATAATCTACAAAATAGCAAACAAAAACTTCCCACGTGAGGGCAAAAACACAACAAGGCAATGGCTGCGAAGACAATAATTACTTTTGGACTAGGTGATCGAGAACAAGACACAGGGTAGTGACAGGAACAACAAAGAACGAACCAGCACAGGACAACAAACACAAGGGTATAATATAGGGGAAACTAACAAGGGCTAATTAACAATGGGCAGGTGTGGGGAATCAAACACTGGCGGGAAGCTAATGAGGGGGCGGGGTCAGGAGACGAGACAGGAGAACACATGGCATGCCAAAACAAACAATGCCATGTGTCTCACACAAAACACGTGGGGCTGTCATGACCCTGCCACAAGACTAGACATGCATGAGGAGGTGAGGCAGGATCATGACAGATCCCCCCTGGTGTCCCCTGAGGGGACACACTAATTAGACGAGACCGACTGGGAGACAGACAAAAACCAACAGAACATCGTAAATAATAACAATGTTAGGCAAGCAAAAACAATGAGTGTGTTGGGGTGACAACATGGGAGGAGGGTGGTAGCACAACAGAGTTCATGGGGGGAAGTCCAAAAGGGTTGGGGACAGTCCTTGTGTGGACCAGTCTTTGATTGGGGGGGTGCAGGGGAAGGATGAGAGCGTGGAGTCCGGGCGGGTCTGGTGGGGTAATAGGGTTTAGGTAAGGCAGGACTGGCAGAGGGCATGGGGATTGTTCCAGGGGGGGTGGAAAACAAGGGTGAGGGAAAACTAACAAGGGCTAATTAACAATGGGCAGGTGTGGGGAATCAAACACTGGCGGGAAGCTAATGAGGGGGCGGGGTCAGGAGACGAGACAGGAGAACACATGGCATGCCAAAACAAACAATGCCATGTGTCTCACACAAAACACGTGGGGCTGTCATGACCCTGCCACAAGACTAGAAAAGCATGACAAGGCAGGATCATGACAGGTAGATTTTTTTAAGGAACATACAGGGAAAGAACAAAAAGAGGTTTAATACTTGCCTATAAAATTAGCAATGCAATAAAATACATACACAACACAATTTTGGTAAAATACCATGGTAGACACATTAAAATAACAGCTACAAACATCTCAACAAATCTACACTTTATGTAACAAAGATAGCCATGATGAGTATGTATTTTAAATATTTCAGTATAAAAATAGAACATACATTTAAACAATTTATGCATTTAGTTCAATAATTAATTTAAGGCGTTTAACAAATAAATTAAATATGATTTTTATGGTTTTTAATTCCGCACTTTATACACTGATGCAGATTTAAGCCTTCGGTGGGAAAAAAAATCATTATAACGTTGTTTTTCAGTGAAAAACGTTAAGCTTCCCGGCCGTTTCCATGGTGACTCGTGAACTCTGTGATCCATTGACAATGTCTTCATGTTGTTTCTGTGAGCGCACGTTAACTCTGGGTATCTTTCGTGAGGTTGATTAAACTTAACCTTCAAACATGTTCTGGAACTGACCCAGAGTAAGCAAGGTTTGTGTTAATCAACCCAGAGTTCAGGGTTTAGCTGAAGGTAAGTTAACCCTGCTTTCTGGAATACCCCCCTGCTATGAGCAGATTATCTCAACACGCGAAGCATTGTTGGTGACAGCTGTTTCTGTCTTGTTTGCCACCTGTCTCTTGGGCAATCTAGGGTTATTGACAAACGCGGGACCGTACCTCTCGCTATATCTCTCACTAAACAGAAAACAACTTCTACTACTAAATTCAAGTAACATTCTTAACATCTCTGCATGTAAAATTAAATACAAAAAATTGTATTCAGCATTATTTGTTTTGTTTAAAACTTATCTCATACCATTCTCACAGCAGATCCCCTCACGGAATGCGTGGCTAATTAGAAAACTCTCCATGAAAATGTCTAGGCCAAATAAATGTTTCTATGCGTGCATGTGTGTTGACCAACAGCGGTTACTTCCAGCGTTCAGGTTTCTGAAAAATGAAAATGAATAATCTGAGTATCCATTCTTAAAACTGTCTACAACTCTGTATAATTAAAGCACGCCAACATGTTTTTCCTAACTGCATGGAGCAGTGTCTTTAAATGGTGTCGCCCCATCCTGTCTGTTTGCCTTCTGTCTGAGAAGATGCCAGTGCGTCCACCAACCAAGGGTGAAAAAAAATCTTTATTGCTAGTGTTCATAGCATCACAGCAGACAGTTGGGTACACAATCCTTCAATTGAATGTACGTCATGTTCATTTCATGAATGTTTTTTATATCGCGCCTCCAGGTTGTATCATAAAATAAGTCTGCATAAGGTTTTCAAAATGCTAATTTACATTAAAAATAAAAGTGATTCTATCAAAAGTATGTCTTTTAACAAAATTGTTTATATTATTCAAAACTGATATTCTTTAAAACATTTAGAATAGTCAAATCTCACACATCCTGTTATTAAGTTGTCTTTGCACATCTGTTTTAGTTTAAAGAGCTTTCTCTGGACAACCCCCAACAACTTGACACAAACTTTACATGCACAAAGTATACGTTGAATCACCTTTTCTTCATTTTATCCTCAGCATTTTCTTATGTTTTGTTTTTGAGTGTCTATTGAATATACTAGGCTATATTTTCTGACACAAAGCAACTGAGCAATATAGGTCTTCTCTGCAAGGTTATGAAGTAGCTTGAATTTTTTGTATATGTAAATAGCTTTATATATATATTTCATACACAGATTGCGTGCTGGATTGTTTGCTACAGGTTAGAGGTAAAATGTAGTTAAATTTAGTAAACTTCTACATGTGAAAATATATACTTAAAATAAACTTAAAAAGTGGCTATACTGTAGCATGCAAGAAAAATGGTCAACTTGTGCAGACAATGCGTCACCTGAATCGCTGTGAACTGGCTTCAAATGTGCAAAACATATAGTGCTCTCAAGATAGAGATGCTCTGGTTTCAGCTCTTAGAGTGTTCCTGATTTTTACTTAGTTTATTTATCTTATTCAGCCAAATGCTTGTGTTTTAAGTCTTTTTCATCTTTTCTTAACTGCTTTATAATTACTTTCAAGCATACATTACATTTTAATTTGCCTTCACCTTGTCTGTAGTTTATACTTCTCTAATAACCTGATGTGTGAATGTAATAACTGTTATACCCTATTTGTCTTAATAAAAAGATGTACCTTAAGAGCAAATTATTAAATCCTAATACCATACTACAATATACAACGTGGATGCAACATCTATCTCACTCGAACAAACAATTTTGCTCAAGACTTTTTGACTTACAAATTGTTGTTCTAATATTTATGGATTTCTGCTTATTCACGACTTATTTAGGGCTTTGAGTCATCTACACATGTTGGTTTCATACATGTCTCACTAACCGGCAAGATGTTGTTTTCTGTCCTCAACGTGGCGCCGGTTTATACCACGTCTCAAAAAGTGAAGCAGCTGAATTCATGAGACCACATGATTTGCCTGTCCGACATTGTTTTTCAGAATTTTTTGTGTTTAAGGGGTTATACCATGGGAAAGTTGGAAAATGGTTAGGTTTGTGCAGTTTTTTGTTGTGCTTATTGCTATTTCATGCTTTGTTCCCTCATGAAAATTTCTCATGGTTTTACTACACTTAAAATAAACATTATTTTACCACCAAATAACCAAACAAAATAAGGTTTTGTTTGAAGATAAACCTCTCGTTGTGCATTTCAGGTCTCCTGCCAAGCATGCGATGCGAAATACGTACAGAAGTGTGCACAGGGACTTTTATTTTGACATAGAACTGTGCGGCTTGGACATTGTGTCTGTCAAAAATAGGCTAGGCGCGCATTAAGCATTAGTCTACATTTCAATTGCAAGCCAGTAAATGTAGGTCAGCTTCTTCATTTTCAAACATAATCTACAGACAGCGATAACATCGACATGTCTTTGGATTCATTATTTTTTTGAAAAGTTTTTAACTTTAATATATTTATGTTTACTTACTTTTTCACTTCTCAGCTGTAATTAGTTTAACATAGTTATTTTATTTTGTACAAAACAGTCTTTCAATATTAACTTTTGATTTCCTGTTCATTGTTTTGTTCAATCGTCATGTATCGTTGTCTCATTTTTCGCACGAGATCTTGCTTGTTTGTGTCCATGTTCTTGGGTTCTTGTATGTTTGCTTTGATTTAAAGGGTTCATATGGCGCGAATATGTGTTTTCCTGTGTCTTTGGTGTGTTATAAGTTGCCCATGCCTGTATCAGACATGTAAAAATTGCAAACATTAAAGTGTCGGAACAAAAGCTGCATTCAATCTAAAAGCGAATGCTTACCCAGACCTGCTTGAAACGCCTCTTGTAACCACCCCCCCACAAATCTACGTCAGTTCGTGGTATGATTTGACTAAGACCGCCCAAATGTATATGCAAGTAAGGTGGGCGGTTCCTGTCAGTACAATTGCTTTGGAACCTGATGTTCCAAATATGGTAAGAGGCTTACATTTCCGTCACACGCTTGCAGTATTCGACCAATCACTAAGCACTGGTTAACTGGCCAATCATAGCACATCTCGCTTTTCAAGAAATCAGTGCGTTTCAGAGAGGCAGGGCAAAGAGGAGATACAAACATGTATACAACCTTAAATAGTGTATACAGATTGCATTACATCTAAAACAAATGATACTATTCGTTTTAGCCGTGTTATATCACCCCTTTAATAAAACAAGATTTTACATCCAAAATCTACTTAAAAAAACTATCTTAATTTTCCCATTTTATTACAAATCTATCATTTTTGGTATTCAGGTATGTAATATTTATTCTTGTACATTGTCACCAGTTTTTCACAAAATGTGTATTCAGGCCCTGTGAGTTGAATATACTGTAAGGCTGATAATGTGTAGTTTACAGTATAGGTGTATTTTTACTAAACACAGCATTTAGGTTAGTTTTTCCTTGAAAAAGAAAGTGAAGTTGATCTGGCAAAAACCTTGTCATACATGGAATAGTTGAAACATTTAAAAGTCTTACTATTATTTGCTATTACTACTGATATTATTTGCTTGCATTATACGCATATGAAAACTGCTACATGTAATTAGGTTACAGGAATTATGTCAGCTTTTTTATCGCTGTGTGTGATTCCCTTTTTCCGTGAAAGTATGAATATTAATTGTTCTGTATTATTAGTATGCATGAGCTATTTTGTAAAACTTTGGCTATTATATTGGCATATCAAAAAGAAACATTTTAAATTTAAATTATTTTGAAATGTAACCATGTTCTTACAATGCAGCATGCATTTTTCATGTGTTCAGATTTAAATTGTCGATTGTTTCCTGAAACAGGCCTAGTCATACCATACCAAAGTTTAACTATATGATTCAGACATAATGTGTCTCCAACAACTCGATCAGAACATTGGAAATATCAACTCAAGTCATGAAACTCCTCTAAAATTAGACAATGCTGTGTGTGTTACCTAGTTTTTTCTATTAGTATGAGTTGTTGTCGGTTTACAGGCCGTGGACTGTGTCAGATATGAAAGAGGCAAAGACTCATCTACCAGATCCGTTTGACTCTGGAAAGCACTTTGCTGAAGAACTGCTGATATTCTGTCAGGAATTCAGTCCAACAATGCCTGAACTCTGCAGGTTACTCGCTGTAAAGATGGGGCCAGCAAACTGGCACAAAGTCAGCGTGGAGGTGGGTAATGGACAAGAGCGCAGAGAACATCCAAACTGGGAAAAAAATCAGAACTGACCTTACACTGTCGCTGTCACCACACTGTGCAATGCCATCAAAACAGCATTCCCGGCCAGACTGGATTTAACTAAAGTTTCAAATTGCATGCAGAAGAAAGACGGGTCTGTACAGGATTATTATGTTTGTTTGTACGATGTCTTCAAACTCTATTCTGGCATCCATGAGCCTACAAACCAAGGAGAGGAAGCAGGCCTTTGGGAGAGTCACCTGAGAAATTGCTTTTTTGAGACCTGACATTGTGATATCTGTGAAGTCTACATGCATTAACTGGAAAAATGAGAGACTTGATACTGTGCGTGCTCATGCTGTGCAGTCTCAAGAGAAATAGGATGACAAATGAGAGAAAAAGCGTGAACACTCTGACAAACAGTCTGATGTGCCTCGTACACCTCAGAACTTGTACCGGCGAAAATCTGATTGCATGGACACTAACATCCGTAAACAAGGTCATCCCTATTGTAAAGCCTGCGAGAAAGATGGACAAAGGACTGTGATCATTGCTGTTTGTGTGGGAAAACTGGTCACTGGGCAAATAATTGTAGCAGCAGAGGTGGTGATCCAAAGAAGAAAGCAGACTGACTATGCGAGCAGAGAAGGACGGGGGAGATTCCGGGCATGCAGCCAACTCCACAAGATAAGAAAATTGGGCCGAGGGCATTTGCACGAGCAAAAGTAAACCCATTTGGAACTCAATTTTTGTTGCCTGAAGACCTGCATTGCATGTCGCATGTCATATGTGAAAGCTATAAGTCATAGGAAAAGTATTGGTTTTCCAATGATATACCAGAGGCCATAAGCACTGAATGGTTTTTTGGTCTGTGCACTCAGTGTGATTTTATCTGAAAGCCAGTCTGTTTTCTTTAAAGTGCATAATTCTTTGCCACATGTTTCATTAACTGTTGATGGAGACAGCGAGTGGGCAGATTTAGACCCGTTTTGTGAAAACCTGTTGTGAAGCCTCTGGCTGACCTGCAGGCAGTAAATGCGTTGCACCCTGTTACAAATTTAGAAGAGAGTTTTTGACCTATAGAGGCTATGCACGTGTCGTCACTTTCCCACGTGAACACGCCGGAACGCGCCTGCTTGAGTGGTCAAACACTGGGCAAAATGAATGGTTACAATATCAGGAAACGCTATTCCGCGCAACATTTGAGTGTCTAAGAACACCGGATTCCTTTGTAAGTCATAAGGTAGTCGTAAGGATCACCGTCGAGTCCAGCTGCTTGTAGTTTCAGCAAATAATTGCGCATTTTAGTCCCAGTTTTTGTTCCTCCTATTGAATGCAGCCATTTTGCCTTAGTTTTACCACTCAAGGGAGCGTGTCCCGGCATGTTCACATGGGAAAGTGAGGTCAATGCATACCCTCTATTCACCAGCATCCAAACACAGACCAAACTGGGCATATCCACTGACCCGTCCACCGCATCATGCACAACTTCACATGCCCATTAATCTGGGTGTGTGGAGACAGTTTTTCACCATTTGCCGAACAAGACATGGACGGGCTGTTGCTATCCAGCATTACTGTCTGTATAAAAGACAGGTTGTGGAAAAGAACAGCAGAAACATCTTGCGAGACGATGATAATCAACTTTGCTACCAGATGATATGCCATTGTTCTACAACGGAACAAAATTGTGGGATCCGTGGACCAGCAGAGAGGCTGCAACAGGCTTGTCTCTCCTGATCAGGGGAGGGACAGCGGCAAACCTTGCTAAAGTTGAATGGACTAGCATGGCAGGTTTTAGCACTTGCTATTGGAACAGAAAAAGCCCTGGACTTGATTAACGATGAAATGAGCAACAGATATATCATCATTCACATGAGAAAGGCCGTAAAAGAGCCTAAAGAGATGAATAACTCTTGGTTCAATTGGCTAAATAATTCTTGGGGAGGTTGCAGGGGCGATTCTAGGTTTTCAATATTAGGGCGGCTCAGCCTCCAATGAGGATATACTGTATATATATATATATATATACAGTATACCCTGCTAACACAGTTACGTTGTGACAACGTACCTGGACTGGACCATATTCGTTGCCACGACGTACCATAATAACGTTCCAGCGACGTAACTTTGTGATTCCCATATTCATCCTGACGACGTAACATTGGATGTTGTTGGGACATGGTGATTACCTCCTGAAGACATACCTGGAACGTACCATATTCGTCGCAGCGACGTACCAAGTAACGTTTCTGGGACGTGATGAGAACTTTAGGGGGACTTTATGCCCCCTAAAAAGGGCCTAGCAATGCCACTGGGAGGTTGGGAATATTGGCTAGTCAACACTTTGATCCCTGTAATGATTGTCATACTGCTGGTTCTAATGTGTGCATCATGTTCTTTTCAGGGATGATGCAGTGATTAGTTAATTCAAGTGTTTCTATGCAGATGCTCCGAATGGAAGTGATGACTGAAAATGACATGTATGGGGCAGTCGAAATTGATGATGATAGTGGGGAAGAGTAAAATGTGAGACAAATTAACATGAAATGTAAATAGTACAAACCAACCGCTAAGCTAAAATTAGACATGTCAAACAAAAAGCATGCTATTTCATATGTCCTAATTAGTGATCATGTCTGTGAAAATCGAGAGAAGAGCACCCATGTGATAAATGGCACTGTTTTTCTTTATAAAAATTTTCAACTTTAAGGTTTTTAAATGACAAAAAAGGGGAAGTGTGGAGGAAATTTTATTTACTTTTATGCTTTTGCAAACTTGTGCTTTACAAACTAATGTAATAATATATATGCATTACTTCAACTAACACAGGTGTGAGAGTGATAGCGCCTTGTACAGAGTGTTCCACTGATTTATCTTTTCTATGTAGTGGAAAGGAGGCCTACGTGAGGTTTTGGTAGAGGTCAAGTCAAGTCAACTTTATTTATATAGCGCTTTTTACAATTTTCATTGTTACAAAGCAGCTGTACATGAGACATATTGACTATAAGCAAAACATTTGAAGTTATACATGTTAAAACAAGAAAAAGGTGAAAACACAGAAGACAGACACACCCACATACAAAACACTTCACACACACAATATGCACACGTACTAACACACATAGACTAGACACGCGCACACATAGACAAGCACGCGCACACACGCACTGTGAAAAGCACACATTTAAGATGAAGGAGAGAGAAACACAGGTCAAATATTAAACAGACTATAAATTCCTATATGCAATATTAATTAAGTAAAACTTTTAAATTCTAATTCTAAAGCAGGCCCCGGCCAGGCAAAACAGTATGCAAACGGTGGTGAGGAACCAAAAACTCCAATGGAGAAAAAACCTCAGGAGAACCCAGGCCCAACCAGGGGATTTCAGATCCCTTCTGGCAAAAGCTGCTGCCTCTGCACAAGCTCGACAGTGCTTGCACAACAAGGCTAAATAAAAATAAATAAACTTAGTAATAAAGTAAATTATAGATTTAAGATTATAATTACAGTTTTTCTCGATTGCTAACACACAATTCATGAAACAATTCACCATTTTCTGACAACTATAAACACATTCTCGTGACAATACACCAACTTGTACAAACCCTACACACAAACAGCCTCATTTTGCAAAGGTTTGACCATGTTCTCATTCAGATAACACAAACACACAATATAATAAACTGAAGTGTCAAGATGTAAACTCAAATAGCAGAATCAGATCAGAATCTCAGGATAATATCAATAGGAGCACAGGTAAGTGTGCATCCTAGGATCATCTACTGGGCTTTATACTACTTACTGTAAACATACAGTATAATTACAGTACACACTTTATATGAGAGAAATTTCACTATTCTGTATCCAGTAAACTGTAGCACGTGTACACCCTTTTTACCTGTTCTGTATTTTTGCAGAATATACAGAATACTTTTATGAAATTGGGCCAAGGGTGCAGAGGATGCCATATTTTTTACATTGCCTCCTATTGACAAATGGCTTCACTGTATTGTTGCCTTTATCATCTCTGTAAGTGGCTTTGGATAAAAGCATCTGCTAAATGCCTGAATGTAAATGCGATTTGTGCAGTTGTGTACTGTGTTGCATGACCAGTTTATATTGTTCTTTGGACTTTTCTTGTCTTGTAAGATTATCTTCATCTACTTTACAGTAGTGTAATGTTTAATTTTTTCCTAAAGCTCATTCTTGCACTTTGCTCTATCTGCACTCTTTTTTATGTTGTATATTCTAATAAACACTAAGCTGTCAAATTATTCTTAAATCCCACTAAGAGGTTTTAGTAACAGTGTTTTGAATTGATCTCACCAGTGTCTAAGACTATGTTGTAGTGTGGGTGTTTTTGAGGGCTTGTGTGTCATATCTGGGGGAACAGTTTGGATTTTCAGCAAGTTTGAATGGTTTTGAGAAGAGAGCTTCATTTTGACCTGAAAATAAGATGTTTGGGGAATTGTGTGAGATGTTATGGATTTGTGTTTACTGTTTTGAGAATACGAGGCATAATTTCAAGAAATGTGTTTAAGCAATCGAGAAAAACTGTAATAATCTAATAGCATTTGAAATTTTATAGTGAAGACATGTCAAATCGCCGCGTCTTTCTTTATCCAGCTCTATCATCTCGGCTCTTGTCAGGTCGCCGCTTCCCATTCTCCGCTCTACCTGCATCCTGCCCACTGTGGTAACCTTGGAACAATGAGACAAGACATAGAGTACTGTTCTGCACTCTTTGATGCAACAAGTACATCAGTTGTGTTTTTGGTTCCGGTTGATCTAACTAATGCAGCCTAAACCCTCAGAGGATTTATATTATGGAAGAGTAGTGTATGCAAGATTAAAAAGATGCGTCTTTAGTCTAGATTTATATAGACAGAGTGACAGAGTGTGTCTGCCTCCCGGACAGTGCAGGGAAGACTATTCCAAAGTTTAGGCGCTAGATAGGAAAAGGATCTACCACCTGCACTTGATTTTGAAATTCTAGGTATTACCAACTGACAGGACGCCTGAGAGCGTAATGCACGTGAAGGACTGTAATACAAGAGGAGTTCACTCAAGTATTGAGGAGCTAAACCATGTAGGGCTTTATGGGTAATAAGCAAGATTTTAAAGTTAATGCGATGCTTTATAGGTAAACCAGTGCAAGGTTGACAGAACCGGGCTAATATGCTCATACTCTTTTGTACGTGTAAGAACTCGAGCTGCCGCGTTTTGGACCAGTTGAAGTTTTTGTAATAAGCCTACAGGGAACCACCTAACAGTGCATTACAGTAATCTAGGTAAAAGAACAATCAGTCTTCTAGAATGAATGATATCTTGTGTTATTGAGCAGGGAAGATGTGCATGGCCTTGGAGCAGTGGATAACAATGAAACAAAGCATGGGGTGATGTAAAATGAGACTGAAGATTGGTGAAGAAAGGAGAAGTAGGGGTGATGGTATGCAAAGAACAGACTGTTCCACTCTCTGCAGACTGATGATTGTTGAGTTGATCCTGCTTGCAAGCAATAAAATATTTTTAAAGACAAACCTTGGTCTAATCTCTCAGAAAAGTTTCCACAAAGGCACAACGAGAGGTTTATCCTCAAACAAAACCTTATTTTGTTAGTTTTTTTGTGGTAAAATAATGTTTTTTTAAGTGTAGTAAAACCATGATACATTTTCATAAGGAAACAAAGCATGACAAGCAATAAGCACTATTGTACAACGCTAGTGGCCGCTGTTAATCAAAAACTGCACCTTTAAGAAAAGATGAAAAAGCAAAACCTGAGACACAAGCATTTGGCTGAATAAGATAAATAAACTAAGTAAAAATCAGGAACACTCTAAGAGCTGAAACCAGAGCATCTCTATCTTGAGAGCACTATATGTTTTGCACATTTGAAGCCAGTTCACAGCGATTCAGGTGACGCATTGTCTGCACAAGTTGACCATTTTTCTTGCATGCACAGTATAGCCACTTTTTAAGTTTATTTTAAGTATATATTTTCACATGTAGAAGTTTACTAAATTTAACTACATTTTACCACTAACCTGTAGCAAACAATCCAGCACGCAATCTGTGTATGAAATATATATATAAAGCTATTTACATATACAAAAAATTCAAGCTACTTCATAACCTTGCAGAGAAGACCTATATTGCTCAGTTGCTTTGTGTCAGAAAATATAGCCTAGTATATTCAATAGACACTCAAAAACAAAACATAAGAAAATGCTGAGGATAAAATGAAGAAAAGGTGATTCAACGTATACTTTGTGCATGTAAAGTTTGTGTCAAGATGTTGGGGGTTGTCCAGAGAAAGCTCTTTAAACTAAAACAGATGTGCAAAGACAACTTAATAACAGGATGTGTGAGATTTGACTATTCTAAATGTTTTAAAGAATATCAGTTTTGAATAATATAAACAATTATGTTAAAAGACATACTTTTGATAGAATCACTTTTATTTTTAATGTAAAATAGCATTTTGAAAACCTTATGCAGACTTATTTTATGATACAACCTGGAGGCGCGATATAAAAAACATTCATGAAATGAACATGACGTACATTCAATTGAAGGATTGTGTACCCAACTGTCTGCTGTGATGCTATGAACACTAGCAATAAAGATTTTTTTTCACCCTTGGTTGGTGGACGCACTGGCATCTTCTCAGACAGAAGGCAAACAGACAGGATGGGGCGACACCATTTAAAGACACTGCTCCATGCAGTTAGGAAAAACATGTTGGCGTGCTTTAATTATACAGAGTTGTAGACACAGTTTTAAGAATGGATACTCCGATTATTCCTTTTCATTTTTCAGAAACCTGAATGCTGGATGTAACCGCTCTTGGTCAACACACATGCACGTCTACAAACATTTATTATTTTACATGCAGAGATGTTTAGACTGTTACTTGAATTTAGTAGTATAAGTTGTTTTCTGTTTAGTGAGAGATATAGCAAGAGGTACGGTCCCGTGTTTGTCATTAACCTTAGATTGCGCAAGAGACAGGTGGCAAACAAGACGGCTGTCACCAACAATGCTTTGCGTGTTGAGATAATCCGCTCATAGCAGGTCACTGTCACCATGCCGGACGTAAACAAGTTAAAATATAGCCGTTATAACCATGCGCTGTCACAACAATTTATGAGCCAGTCTTTGCCTCTCTCAGGAATGCCACCGTCTCTGTAAAACTTTTTTTTCCGTTTTTATCACATCCTATATCTCTTTATATTGAATGTTTTATTTATTTATGTATTCATTGCTTTATTCATTTACTTATTCATTTATTCATTGCTTTATTTGTTTACTTATTCATTGCTTTATTTATTATTATTTTTAAACCGTGTTTATTTTTCATAATTTCCTTTAAAAGTGTATTTTCATTCATGCCTAAGAATTGCATTCATCCCAGAGCATTCATCATAGAAACGTCAAACATGGCATGCTCGGACATGCCCAGGCAAAATGGTGCCAAAGCCTACCATGGTGGGCAGATCCGGTCAAAAGTTCAACTCGACGTGGGTGGTCCGGGCAAAAGGTCAACCCCCGCAAAGTTCACCATCAATCATTTTGACAGGAGGTCCCCCATATTTACTACATGAAGTTTTATTAACCAAGTTCGGGAGAAACAGGTCAGATAATCAAACTAATCTACCACAGGTGATACTAATTCCGTAACCATCCAACCAGGGGTATAAATACACAAAGTCTTACCTCCATTCCTCGACAGTTTCCAAGCATCCCTCCACCACCCCTTCTCCATACTTACAGTCTCTTAGTCTCAACCGGGGGTGGATGCTCTGGGTTCGGGCCTAATCCCGGGTGCGGGGTCCGATCCCGGGAGCGATACCAGATCCCGGGCTTGGGCCAAATCCCGGACTCGGAGCCCTCCCCTCGGTCAGCTCACCAAATACGCATATCTTTTCATATCCTTTATATGTAAGTGTGAACTAGTGAATTACGGTTTATAAATTTGTGGGTAGAGATTTAAAAAATTGAGGGTACAGTTTACAAAATCGAGGAGACAGATTTGGGGTACAGTTTATTAATCCATCAGCACGATTTGGTAATGAGGGAACTGTTTTAACTTCTTTGAGTATGGTTTCTAAACTGAGGGGACGAATTACAAAACTGTGGCCACAGATTTTCGGATCTTGCTTTTTTCTCAGACAGTTGACCTCGCGGACTCCGTACTTTAACCAGTGTTAAAGGGAAAGCATTTCTAAACTGTGGTAAAATCATTTTACGGTTGAGTCCCCCAACGTAGCATTTTTATGCCCAGAGTGCCCTTTTTGCGAATGGACAGAGGGAGACCCGCTGGAATGCGAGCCACGCAACTGGATTTTGTAATTGGTAGCTGCAACAACCAGCCCTTGGCCACAACAACCCTGGACATAGACTTCCTTTTATACAGAATTTTTTTCTGTTTAAACTGAAAAGTTCACGCACATAAGAATCACTTGCAGATTTATACAAACAAAAGACGCGTTCTTGTTAAGTATATGGCGCGTGTGTTTTGTAAGTGACGCTGCATGCATCGGGTTTGTATGTTTGTGTAAGTGATTTAAAGTGTATGTAAATGCATGGATCATGTTTATATGTATATGCAAATTTTTATAGATGTATATGTATGTACTGAGTTTATATGTATATGTGAGTGTCTATAGGTGTATATGTGCATGAAGTTTACATGCATATTATGCAAGTTATAGTATGTTTATATGCACATGCTTTTCACATGTATTTACTTGAACATCCGATAGTACACCTATATATTTGAGTAATTTATAAATGTATATCCACGTGTGTTATATATGTATTTACAAGCGAAGTTTGATTTAAACCCTATACGGCACCTCATAATTGTGTATTCAAGTAATCATAGACAGTTATGAAGGTATCATAGACTGCTATGAATGTAAAAGTGACCAACTCAACCATTGGGTTACATTCAATACGTTGAAAATAATCCAGCATAGTCTTTGTTTTTATACACTATTGCTGCCATGACACAGCGTGACACATACATCTATGTTCTGCTTATTCCTCTATGTGGGGTCACAGGGAGTGCTGGAGCATATCCCATATACTGAAGACCAGGGAACTGGACAGTGAACCATATGGGCTTACACACAAAGAGAAACACATTCACATTCTTCACACCTACAGGCAAAATAAAATCTCCAATTCAACCTGATGGCATGTCTTTTGACTGCGGGAAATACCAGAGTACCTGGAGGAAACCCTGGGTAACGCAGGGAGAACATGCAAACTCTGCATAAAAAGGCACCAGTCAGCCTGGAATTAAAACAGGGAACTTCTTGCTGTGAGGCGACAATGTTACTCACTGTTTTATATTCTGCATACACTAAAGAAGGCCTGTGAGCCAAAATGTCTGTATTGTAATCCTCCTTTTGTTTAGTAAAATTGTGAATATTGTAAATCATGAATATGAATCTTAATATGTTTTTTGATGCAATTAAAGAGGGTCTACACACCATATACGAGAATTTATATAACATGAAAGAACAATGACTCCTTTGGATTCTTTACTGACTTCTTAGAAAACTTTAATTGCATAAAGTAAGGTGATGAAAAACTGATTGCTTCCTTCCTTTATGTTGAAATGTCAGTATAGTCGTCAATCCGTCACAGAACTGTTGGCCTGTTGGTCACACGTGATTTTGTGAACACGTGAGCAAAGAATGGAGCTTGTGTTCTACGAGCAAGATAATTGTGTTCAAGGTAGCCCCACACCCACTCTCTGCTTAGAACTAATTAGGTCTACTTAAAGTTCAACTGTGAATTGATGTCAAACCGTGGCATTGGTAGGATTCCACCCTGGGGGGGAAGTCAGATTAGCATGTTGGTATGGTAAGTAAGTCTAATTAAACGAAAAGGACGTCATAGTCAAACATTTGAAGACACAAAAACCTATATTTACACATAAGTCAACAAAGTGTAATTATAGGCTATTCCTAAATGTCAATTTTTTTTTTTCAAGTTTGTAGCACCTTCAGCTGTGGCAGAAGGAGACTTTTGAAAGATGTATTTCACATACAAAGAGAACATTTACAGCACTGTCAGAAGAAAAGATACAAAGGTTGGTAGTGGGGTGGCACCCTTTCAAAAAATACAATTTTGCACCTAAAGAGTAGCCTACACATTAGTACCTCAAAGCTACACATTACCAAATGCATGCATAAATGTACCTAAATGGTACATATTAGGACCTTTTTAAAAGTGCTTTTGTAGCCGGAAACGGCCATTTAAGAGTCGGTCACAAAAAATCTATTACGTGACTTTTTGGATAAAAACTTTGGAAAATGTATAAACATACCTTGTAGTGTAAAAAGTAAACTGTTCCACTTTGGCTGTTTTGTAGTTTTATCTCTGTAAATATAATAGATTAATGAAAAAATATGATTTTTTTATCTTTGAATCTCTTATTAGTAGGAGTGTGTACACTGCTGTAAAACGTCACTGTTAATTTACTTGACTACACTCCTCTGGCTTATCTGTTGGTTATGCAGGTAAACATTCTCAGCATCAGTGGGCTATGAGCCACTTTAAAAATCTGCTAAAATTGACAATAAATTTACACAGCTGATTGTATCTGAGGTTGTTTGAATTTTGACTCCTTTTACATCATGTGGCACTTTTGCATGACAAGGTATACTGACTGACTTTTACACGGACAAATAATCCTAATAAAACAAGTTAGTTGACATATGCTATTGTTTTGTTTCATACATATTAATAAAGACTTTGTGTGCCTGAATGTTTGTGCATGAAACAAGTTAGACACACCCAAAACATGAGATCATAATGATCTGTTTTACGTAATATACGTACGCCTTTCTGTGCATTTAACTGTAATTCACACCCTAAAAGAATCTTTACATGAAAAACCAAAGGAAAAGCGACATAAGTTTACATTTTAACATTGGTTTGTGGCGTACAAGTTAACACTTTATTGCAAATCTATCTCTCAACATAAACATACTGTATAGCCTACTGTGTGAAATAGTCCTTTCGTTTATGTATGACCCTTTAGTCCATAAAGGGAATTATGTGAGTGTATAATTTTGATATTTATCAAGTTAATTGTTTGTAAAAGTCAGTTTCTCTGTAATGCTATGATTTTGACAGGCAGACCCGTATCAAAAATAAGAGTACAGCTGGTAATTTATTTTTATAATTTACTTGAAAAAAATGTATGTACTAACCAAAAGTCTTCAGGAAACAAAGACAATAGCTATATATTTGTACCACCTTTAAAATAAAAGCATTATATGTTTTTTTAAAATAAATAAACAAAATAAGTGGCATAATGTCCAGTGTATTTATCTGTTTTAAAAACCGAATCTGTGCCATTAAAACCGTTTGAAACTAATTTTCTAGTTTGTACAATAACAGCACCACAAGTTTTATTTGATAAATTCTTGTGTGGTAATTCACACATCTGCTGCAACCGAAACACTTTTTATTCTTTGGCTCATTTAAATTCTTCACATTCATGCTGTTGCATTTACACCCCTTATTGTTAATAGGGAATAACAGCAGTATGGTTCTCTTTTGCAAGAAGACAGGGATCGGTCACCCAACTACACCTGTTGACACACCCTACAAGCGTCACACACACTTAATATACGATCACCCAAAATTTTTATTTTCAGTCAGTTACTTTTGATCTAAGGAGACAATTCACAGAGATTATCGCAACACACTGTTATGACTTTGAACGGCCAAAGAAGGTAAGGGAATAAATGCAAATTAAATGATTCGAAATTTGTTTATAGTTGATTATAGAACATTTTGCTTTTATGATTTGGAATAACTTTTAGCATCATCACATGATCCAATCTGTCATGTAGATAATTCAGAATCCTTAATGATAATGTTAATTGCAAAAACTCTATAAATCGTAAAACTTTTTTAAATATAATATTTAATAGCTAATAGCAAAAGTACAAAATTTTGTCCCTGTTTCATGTGTTTTACCCGAGACTGAATTCTAATTTAGTTCTCATATGGTTTTCTAGTTCTTCTAACCTGGAAGCATTAGTTCTTTCTTATTGAAATTAATCGTATCACTCTGCTGATGAATGTAGTAACTAGCCAACATCATTAGGCAGAAATCAACTTTCGATACTGGATTTGCACTTCTACAGTTTTAGGTTTTGCTTGTGAACTTCTTAGTATGGTCATGCTGTTTTACTTTGCTTGGATTGTTGCATCCATTCTTTTGTCCTTGTACCAAGATATATATATACAAAGACAGATATATCAGATATTACAGTTTAGAATAAAATTTGTTGTCATACAGTCTTGAAAATAAAGGTACTTAAAAGTTCTTCTCACTCAGCGCTGCCAAAGAAGAACCATTTTGGTTCCACAAAGAATTGTATTAAGACTTTGTAAAGCAGACTGTATGAGCTCCTTATTCCTTAACTGTTTGGTGTAATTGTGTTGCACTTGCGTTGTATGCTTGTGTGCGCCCTCTGCAGGACGGTTGAAACCATAAAGACTTTTATTGGCAGTTTGTTCTGGTTGTATTTTTTTGTTGTTAATCACAAACATTGATATGTACTTCAGTTTTACTATATAGCAATCGAAATATAAACATCCACCCATTCTCTATACTGTCTATATAGGGTAATGGACCCTATCCACCAAGAAAGGGAATTGCTTTTGTACAAGTGACAAAAATTCTTGCTTCTTTGAAATTACTAAATCTGATCATATTTAACAGTGTGCTAGCCAACAGGCAACAACAGAAATGGTCAGAAAACTGACAATTTATATGGTTTGTTTTCTCAAGAAAAAAAAACATAATTTAAATCATCATACACTGAGAACAAAACAGAATATAGCAGTAGCATGTACGTGTTTAAAATCCGAATGAGCAACAACATAAAAAATAATTTTTCAAAGATAATTTATCACCTACAGTAAATCATATACTCTTATGTTCATGACAAAATATGTATTTTATTTTAGGAGGTCTTTTACTTCAAAATATGATGGCAGATGGACAGTTTTACTCTTCACACGTAAGTAAAGTCTATAATGTGCTAAGATTTGCCATAAAGTAAAGATGTAGATCATTTCTAAAACATGCACACAAATAAAAAAGTCATATTGATTATCATACATTACTGTATATACATATATTCATTCAAATTCATTTAAATAAATTGTATATGAAGTTTCGCATTAGTATTATGCGTTACTATAAGTATTAGTATAAAATAAATTCATATAAAAATGACAAGTAATTTTCCCTGATTCAACACGGCACTACAGCCGATTTCTTATCATGT
Organism: Triplophysa rosa; assembly: GCF_024868665.1. Taxonomy (NCBI): domain Eukaryota; kingdom Metazoa; phylum Chordata; class Actinopteri; order Cypriniformes; family Nemacheilidae; genus Triplophysa; species Triplophysa rosa. Next base: position 25,462,702 of record NC_079893.1, on the reverse strand, counting down.
AAAATAGACATGATGGCAGACAGGTTTAAATTTATATTCTGTTGTTATGAAAACAAGTCTGGGGTGAGCTTAAAATAATGGAGCAATACAGGACTATGTGAAATCAGTTAATCACCATTAATTCTCAACTATTCACACAGGGAATGAGAAACTAAAAATCAAGCCAACTTGCCTAATATTATTTAGACAATTATTGAAAATGTCATTCAATATAATACAATATTACAATTGATTTTTTTTGACAGTGTGCTTATGGGGGGTTATTTGTGGAGGATCGAATGCACATTTCAGTACACAAGGTCTAAAGTTGCATCCAGCAGAATGTCTTAAAAAATCAGGATTGCCGGATCAAGCCCAAGCAGATAAAGACCATAGACGGGAATGTCTAAATGCAACAACTCAAACTTCTATAACGGCACATTCGAACTCAACAATCATAGCTCCTTCGTCTGTACCACCTGAAATGCCATATCCTGAAGCCAATACACAAAATCCACAACAAACCACAGAAAGAACAAAACCAGAAAAACCAGAATTAAGAATCACTAAAGCACCTCTAATAATGAAAATTGGTGAAAAAAAATCGGACACCTCTACGATCTTAACTAGCAATCCAGTCTCAACCTCCAAAACATCCAAAGTCATAGTGTCTCGAAGAAACAAACCTACATCCTCAAAACATACAACTGCAAGCACTGACACCTCTATGATCTCAACTAGCAATAAAGTCTCAACCTCCAAAACATCCAAAGTCATAGTGCCTCAAAGAAACAAACCTACATCCTCAAAACCTACAACTGCAAGCACTGACACCCCCACTATCTCAACTAATAATCCAGCCTCAACCCCTTATAACCTCACATTCAAAGTGTCTCGAAGAACCCCACTTACATCCTCAACAAGTATTAATCCAACCTCAGCAACTACAATTTCAACAAACCCACCGACTACTTCAACCATAATTTCATCTTCAACAGAGTTTAAAACTTCTTCACACTCCTCCACAACTCCAGTTGTGCCTTCCACTACACAGACTGCAAAACAAACCTCTTCTGCATCTCAAACCACAAAACCAATTGCAACCACTACATCTGCAGCAGCCAGCACTGCACATCTCAGCCCTTATACAACAACAGCAATTCCCCAAACTACACATTTCTCCAGAACAACTCCAGTAGTAACTTCACATCTACCTTCAGGAACTGTATCCCAAAGTACACCTAAAAGTACAACTTCAACTCCACATGTCCGTACTTCATCGGGAGCAACAACTGCATATCTTACAACCAAAACTTCCACTACACAGACTGCAAAACAAACCTCTTCTGCATCTCAAACCACAAAACCAATTGCAACCACTACATCTGCAGCAGCCAGCACTGCACATCTCAGCCCTTATACAACAACAGCAATTCCCCAAACTACACATTTCTCCAGAACAACTCCAGTAGTAACTTCACATCTACCTTCAGGAACTGTATCCCAAAGTACACCTAAAAGTACAACTTCAACTCCACATGTCCGTACTTCATCGGGAGCAACAACTGCATATCTTACAACCAAAACTTCCACTACACAGACTGCACATCAAACCACTTCTGCATCTCAAACCACAATGCCCATTGCAACCAGTACAACTGCAGCAACCAGCACTGCACATCTCACCACTTATACAACAACAGCAATTCCCAAAACTACACCTTCCTCCAGAACAACTCCAGTTGTGACCTCACAACTACCTTCAGGAACTGTATCCCAAAAAACACCTAAAAGTGCAACTTCCACTTCACATGTGCATACTTCATCGGGAGCTACATCTCCACCTTCAACAACCAAGACTGCAACAAAAATAACATTTGTAACCCCAGTTGTGTCTTCCGCTACAAAGATTGCAACTCAACCCTTTTCTGCATCTCCAACCATAAAGCCCATTGCAACCACTACATCGGCAGCAACCAGCACTGCACATCTCACAACATACACAACAACAGCAATGCCCCAAACTACACCTTTCTCCAGAACAACTTCAGTAGTAACTTCACATCTACCTTCAGGAACTGTATCCCAGAGTACACCTAAAAGTACAACTTCAACTCCACATGTGTATACTTCTTCGGGAGCTACTTCTCCACAGCCAACAACCAAAACTGCACAAGAACCAGTTATTTTCCCTGCAACAACAAATTTGAATGGAAACGCTCCAAATAGGACAACTTCAGTAGTAACAATCTCAACTAGCAATCCTGCCTCAACCTCTTATAACTCTACATTAAAAGTGCCACGAAGAACCACAACTACATCATCAACACCTACAACCGGAAGCACATACACAACAACAGCAATGCCACAAACTACACCTTTCTCCAGAACAACTTCAGTAGTAACACTCTCAACTAGCAATCCTGCCTCAACCACTTATAACTCTACTTTAAAAGTGCCACGAAGAACCACAACTACATCATCAACACCTACAACTGCAAGTGCTGTTACCCCCACAACTATTTATCGAACCTCAGCAACTACACTTTCAACAAACACACCTACAACTTCAACCATAATCCCATCTTCAACAGAGATTAAAACTTCTTCACAATACTCCACAAATCCATTTGTACCTTCCACTACACAGACTGCACATCAAACCTCTTCTGCATCTCCAACCACAAATTCCATTGCAACCACTACATCAAACAAAGATGTACAACAAAGTACAACTTCAACTCCACATGTGCATACTTCATCGGGAGCTACATCTCCACAGCCACCAACCAAAACTGCACAAGAACCCATTATCCCTGCAACAATAAATCCAAATGGAAACGCGCCAAATGGGGCATCAACTAAATCCCCAACCACAACCGCAACAAAAATAACATCAGTATCCCCAGTTTTGCCTTCCACTACACTGACTGCAACTCAAACCTCTTCTGCATCTCCAACCACAAATGTTGTACTCAACATTTCATACTCAACAACAGCATTGCCCCAAACTACCCCTTTCTCCAGAGCAAACTCAGTAGTAACAATCTCAACTAGCAATCCAGCCTTAACCTCTTATAACTCCACTTCCAAAGTGCATCGAAGGACAACAACTACATCATCAACACCTACACCTGAAAGCGCTGCTACCCCCACAGCTATTAATTCAACCTCAGCAACTACACCTTCAACAAACACACCTAGTACAGTACATACTTTGTCTAGAACTACATCTGCATATCCAACTACCATGACTTTAGAAGCAGTGATAAACCCTCAAATATCAAATGTAAATTCAAATCAAAATGTGCCAACAAGCACATATGGTTCAGCAGTGGTGACAAGCATACTGCAGTTCAACTCCTCATCTCCAGTCCCCAGTGAAGATCTGGTACTGAAAGCTATCATGGATCTCCGGAATGAAAGGAAACCAAAACTCAATGACTCTGTGGAACTGGTGAACGTTACCTACGAGAGTGAGTGTCATTATTAGATTTTGAAAGATTTTGCAAATATGAAAGCGTTAGACATATATCAATTCTGAGACTAAAATACAAATAAACATTGATTTCCAGAAATCTCAGGAACCTCATATAAGGTGATATTAACATGTGCTGTGAGTAACATATCCATGCCAGTGGACCCTGAGCAAAGAAACGTCACCTTAAAGAAACTGCAGGACCTTGTCAACAATGAAGTAAGCATTCATCTTTGAACCGATGAAATAGTGTTTGTCCAATGCAAGAATTGTTCAGAGTTTGATCAGTGTTTTCTTTCTGCAGGTGAACACTCTTCTGAATGAGCCTGGCAAAGCATCTTTGAACCCCAACTCCACCAATTTCCAGTAAGATATAAAGTGACTTTTTTCTCTGGATCAGAATTCAGCATAATTGCCTTTTTATAGATGGAACAATTCAGAATATTGAAAGAACATAACTTAAAAATATTTTTGCTGAAACGTGAAAAAACTTCATGTGAAGCTCATAACATGAATTTTCTGTCTCTCTTTCAGGATCTCACCAGATAAAATAAATGGCACTTTGAATTACATCATCAAAGATGGAGATGCCATACAACCAGTCAGCTTTATACAAAAGCTACAGTCAGCCATGGGTATGTCAAATTTCTTCATCTTATCTTTGTTGCAAATGTTCAACTATCTTTAAACAGTGAATTAACCATGTGATCAGAATACCTGTAATCATACTCTTTGGATCTGAATTTGAATGCAGTTTTGGCCACTACATCAGTATCGCCTCTGAGAACAAGCCGCTCACCTGTGACCAGTGTTGGGTAAGTTACTCTGAAAAAGTAATTAATTACTAGTTACTAATTACATATTCAAAAGTGTAATTAGATTACGGTACAAATTACTCTCTACAAAAAGTATTTAAATTCTTATTACTAATTACTTTCTATATCTTATATCAACCTTGATTAGTTAAGTGAGTCAAGTGTAGACAAAAAACGACCCTTAATTCATTCAAATAAATCAAATAAAACTACATAAAGTACAATTATTAACTGACTTGTATTACGAATGTGAGAAAGATACATTAATGCATGCATTTTAAAGTTAGATTTTGAATTTTCATGTCAATTCCACTATTGTAAACATTACAACAGTATTTAATTCAGTTACATCAGAAGTAACTGTAATTAAATTACAGAACAAATAAGAGTAATCCCTTACTTTACTCTTTTAAGGGAAAAGTAATTAAATTACAGTAACTCATTACTTAGTAACTAGTTACACCCAACACTGCCTGTGACACATGTAAACCTTGTGTAAGTTTTTATTTTCTCTCCTCAAATTCACCAGCAGCCAAAGAGTTGTTATTGTATTACAAAAGTATGAACAATATATAATGAAAGTGGTGATCCTCACAGATCTGGTTCAGCAGTGGTGACAAGCATACTGCAGTTCAACTCCTCATCTCCAGTCCCCAGTGAAGATCTGGTACTGAAAGCTATCATGGATCTCCGGAATGAAAGGAAACCAAAACTCAATGACTCTGTGGAACTGGTGAACGTTACCTACGAGAGTGAGTGTCATTATTCGATTTTGAAAGATTTTGCAATATGAAAGCGTTAGACTTATATCAATTCTGAGACTAAAATACAAATAAAAATTGATTTCCAGAAATCTCAGGAACCTCATATAAGGTGATATTAACATGTGCTGTGAGTAACATATCCATGCCAGTGGACCCTGAGCAAAGAAACGTCACCTTAAAGAAACTGCAGGACCTTGTCAACAATGCAGTAAGCATTCATCTTTGAACCGATGAAATAGTGTTTGTCCAATGCAAGAATTGTTCAGAGTTTGATCAGTGTTTTCTTTCTGCAGGTGAACACTCTTCTGAATGAGCCTGGCAAAGCATCTTTGAACCCCAACTCCACCAATTTCCAGTAAGATTTAATGGATTGTAATCCTGCATAATGGTCTTTAAGACATTTCAGGATAAAAAACAATTTACCTTAAAATCCATTTGCTTTTTATACAAACTGAATCATAGTTTTTTAATTAAACTGAAGCAACTGATTTTTTCGCTTTCTTTTAGGAGCCTGTCAGACCAAATAAATGGCACTTTGAATTACAGCATCAAAGATGGAGATGTCATACAACCAGTCAGCTTCCTTCAAAAGCTCCAGTCAGTCATGGGTATGTCAATTTTCATCGTAGTAAAAGCTTCACTATCCTACAGCAGTAAATAAACTCCTTCAATCGTATTGTTTTCATCTGCCTTTGATTGCAGTAGTGTCCACTACATCAGTATCACCCCTGACAACACCTTTGAACCTTGTGTAAGTCTTTATTTTCTCTCCTCAAATCCACACACATTGAGTCATTCATGTATTTAAAAATCATGAACTATATTAAATGAATATGGTGACCTTCACAGATCTGGTTCAGCAGTGGTGACAAGCACATTACAGTTCAACTCCTCGTCTCCAGTCCCCAGTGAAGATCTGGTCCTGAAAGCTATCAGTGATCTCCGGAATGAAAGCAAACCAAAACTCAATGACTCTGTGGAACTGGTGAATGTCACATATGAAAGTAAGTGTCTGAGTTTGAAGGATTTTACAATAGTCAAACACAGTGCAAAACATATCAATTCTGAGACAAAATTACAAATCTACATTCATTTTCAAACAGAAATCTCAGAAACCTCATATAAGGTGATATTAACATTTGCTGTGAGTAACATCACCATGCCAGTGGACCCTGAGCAAAGAAACCACGCCTTGAAACATCTGCAGGACATTGTCAATAATGCCGTAAGCTTTCACCTTCAAACCGATTAAATATTGTTCATCCAATGCAAGACTTGTTCAGAAGTTGATGAATGGTTTGGTTTGATTCCCCGTAGGTGAACACTATACTGAATGAGCCTGGAAAAACGTCTTTGAACCCCAATTCCACCAATTTCAAGTAAGAGTTCAATAGACCTTTTCTCTAGATCACAATTCAGCATAAATGTCTTTTTAAAAGAAACATCGTTTCAAGATATTGAAACAACATAACTTGTGCTTCTATGTTTTCTTAAACTTTTCCAACACATGAACTGAAGCTTATAACAACATTTTTCAGGAACTCATCAGACCGAATAAATGGTGCTTTGAATTACATCATACAAGATGGAGATGTCATACAACCAGTCAGCTACCTACAAAAGCTCCAGTCACTCATGGGTAAGTAATAAAAAAATATTTCTTTATCAAATATAAAGCATAATACTTTAAGCATATTCACGAACACCGAATACTGTAAATAAATTTAAATCATGGTGGTTCTAAACTAAGCATTTTATTTTGTTGCAGTCTTAACAACAACCATCACTCCAAATGGAACTTCGTAAGTCTAATGATTCTTACCATATTTTTGAAGATCAGTTGAGTAAGATGCCTTTGATATACAGTATGTGTTCTTACAATACTGTCATTTGCCATCTTTGCAGGCTTGGAAAAGTGATTATTTACATTAAGTTGGTGTTTATCACAGTGAACCCCTCTCCGAGTGAGAGCAGTGTTATGCAGTTAGCTAATGATCTCCTAGATAAAAGCCTCAGAACCAAACGAGACACCCGACAACTAAAACTGAGCGAACCTGTGAGCTTTTTGGATGTCAGATATGAGAGTGAGTTCTCTTCTCCTATACATGGTTATTGTCAGGTGTAAAATATAATAATGTACAAACAAATTTCAAACCCAACTATTACAATGAATGGACAGCTATTAATGACAACTCATTTGTTTTTTCCGTTTTTCTTAAGGAATATCCAACTCTGCGTTTGCCCTCTATTTCGGATATCGAATCAACAATGTGACCATACTTGATGACCCTGTTGTCAGGAATGAGACATACGCATTAATTCAGAAATCTATAAATAATTTGGTGAGTTTAAGAAATTGTATGGGTAACCCTTTACAATAAGGTTGTATTTGTTAACATTAGTGAATGCATTAGCTAACATTACAGGTCCAGTGTATGAAATTAAGCGGCATTTAGTGGTGAGGTTGTGAATTGCTACCAACGGCTCACTCCACCCCTCTCTTTCAAAGCACTACGGTGGCTTACACAGGACTAAGATGTCGTCATGTTTTTGCTTCTTTGCAGAAAGAGATAATGTATTTACGATACGCGCTCTTAGAGCAGTTTGTCCATTTAGGGCTATTGTAGAAACAACATGGAGAATTCCATGCAAGGGGACCCGCAGTGTATGTAGATAGAAATAGCTCATTCTAAGGTAATAAAAACATAACGCTTCATTATGTAAGCGTTATGTTCACTGTGTCTTTAAACATCTCTGAAGGCATAGTTATATACATTATATTGCGTTTCTGTCAATAGATCCTACTAAAAAAATTACACACAGCACCTTTAACTAATAAAGAGCAAGATCGTTTTTTAGTAGACTTTTATTAGATTTTTTTAGATAGTATTTTGTTAATCTGTGTTAATGCTAGTTTATGCCAATACAATTGTTCATGTTAGTTGCTAATGTTACAGTGTCAAAAATTACAACTTTTGAGTTTATAAGATTATTAGTAAATGTTGAAATTAACATGAAGTAAGATTAATAAATGCTTCAAAAGTATCAATGCATTAGTTAGCATTAACAATGAACAAATACAACCTTATTGTAAAGTGTTTCCATTTCATGTATTATTATGTATATTATGTATTTTTCAGTACAAAAATCCTTCCTTTCATCACAGTATTCTGAGCATATTAGGAAACCAACAAATCTTTGTCATTTTTGCTTTTCAGCTAAACAAGATCTTAAATTCCCCATTAGCTACTCCTTTTGAGTTCAAACAAGCCAATTTCACGTAAGTCTTTTTTTTTAGAAATTAATTACAAATGTAATATTGAAGTAAATTGGAACAACTTTTTTTTCTGAGCAGTAAAGTGCAATGTTTTCAAGGAATCTGCCTTGGTTGTATTAGTCGGTATAGGCACTTTTGTGTGTGGTTCTAATTGTACGAATGTAATCTCTCGACAGGAGTAACGACACCGTGATTCAGGCCAATGTAGAGTACATTTTCTCAGACAGAGACATCATCACACCCAGCATGTTTGTTCTAGAACTTACTAAAATTGGAGATACCACAGCTACACCTGCAACCACCTTTTACCCCATAGTGATGAACACAGGACCAAACAACAGCACTAGTGCAGCGTGGGTCGTGGCTATAATTGTACCCTGTGCTATAGCCATCCTTCTTGTACCTTGCTGGATTTTGCTTTGTGTAAGTATCACATTGTCTGAATGCTGTTTACAATTATTACATGTTTTTTATTCCATTTCATGACATTCGCCCACTTACTCTCTCCTTAGTGTTTGCTCTGTGGTTGTTGTGCGGCAGTAAGGCAACGCTGGGAAAGAAGGCGGTCATACAACATACGTTACTATATTCACAACCTCTAAAAAGATCAAATACAAAAACTAAAAATCAAAACTAAAATCATTTTACATGTGTTAAAAATACTTTTCCTGTATTGCTGGGCATACAGGACGTCTGCAAGACTGTGCTTGATGTGACTTTATGTTTTGCTACTAAAGGATTTATTTATTGAATAATTATGTCTTGTAAATTACTGTTGATCTTGTTGTTCAAAAAATTATTTATTTAATTGTATATGTAGTACATGTATTTAGAGGGACAAATGTATAATGTGTTAATGATAACACTTTATCTACATAACAAAAAAGCACTTTATCTACATAACAAAAAAATAAACATTTATATTATTCATGTGTGTAATGTATTGTGCCCTTATGAAAAGTTGCAAATAGACCAAAAAAGCATTAACATGTGCAAAGAGAACAGAGGAAAAATACACCACACAGCCACATTGCAAGATTTAAGTCAATGTTATTTAAAAAGCTTCATTTGGATAAATGCAATGATTTAAAAATGGCAAGTCTGTTAATTTGACATCTGACACGAGGACACCCATGAATTTGGATGCATATCTCACAGTAAATTTCATCAGCGATGAATCCAAGATATTTACTGTTGTAATGTATGTATATGGTGAAGGGCTGCCCCCTTGTGGAAGAATGTTGGAGTAGTTCAGAACAAGTTCAGTAAAAGAGAGTTTTTGTTGTTACTGAATTGCAACAAAAAGCGATAGAATGTGCAGCACATAAAATGTCGCTGAAAACAGAAAAAAAACAAAAATGTCATCGTTGTGGAAAAATGTCTCATGATGAAAGTGATTGTCGGTTCAAGGATAAGGACTGTAGAAAGTGCCATAAAAAGGGGCACATTGAGAGAGTATGCAAAACAGCCAAATGGAAGACACACAAAGACAGAACCCATAAAGTAAAACGTAAAGCCACTAATGTGCATCAGGTGACTGAAAATGAAACAAATACAAGCTCAGATAGCGATGATCTCTCCTCTCTTGAACTGTACAGTATCAATGAGACAGACCGTAGAGTCATTTGGCTCACTCCAGAAGTGTCAGGAGTTAAACTCAAAATGGAGTTAGACACTGGATCTGCTTTATCTGTCATCGCCACAGCTGATTACAAGAAATTGTTCCCAGAACTACCGCTGCAAAAGACATCAGTGATATTGAAGACATATACTGGTGAAAAAGTGTCTCCAAAAGGGAAACTAAAAGTAGATGTAAAGTACAATGAGAACACGCAGCAGTTGGATCTGTACGTCCTGGAGACTGAGGGTCCAGCATTATTTGGACGTGAGTGGTTGAGAAAAATACCATTAGACTGGCATGCCATAAAAAGCCTGAACATGTCATCTCACGTCACAAGCAAAGATGCACAAAAGACTCTTGCTCAGATTCTTGAAAACGCTGCACCAGTGTTTCAGAAAGGGATCGGAACACTAAAAGGCATAAAAGCAAGGCTTGAACTGAAAAGGGACATTTCTCCCAAATTCCTCAAGGCTCGTTCAGTACCTTATGCACTCCGTCCGAAGGTGGAGGCAGAGCTGGGCAACTTGGAGAAAACCGGAATCTTAACTAAGGTGGATAGGAGTGAGTGGGCAACTCCCATAGTACCAGTGATAAAAAAAGACAAGGCAGGGAGGGTGCGTATTTATGGGGACTTTAAAGCAACCATCAATCCTGTTCTTCATACAGTACAGTATCCCCTACCACGTATTGAAGATATATTTGCGTCTTTGTCTGGTGGAGAATGTTTCACAAAACTTGACCTTGCTCAAGCCTACCTCCAAATGGAGATGGAGGACAGTTCTAAGAAATTGTTGACCATTAACACACAAAAAGGGCTCTACCAGTATAACCGTCTTGTTTTTGGAATTGCCTCAGCACCAGCCTTGTGGCAGAAGGCAATGGACCAAGTGTTACAGTACGTTCCAGGAACACAGTGTTACCTGGATGATATCATTGTGACAGGGAAAGATGACACAGAACACCTACAGAACTTACAACAGGTGCTGACTCATCTAAGTGAATATGGACTAATAAAGAAAAATGTGAGTTCTTCAAAAAACAGATCTCATACTGCGGACATGTGATTGACAAAGACGGTCTAAACAAGTCACAGGATAAACTTGAAGCTGTGTTAAATGCACCATGCCCGCAGAATTTTTCTCAGCTCTGATCATATCTAGGACTTGTGAACTACTACCACAAGTTCCTTCCTAACCTCTCTACTGTGCTGCATCCTTTAAATGCATTGTTACAAACAAAAACACAGTAGAAGTGGACAGACAGTTGTGAGCAAGCTTTCAAGGAGACAAAACGACTCATAACCTCTGATGTAGTGCTTGCGCACTTCAATCCATCTGTGCCTATTAGACTTGCGTGTGATGCGTCACCATATGGAATTGGTGCTGTGCTGTCACATAAGTTTCCAGATGGCACAGAAAAACCTATAGCCTTCGCATCCAGATCATTAACAGTGGCAGAACGTAATTATGCACAAATAGACAGAGAAGCACTCAGCCTTGTCTGGGGTGTAAAAAATTCCATCATTACCTGTATGGTCAAAGGTTTACATTGGTCACAGACCACCAACCCCTGGTCTCAATCTTTAACTGTAGGAAGGGTGTCTCGGCAATGGCATCAGCACGGCTGCAGCGATGGTCACTTTTCTTGGGTGCTCACCAATATGACATTGAATACAAAAGCACCAAACTACACTGTAAAGCTGATGGCTTATCACGCCTACCACTACAGATGACGGAGAGCTCAGACACAGTGGATCCGGCTGATGTATTTCACACAACAATTAAAAGCCAGCTACCAGTTACAAATGCCCTGATTCAGAAAAAAACCCGCAATGATCCAACACTATCCAAGATCTACGAAATTACTGTCAGAGGATGGCCAAAACATGGAAACTCACTTTATCCAGCATTTTCGTCGAGACGAGACCAACTTTCGGTGTGTCAAGGAACTTTAATGTGTGGATTACGTGTTGTGATTCCCTCTAAATTGTGCAGAAAAATGCTGGACACCCTGCATGAGGGACATTTGGGCACAGTAAAAATGAAAAACCTGGCCCGCAGTTACATGTGGTGGCCAGGGATTGACAAACAGATTGAGGATTTAACAAAAGCTTGCTCTGGATGTCAAAAGGTTCAAAACTCCCCACCGCTAGCTGCTCTTCATCCATGGGAATGGCCTTCAACACCATGGCAAAGAGTACACATTGATTTTTCAGGGCCATTCAAAGACTCAATGTTTCTCATTGCTGTGGACGCCACTCTAAGTGGCCTGAAGTCCTTCCAATGAAAACAACCACTTCTGAAAAAACTGTTTCTGTATTGAGGACAATAGAAACGGGTTGCCAGAGCAGATTTGTACGGACAACGGAAGACAGTTGATCTCTGATGAGTTTCAAAAGTTCACGAAGCAGAATGGCATCAAACACATCACGTCCGCGCCATATCACCCTGCCACGAATGGCTTGGCGGAGAGATTTGTGCAGACCTTTAAAAAAGCAATGAAAGCCATGGACAATGACAACATTCCCCTACAACACAAGATTGACAACTTTTCATTCATGTACAGAAATGCAGTACATGCCACTACTGGCCAACCTCCAGCAATGATGTTTCTCAAAAGGAACTTGCGCTCTCGCCCGGACCTCATCAAACCTAATGTGAGGCGGTATGTTGAAAACAAACAATTTGCAAGCATTAAGGACAGGCCTACGAGAACATTCCGAGTAGGTCAATAAGTCTTAGCGCGAGATTACAGGATGGAAAAGTGGCAGCCAGGCACAATCGTCACCAGGACAGGACCCTTGTCATATGCAGTGAAAGTCGGAGAAGCCACCTGGAGACGTCATGCAGAACAGTTAGTGGACTGCCAAGCGAAATCTGCTTCCTCCCCTGTTTCCGACTCAAATAAAAAAGAGGATGATGTTTTTGACGTTGTTTCTTCCGCCCCAGTCGAAGGGAATGACTCTGATCATCGTGTAAGCACCGCTGAGGTGACAAATTCAGTTGTGTCTGAACCACAAATGTGACCCTGGACAACAAAACCAGTCTTATGGGTCAATTTTTCGAAATTGAGATTTTTACATAATCTGAAAGCTGAATAAATAAACTTTCTATAGATATATGAGTTGTTAGAATAGGACAATATCTGGCTGAGATACAACCGTTTAAAACTCTGGAATCTGAGAGCGCAAAAAAATCAAAATATTGAGAAAATTGCCTTTGAAGTTGTTAATCAGGGGCACTGTGGCAGACCATCCACTCACAAAAATAAAGTTTTTATATATTTAAGGTAGGAAATTGACAAAATATCTTCATGGAACATGATCTTTACTTAATATCCTAATGATTTTTGGCATAAAAGAAAAATCGATAATTTTGACACACACAATGTATTTTTGTCTTTTACTAAAAATGCTCCCGTGCTACTTAAGACTGGTTTTGTGATCCAGGGTCACAAATAAGTTCTCAAAGACGTTATCCTGAGAGATGTAGGAAACCTCCACAGAGGTTTGATTTGTAGTCACGTTACAGTATTTACCAGTATGTTGGGTGACAATGTGTTGAGTTAAGGTAACTGAACATGGATGTTATAATGTTATAATTGTGGGGAAAAAAGCAAAAAAAAAAAAAACTGTTGTGCTGGAGACGTATATTTGTATATTTCTTGGGGGATAAAAATGTTCTTTGTATGGTTAATCCAAGAAGGGAGGAATTGTAATGTATGTATATGGTGAAGGGCTGCCCCCTTGTGGAAGAATGTTGGAGTAGTTCAGAACAAGTTCTGTAAAAGAGTTTTTGTTGTTACTGCATTACACGTGTGGATGTCGTTCTTCTAATGCGTGCTTACCACATACACCACAACTGTTGTGCTTGGAGTTCTAAAAATTTTATAGCACCTATACAGCAGAGCATTTTACCAGCCACATTTGTGCCATGTGGATAGGAAATTCTATGCAAAGACATGAACCATTTAAATGCTAAAAAAACCATGAACAATTTATCTTAAATAAACATTAATAATGACATATCGATCTTGTTTCTTTCTGTTCTTGTTTCCCTTTACCATACAGGCCTATTCAAATCTCATGTTTTTACAAATCATAACTGGACCTAAAAATAGCACAAAATGAAATTTCCATAGCACTAAAAACATTTCAAAAAGTTTAAATTCATTTTATTTGGCACATACATAACCATGCATAGTATGGATGCAAAAAAATCTGGGATGTAGAAATAGAGGTCTGTGCAATTTTACTATATATATATATATATATATGCATATACAGTATATATACTGTATATACAGTATATAATATACAGTACATTCAGGCATAACATTATCTCTTCACGGCACCTATTAGTGGGTAGGATAAATTAGGCAGCAAGTGAACCTTTTGTCCTAGTGTGTTAGAAGCATGAAAAATGGTCAAGCGTAAGGATTAGAGCACATTTGACAGGGGCCCAATTGTGATGGCTAGAAAACTGGGTCAGAGTATCTCTAAAACGGCAGCTCTTGTGGGGTGTTCCCAGTCTACAGTGGTCAGTATCTATCAAAAGTGGTCCAAGGAAGGAACAGTAGTGAACCGGCGACAGGGTAATAAGCAGCCAAGGCTCACTGATGCACGTGGGGAATGCTGGCCTGTGTGGTCCAATTGGAGTTAATGCTGGTTCTGATAGAAAGGTGTCAGAATACACAAAAGGTGTGTTCGGTGTGTATATACTGTATATATTAGGGATGTAACAATATTTTAAAATCTCACTGTACGGTAATACCTCGTTATAGTCCACGATACGATATTTATTAAAAAAAATTAAATGACAAATAATGACTTGTTATTTGTAACAATTGTAACAATAATATTGAAACGTGCCATAAGCATCCTCTTTTCCTTATCCTCATATCATAACTGTTGCTTAGAGATATGAGTTATAGTATGAGATGGGTCAAATGACCTAAAAATCCCTTTTATAAAATAAAATAATTGCACCAGATGGACCTTGCCAAAGGTAACATCTATTATTTTTTCTAAAATTCTCTACGTAAGGCCCAGAAGATCTAACGTTTCATACAGCCATGTGACCACAATAATATTGAGACAATCTTGCTATTGCGATAACACAATATCGATAATATTGTTACATCACTAATATATACAGTGTATACGCTATAAATATACTGTACGCTTTCCTGTGGCTCAGTGTTTAGAGCATGGCACTAGCAACGCCAAGGTCATGGGTTCGATCCCAGGGGATTGCGCATTGTCAGAAAAAATGTGTGGTACAATGCAATGTAATCGCAAAGCGTCTGCCAAATGCATAGATGTAAATATATATATGTGTGTGTGTGTGTGTGTGTGTGTTTGCCTGCTTGTTTTTGTAGACTTTATTGACAAACATATGTATTAAAAAAGGGAAGGAGACAAAATCACAGTTTATGGGTATTATTTAAGCGTATTTAATGATTTATGATACATTTACTATTACACTTGCAGTTGTTTAGTAATATGTTCCAATTATGTCTGTCATAAAGGGATAGTTCAGGGAAAAAACTAAATTACCCAATGTTTTACTCACCCTCAAGGCATCCTATGTGTATATGACTTTCTTCTTGCAGACAAATACAGTCAGAATTATAATCATTTATCCTGGCTCTTTCAAACTTCTGTTTTCCGTGGGCTGCGCGTGCATGTGAGGGTGGCAAACAGGTGTCCTGAAATTTCACCCTTCAGATTGTCCTACCAGGCATACGCACATCAATATTACGTAATTTTTTGCACTGTAAAATTATCTTACCTGTTTATTTTATACTGCTAACATTCTGATAGGGTATTTTCATTGTTGAAGTGCATCTTGCAGGGTAATTTTTTTATAAAATGAATATATAACCTTGTATAAAAAATACCATATGAAATGCATCTCTGCATCTGCTTCGAAAAACGCGGTGGTGTGTAGCGTTCACTTTATAAAGGAGGATTATCATCCCGGCGATATGATGAAGTTCAATATGGGATGCCTTAGTAAGAACCAAGTGAGACTCAGAGCTGGTACGGTTCCAGCCGTCATCATGTGCTTCGGCCGCTGGTGGGAAACATAGTCACCGATCCGTCAGAAATGCAGCTCTACGAAAACGTGAACTGTGCACCGTAAGTATTGTTTTCAACTATGTATTGTTTTTGCTAACTACCAGCATGATTGATTTAATGATTTCAATAATGAGAAGCAACGTATTAGTTGTGAAGTGTATTAGTTGTGAAGCACCGAAGCTAGCTTGTAAGCATTTGGCAAAACCGCAGAAAAAACGTTACAAAAGACATGCACATGTACACACAAAAAAAGTCTAGCTGCTGACTACATTTACAACTAAAATCAATTTTTTTCATAATCAATCTGTTGTGTCCCACATTTTAGGTTGCCAAGTGGGTGCGGGAGGAGTTGTGTCCAAAAGGAACAACAAGCCATTTTTTTACATCTGGCATATTGGCAAGAGGTATTGTGTAGTCACGCCTCTCTGCCGACGCACTCTAACCCCTTGGTCTTCAATTACCTTTTTAGGGACGCGTGTCATGGTATGACAGATGCCTCCCTGCAGGGTTGGGGTGCCGTGTGCAATGGGCACGCAGTGTTGGGTCGATGGACGGGCCTCCGCCTGCGTTGGCATATAAACTGCCTGGAGTTGTTGGCTGTGCTGCTTGCATTGAAGAGGACGCAACCTCTCGTGCAGGACAGCACGACTACCGTCTAATGTTGTCGAACAGCACAACTACCGTGGCGTATATTAAACATCAGGGTGGCATTCGCTCACGACAGTTACCACAGCTCGCCTGACGCCTCCTCCTGTGGAGTCAACAGGTGACGAAGTCCCTGCGAGCCACACACATCCCCGGGTGACCTGTACCAGACAGCCGACGCGCTCTCTCGTCAGTCGACGCCTCGCGGAGAGTGGCGACTCCACCCTCCGCGCAGTCCAGCTCATTTCGGGCGGGCACAGGTATACCTGTTCGCCTCCCTGGACACCACCCATTGCCTGCTATGGTACTCCCTGCCCGAGGCCCCCCTCGGCACGGCTACGCCCAATACCTTCACGAGGTTCTACAGCCTCCGCGTGGAACCGGTGTCAGCCTGAGTCTTGCCAACAGGTGAGACCGGCGGCCAGTAGGGTGTGCACCTGCGACAGCAACTTCCCCCTCCTAGGTGGGTCAGTGTGCTATTTCCGCCTCCCTTCTCCCCCACCGGGCGAAGAATAGGCATTCCATCCATCACTATGCACTTCCTGGTGGCGGGCTGGGCGGAGCAGCCCTGCCTCCGTAGGCCAGGTATCAGCTGACTTATCTAGCGTATAGCTCTAACCGGACCTAGTGCCCCACACGAAGTAACCCCCCCAGCAGGGTGGTTCTGTCTGATGTATCCTCATGATCTGGTTCCCATCTTGGTAACCCATGACCTCCCCTAGGTGGACCTCCACCTTGCGGTACTCCCTTCAGTCCGCACATTCCTCCCATGAGTTCTCCCCTGCCGGCGAGACCATGTTGGTGTCTCCACTAAACTCCTCCCTACGGTAGGAAATGGCCTCCGTAGGGCGTTTCCTCAGTGAGGAAATAGCGCTTCCGCAGTGGCCCTTACGGTGCCGGGCGGCTTCTCCCTGTTAAAGAAACAAGGCCTCCGCCTGTGACGACCGGTGGCAGGGGCTTCCCACCTTTCCAAAGCTCTGGGACCCCCTACCTCTCCACTGGATGGTTACAATTCGCGCTAGAAGTGGAAAATGTGTATTTCTCCAAAACGCTACAGTGTATTAAATCCATATATGGTGTGCATATAGTGAGATTACCCCTACTGAAACCAAACATCAGTTTTTTCTATTAATTAGAAATAATGTTTCTGTAGGCAGTTGAAATGGAAAATTGTGTATTTCTCCAAAATAACTTGGGCACCACTAGGTGGTTCTAGTGTCTCAGGTATTGTGCAGTGAAATTGTTGAATAATCTCTTAAAACTAAAATTACTTGTTAGCTTTTAACCACTTCCTTCTTGCTTCATCATTCCAATGCTTGCAAAAATAGGCTCATACATTTTTGTTCTTAGAAGTATTTGATTTATAAATGTAGTCATGAAGCTACAACGCTTTACAATTTAAGGATATATCTTTTTTCCTAAGGTCTATGTAATTATGCAAGATTAATCCTTTGCACATGATTTTACATAAAACAAGCATTACTTGACCCGCCCTCTGGCTTTTATATGCCAATTGCTGTTAGTGAGAAAAACTGGACGTAAAACTTCATTCTGAAAAATTCTGGGTTATAGGTACAGTGGCTTGTGGTTCATTAGGACTTTTTAATCATCCTGCAATGAAAAACAACACAAGTCCTTAAATGCCCAAAAATACCAAAAGCTCGTTTTAAAACTTTAATAGGACATACATTTAGCAAGATTTTGCTATTTTTTTATAATGATGCCCAAGATGCCAGTAGTCTTTCTTACTTTAAAACAAAACTGCAGTAGCCCAGCTTACATTAAAATATTAAACTTGCTTGAGGGATTTTGTACAGTGTTAGAAATGTAACCATATTGTGTTCAGCCTATTGTTTATAACACTGGCACTGATGACAGACGATTCCACAAGGAACCGGAGGTGAGTGAAAAAGGTTTAATAAACAAAAAGTGATAACAGGAACAAAACTGGGTAATGAAAACATCCACAGGAACAAAGAGGGTAATCCAAATGACATCCACGGAACAAACAGGGTAACACAACGAGCAAAATCTTCCACGGAACAGGGTAACATTACATTAATACTAGACCAAGAACAATGGGCAAAGGAGAGTACATATAGTGTCCGAATGATGGGGTGCAGGTGTGAAAGTCAATAATCTTTGATGACGAACAGGTGCAGGCAAAAACAATGAGGGACAGATGAGGGAGCGTGGCAAAAGAACATCCTTCGGAAAAACACGAACTAGGGACCAACAGGAATGTCACATTTTTGTCGTTGTTTTTTTGTTGTTGCATTATGTCTACCATTTAATAACCATTTAACAGTTTAAAATCAAAATGCTAAATGTTTTATGTAATTTTTTTGTTTTCTTTTTTGTTAATGAGTCGAATTAAAGATGGATTAAAAGTAGGGATGTAACGATTCACCGTGAGCCGGTTGAAAATCGGTTATAACGTGTGACGATTCAAATCGGTTGAAGTGTGAACTGAATCGCAATAAATTTTTTGAACAGCAGGGGCCGCCGTGTTCACTGCAAACCTAAACGTGAACATGCTGATATTTCTTAAATGCAAAAAAATCCAAGAAAAGCACAGACAGTATTAGTTTGTTTATATTAAAGAGACGTTTTCTATTATTAATTTGTTTTAAAATTGCAGTTTAGTTTTGTTATTTGAAATAAAAAAAAATATTATACAAAGAAATGTGAAGCATTTAAGAAATAATGCAAGGGAAGTTGTTCATTTCTAATTTGTTTCAACTCATTTTGTAAAAATAAATCGTGAGTAAATCGTGAATAAATCGCATTGTGAGATCAGAATCGTGAATCGCATTGCATCGTGAGCTGAGTGAATCGTTACATCCCTAATTAAAAGTCAACTTGAGAAGTGGCCCTCAAATGGGCCACCTGATCATTTTCCTTCAAAATTAAGTATATTTTTCTATCAATTTAAAACTGCATTTATTTAAAAACCTCAACTCTTAAAATAAAATGATTACCTGCAACTTGAGTATTATTGCCTTACAGAGTGTATAATTTGAGAGTAATAACTGATTTGTCACACCTCTCTTTAAGATCTTTGAAGACAGTCTTCCTGCACCTTGCATATGTAGCAATAAAATCACTTTAAACAGATAAAATAGCGATGTGGTAAATCATTTCCACCATTTTATGTTTTAAGGGGGGAAAAATGACAGAACAATCATGCTCTAACCTTAAATGGCCCATTATACCGGATGGTCCACTTTAGCTCCATCAGCCTAAGCACAGAATATGTCAGCAATGTCTACAGGTGTGCTTGAAATTTGTGGGCAAATTTGAAGACATTTGTGGTTCTTGCAAATCTAAGAGGAATATATTAATTTTGCAAACCTAGTAAATTCCATTTTTGTATAAGTACTTTTGGTGACTATGACAATGTTTTAGTGCCATGCTAAAAAAAGAAATAAATAAGATACAAGTAATTATAATACAGTTGTAACAGGATAAAAATAACTAGAATAAAGTCAGCTATATGAGATTAAAATCACAATTTTGAGAATTAAATCAAGGATACGAGAATAAAGTGATATTAAGAATATTACACACCATATTAATAAAGCCTTCTGCGTACAAACAATTTACCCAAGATGTGGAAATAAATTAACACATGCTCTGTATTTGTGTTTTAAAGTTTTTCATCAAAGAATTACCCTATTTGCCATTAATTGCACTGACTAACCACTGTGGGTGTGTGCAAGGAAATTTAATGCTATTTTTATTTGACATCACACAAAATGATTTTCCGGTTATGATGCATCACATTAATAACTGACATGATGTGGTTTTGCAGGTTCACCTATGCAGTTTGTGCTGTGTGGTGTTGCTGGTGCTCGTCTTTTATGACATCCTTTTTCTGTAACCCCTCTGAAAAAGTCAAGTCACACCCATGAATGTCAGTGTGATTTACAGTGCAATTGGACACATTGCTGCGATCCACCCCTCAACTATTTCTTTCTTACTAACATGTCACAAAAAGACAGAGAGGTAGTAATTGTTTATAAAAGAATGTAAAACAACAGGCTTGCCACCAATAATGCGACGCTGGACAGCCCCAATTCTCCGGGTTGTTTTCGACGATCACCTAAATGTCACAGGTCATATTGCAAAGACCAGGGACGTGCACAGACATTTTGAGGGGCATGGGCTCAAGTGGAAAAAAGGGCACTTCTCATATTTGTTTTAATTTTTTCCAAACAAAATGTTAAATATATTAAAATAACTATTTTTTTAAATCCCTCACTCTCACCAAATTGTTTCATGTTGTTTCATTTTCCAACAATGGTCTTCTGTAGAATTCACAAATTTTATCACAAGAACAGGCAACAACAAAGGAAATTAAGCCACAATGTGTCACGACTCTGCTTTATCTTGTCATGGATTTCTTGGTCTTGTGGCAGAGTCGTGGCAAAGCCTTATGTTTAGTGTGAGAAACCCATGGGGTGTTTATCGTTTGACACTCCATGTGTTTTCTCATGTCTTGTCATTGGCCCTGCCCCTTCCTGTAGTATTATAATAGTACTATAATTTCCTGTATTGCTTCCCTGCTGTGTTTCATTACCCTCACCTGCCCTGTGTTATTATCCCTCGTTTGTGTTCCCTTTAAATAGTCCTCATGTTTCATTGTCTTGTTGCTCAGTCATTGAATATGGTGTCGTTGGTTGCGTTCAGTGTTCTGATGTTCTCCGTATTGCCTGTGCCTCTTGTTGCCGTTTGCTCCTGTCATAGTAAGTGTTTAGTTTAGTCTATATCAAGTGTTGTTTAGTTTAGTGTTTAGTTAGTTTACGCCCCTTTTTACTTATATTATTATCTTGTTCTTGTTTACACCCCCTCGTGGGTTTTTGTTTTGTGTTTTTTTGTTCAAATAAAGTCTGTCTTGTTAACCCCTTAATCCCCGCCTTCTGCAATTGGGTTCCCCTCACCAGAGGTGGGTAGAGTAGCCAAAATCTTTACTCAAGTAAAAGTACAAGTAACTAGAGAAATTGTTACTCAAGTAAAAGTAAAAGTCACTATTTTAAAAACTACTTGAGTAAAAGTAAAAAAGTATGCAATGAAAAAACTACTCAAGCAGCTAGTTACTTAGTTACTTTGTATCTGATTATATAGGCCTACTACATAAAATTAATATTAACGCCAATATTTTAATATTACATTTTAATCAATATTCTTAATTATCATAAGCAGATATCTTTGCAATATACTAGAGAGACTAAAGAATAGACAAACACAGAAGAGACAAGCATTTCTGTAAATTTCATCTAGTCCTGATGTCACTGTAGTTTACACAACTTATTTAGAATAACAGACCATGTCAAACTAAAGCATTAATTAAACTCAGAGCATTTCCTAAGATGATCTAGAACATCTGCAGTGCTCTCTTAAATGAAATACACATTTTTGAACAAAGCTCATGTTTTCTCGTGTTGTGTCACGTGTGTGTTGTGAAAAGCTCTTACTTGTAAACAAACAGTAAACAGTGAACCACACGCCCATCAACAAGTTTTCTTCCTTCTGTTCTTCAAATGTATATTTCTGCAAGCCCACGTCTCTGTGTCTGACAGGTAACGCGCATGTTGCTCTGTCTGACAAACAGGTCGCGCGGGTGTATGGCGGGCATTTATCATTGCTGGCAAACAATATTACACATTTGCAGTTTTGATTGTATAGATATAGATTAATATCCACTTCATCCAACGCTCTTTGTGTTCTGCGTGTTCTTAAATTTCGCGCTACGAGGAGTGAGTAATCCTGCTTCAGATGATTCAGATCGTGCTGCGAACTGAACAAATCATTTGAACTGATTCATTAGCCTATTCAAATGGTTTTGCCCATTGTTCAATTAATGCTTTCAAAAGAATCGACTCAAAAGAATCGATCACTCGGGAATGCCCGTAAAAAGAGACGACAACCTTGAAATAAACAATGCGTTTTAAAAAGCATATTTTAAAATGAAGGAACAAAGGAACGTCACGCAATGTAAGTTATGTAACAAAGTAAAAGTACAGATTTTCTATTAGAAATTTACTCAAGAGTAAAAGTACACACTTTTAATTTTACTTAAAAAGTACATATTTTCCAAAATGTTACTCAAGTAAATGTAACGAAGTAAATGTAGCGTGTTACTACCCACCTCTGCCCCTCAAGTTTCTTGAAAGAATGACCGAGCCAGTACCGAACCCAGCAGGCAGCATGGAGGAGTCTAACGAAGCGTTCAGGAGCCGCCAGGCTCATGTCCTGTTCGGCTTCCGCCAGAGGGGGAGCCCCGTGAAGGACTTCGCCATGGACTTCCTGTCCACCGCGTGCTACTTGGGGTTCACTGAGGCAGAATTCAAGGTAATCTTCAACAGCTTCCTCGATGAACCCTTCGAGACAGCGGAGATGCGCCGGTTGACACCCCTGGGCTTCCTGGACCAGGTCCAATTCACGATGAATCATGAGGAGTCCAGGGGAATGTCCATGGCAGAGCCTCTCGCGGGGCTGGCGACCATCCAGGAGGATAGCCCCTTACAGGTCGGGGTTTTGGCTGTCACCACGCCATCCTCCTCTCCCCCGGCAGCTCCTCCTCTGCCCATCAGCATCCGTGGCCGGCGTAGACAAAGGGAGTCGTGGGACTCCCCGTCCGACTCCTCCGGTACGGAGCTAACCGGGCTCCCCATCGCTTCTCTCCAGCCGGCCACACGTCCTGTGGGCCGGCCAAGAAGAAGAAGCCGAGGAGGGGGGTGCTGAACCCTGCCCAGCCGCCAGTGAGTGCTGCCCAGTCGGTGTCCCAGCCGGTGATCTAGCCGGTGTCCAGTCCGGTGTCCAGTCCGGTGTCCAGCCGGCCTTCCAGCCGGTGCAGCAGCCGGTCTTCCAGCCGTGTTTGCCCTTGATTTTGTTTTCATTATATTGCCTTGTTTTGTCTGTCACCCAGTAGGTCCCGTTAGTCTGCCCCTTGGTGAGCACCTGGAGGTGCTCATTAAAGGGGGGGCTTCTGTCATGATTCTGCTTTATCTTGTCATGGATTAATTGGTCTTGTGGCAGAGTCGTGTCAAAGCCTTATGTTTAGTGTGAGAAAGACATGGAGTGTCAAAAGATAAACACCCCATGGGTTTTCTCGTGTCTTGTCATTGGCCCCGCCCCTCTCGTTTCCTGTATTGCTTCCCTGCTGTGTTTCATTACCCTCACCTGCCCTGTGTTATTATCCCTCGTTTGTGTTCCCTTTAAATAGTCCTCATGTTTCATTGTCTTGTTGCTCGGTCATTGTATATGGTGTCGTTGGTTGCGTTCAGTGTTCTGATGTTCTCCGTATTGCCTGTGCCTCTTGTTGCCGTTTGCTTCTGTCATAGTAAGTGTTTAGTTTAGTCTATGTCAAGTGTTGTTTAGTGTAGTGTTTAGTTAGTTTACGCCCCTTTTTACTTATATTATTATCTTGTTCTTGTTTACACCCCCTCCTGGGTTTTCGTTTTGTGTTTTTTTGTTCAAATAAAGTCTGTCTTGTTAACCCCTTAATCCCCGGTGCCTGCAATTGGGTTCCCCTCACGTTTCTTGACACTATGCTAAAGTTTCAAATATATATTTAGGGTAAGTGACTGCACAAAGGCAAATGACATATTTTCACTAATAATTTATATATATATAATATAATTTATTTTGCACAAGCCAATAAACTGTTTTAATTATTTTGGTGTTATTGGGACACCAACAATGAACTTCACACTAAACTGAAAAAGGCAGTAGGAGCTAATTTGTTATTTTACAGGACAAAAATAATTAAAACACACTGCAAAAAATGATTGACAAAATACAAAAATACAGCAGCTTAACTAATTATGATTATTATTAATACTATTATTGTTGCTATAATTACACTTACTGTACCACGCACGCGCGCACACACACACACACACACTAATGGTGACAAGAACTTTGTTTCACATTTGAGGGAGGGCGGTTTAGATCTATCAGCATACACAACATATAAATGGATAGTTATTAGATGAGGAGTCTGACATCAAACTTATCAAGTTATTGTTTAAGGCAGGACACTTAATGTACTGTTCAATTTTGAGATGTTGATCTATTTTGCTTTCATGTCTTCTTTTGCTCTAATGGAAAGGACATTTCCAAAATACACAAAGTTGTTTGTTTTAAGCCTTCCTCGTTTGTTTGCTTCTGTAGATTTCTTCTAAATTATCCAAAACAAGCTGCATATACAGTATATCTGCATAAGTAAACAAATTTTCAAGGGAAAAAGACTCTTGATGTAAGTCATATTAACTAATAACTAATGGTATGCATTAGTTATTTTGTTTATCCTATTCATCTTAATTGCCTGACAAATGTATGCAAGTTAGCACATTTTAATTACTTAATGACTGGTTTACATATCAATGAGGAGATTCTGATGACGTTATTAATTTGACTGTGTTCAGCTGTCGTTTCTCCATCAAGTTAGCATGTATGCCAATGATATACTGCCTTAGCGAAACTTTAGCTTACTCAATAGCTTATAAGTGATGGATGTTAGCAAAACAATATTTGCAGTTTGTATTTTGGATAATTAGGTGTGAATTCGAAAGCACATGTAGCTAGTCTATTCATCACCACTCACCTCCACACCAAGACAAACGCTACTGGAAAGGAGGGAGGTCTTCACTTCTGTGGCTCTCTGCCTGATGTGCCAAACGTGCTACACACACAGCTGTGCTGCGCGTGCGCGCTATGTGCGGCAGTGCGCCTGCGTGGATACGCGGATGGGAGAAAGGCATCGGAACTCTCAACATTTCCCGACCTGAACTGACATTTTCTAACTGTTTGACAAGGAAAGCCGTGCGCAAACAGAAACACATACGCGTGCGTGCACATTCATATATCCATTTATAAAAAAATCCCAGAAAAAGGGCACTTTCTCAAGAGGAAGAAAATGGGCCTGGGATCAAGCCCTCAAAGCCCCCCCTCTGCACGTGCCTGGCAAAGACATCTAGTCATCCAGATTTATGCAACATCAGGAGCATCAGACATTTCTGTCAAAGCACAACAATTTTATCGGTGAATCCTGAAACCTCTGGACTGGACTGATATAAAACACCTCAGCCACTATTCTGAATATACTTTGTCTACATTTGCTTGCACATAGGGTCGAGGTACATTTAATTTCTTATTTTCATGTGTTTACTAATCTATAAAGTTATACTGTATTTCCTAATGAATACAGATTTACTAAGACCTATTGCAAGAACTATTCTGTATGTTTTTAAAGGGACAATGCACATTACTTGAGCACTAGATCCATTATGTACTGTATATGTGCCTAATTGTTATACATGTTAATTTTCATCTGTGGTCCCTGGCGGATTGATGGCCTACAGTTAATAAAACCATGACATGACCATATAATACATAGCGCAGAGAATCATATAAGAGCATATTCAGTTAAACACAACCAGAGCATATTAACACAAACAAAATTACTAGAAACATACTCAACCAGACTACAAGACTTACCAGACTTTCGAAATGTTTGACTAACAAAACCCTCTGTTTAGACATAGAAAAATAATTAAAAGTTGTAATATTTCTTTATTATGTGGGTATATTATAATCTATACTCTTAAAAATAAAGGTGCTTCACAAAGCCATAGATGAACATTTTGTCTAAATGGTGCCATAAAGAAGCTTTAAAATCCGAGGAACATTTCTGTTTCACAAAAGCTTCGTTGTGGTGAAAAAAGGTTCTACAGAGTATAAAAATGTAAGAATGCAAACGAATACAACCGTTGGATTAAATTAACCTATGATGGGTTGTTTAGCCCCAAATGCTGGGTTGTTTCAACCCACGGTTGGGTTAGAAATGAACATTTTTGGGGGGTTAATGTAACCCAGTGGTTGGGCTTGTCCTTTTATGACCCAACTTTGGGTTCACATATCCTCATAATTTCTGTCGTCCTACAGAAAAAAAAATCCTTTTGATCTAACATGCTTATTAAACACACATTATATGATGTGACATTAAAACATTCACGCCCAATAAAGCCTGGGGCATCAAAGTATGTTTTCTTTTACTTTACAGATTGAGTTTCCGGGTTGAGTTGAACAAACATACTGTAAAAATGTATTCTCACTTTGGACAAAAGTGTCTGCTGAGTGCGTAAATGTAAAAATATATCTTAGCACGCAACCCCCCGTAGTGTCTGTGAAAATGGCACTTTACATAAGATGTAGTTTGTATAGTTACTATATAGTCTATATCATCAAATACCAAAATAACTCCTCTTTGAAGAGCTTGCACCTGAACAGTAGACAAAATGCGGTCTAAATTGTGTATAAGGACCTACGCAAGCGTGACCTCAGCAGCCTCTGAACAGCGTAAACTCATGGAATTTGCTTCCTTTAGACACCTTCAGCTATGTACTGAAACTATCCTAATAAAAGACAAACACATTTACATCTGTATTTCTATCTATAGAAGTTAGGTTGTGTAACATTTGTGTAAGGTCTTTGTTTTTGATTCACTGACCAACGTTAACTTGCTCAACAACTTCGACCCAGATTTTTGTTCTGTTTAATGAAAGACGTTGATGAGCACGTCACAGACAACTCATAAATAAAAGATAAATATATCAAACAATCAAACAGGTTTTTTTTAAGAGGCCTCAAGTTGTCTGCAACAAGTTTTTTTCGTGTCTGTCCTTGTTTGTTAAGGTTTCTTTGTTTGAGATCATCTTTTATATTGAAACTCGTTTTATCTTCAATGTCTGTTTCATTGGTTTCTCTCGCCGAGGTGTGTCTATTGTAGCCATTGAGTTACTATGTGTATAACCCCCCCATGTGTCTCTTGTTTTGTGTTGTTTTTATGTAACCTGGTTTTGGGTGAGCTTGTGGTCATCTTGGCATGGAATGCTGCTAAATACCAAAGTGATTTTGTATGAAGTTTTGTGGCGTCACTACATTGCAATGTCGCTTTGAATTTCTCCGGGTAAAGATTCTTCGATTTAAAATTCTTAATGAAGGCTAAAACTTACCTTTTGTATTAAAGTATGTTAAGACTGATTACAGCAGCCCCACCTGGAATTGCTTTTTTGATTGAGGAAATGCTTCGTATACGGATTATCTTATTCATATCACTTTTAAGAAGTATATAATTGTGGTTAACACCCTCTTTGTTCTCAGCCAATTAACAACTATATAGAAGCCACTCAGATAAAGTAAAGGTCTATAATTAAGATAAAAATAAAAGGCTTCAGGCATGTTTGGAACCGTTTTAAAACAGCGTAGCCTTTATTATACTAGTCACTCATTCTGCACTGCTATGCTCATATCTACAAATTGCTCAGATCTGTCAAAAAGGCAAGAATGTTGTAATTATGAGAAACTCGTTTGGACTCTTTTATACATTCCCCCCCTGGTCTGGAATGGGGCTGACACCAGTTACCTGCATGACACAACAAACACACTCAATGACCTAACAAAAAGATCAGGTTTCCTAGTTGTTAAGAACTGTCTACATTGCCCACAGGCATAGCTAGATTTAACTGAGTTTCCCTCCTTTTCATGTCTTAATTTTGGGAGTAAGTGTACAATTATTTGGTGTTGCAAATAGCTACGTTCATTGCAAATAATCCTTTCTAAAACCTTTACTTTTTGCTTCATTACCTAGGGGAAAATGAGTTGTTTTGTAATGGCAGTAACACCATCAGTTTAAGCACTTAGCTACAGGGATGAAATAACTTACATTACTTGTTTTTACATTATTTGACACAGTTAAGGCACAAGTTGTAAAAAAACAATCTCACATGAATTCATAACCATTTTATGAGGTGGCAAAATCGTATGAATTCTTACGATCTTATTTGTACCTTTAGTACAACTTACTTTCGTGACAGTGACATTTGTTTTAGGGGTGGGGCTTCAGTATTGAGTTTTTCTAATAATCGTACACTAAAAAATGCTGGGTTATTTCAACCCAGAGTTGGGTCAAAAATGGACAAACCCAACATGGATTATTATGTTCCTAGGCTGGGTTGTTTTAACCCATTATTGGTTCAAATATAAACATTTTCTGGGTTAATTTAACTCAACAGTTGGGTTTGTCTTTTGACCCAACACTGGGTTGAAAACAGTGTATGTTTTTGTGTACGATTCACATCATACAAATTCGTAATCAGCCACCTCGTAAAATAAAAAAAACTGTTGGGTTAAATTAACATCGAACATGTTCATAGTTGACCCAACCAGCATCTTAAACTGAAACAACGCAGCAGTTTAATTTAAAACTCAACTATTGGGTTAGTCAGATTTTGAACCAACCATGGGTTGAAAATAACCCTGCATTTTTTTTAAAGCGTATGTATAAGGCTTCTCAGAAATCCTCTTATAGTCTTAACTTTCGACTTAAGCATCACAAATTGTTTTGTAAAAAGTATAGAACTAAGACTGATTCTTAAGCGATCACTAAAGTGCCACTTTGAAGACTGCAACAATGAAAATGAAGAACTTTGCCTTAAGAATCTCTCTCTCTCTGCCTCCCAGCGTTCATATTTTGAGTGCGATTCATTGTCCAAAAAGATTATTATGACTGACAGCATTGTGTATTTTTTAAAAACATGATATGGACCTTATGATAATATCATTCACATGAAATCTTTTGGCCACAATTACCATGAAGTCAAATACAGTGACAGCCCTATCTGAATAAACCCTCTCTGTCCCAATAAAAATAAAATAACTAATAACACCATTTCACAAATATAGGCCTACAGTATATCTGACAAAAACATGAGATTTTATTTTAAACATTTTATTTTATTATTAAAACAGTCAAGGTAAGAAATATTCCTCAATAATAATAATAATAATACAGGGTTAAGCCCCCCTTAGAAATTTGATTGTGTGAAAGTGTGATTCACTACAGATAAGTTACAATTTTATATAAAGAGGAAAGAAGTTGATAGAGGGAAAAGGAAAGAGTAAAAATAACCCAGCGTGACACATCAGGTTTGATGGCTCAGTCCTTCAAAACAAACTAAAAGAAAAGGGTGTGGCTGTAGACTTCAAACACAAAAGCCTGAAGATCAGGTATTTTTTTAAATAGTCAGGTAAACAGATTTGGAATGACTGTGTCTCTGTATATATTTATTATTTTGTCATTCATCTTAACATTATATTGGGTCTATGGTTTAAAAGATTCAGATCTAATGGTCTGAACCATTTTAAATAGCTGCTAGGTAAATTACACCTGTAACAGCCCTATGACACTACTTTTATGTTACTAATTAAGACTATTTATTTTATAGACTAAAATAGCAACAAGTGTATTTGGCTTATAAAATGAACAAATAGGTTAATATTGACCATATTAAGCACGAAAAAGTGCTCTCCGTTACTTTTTTGAGGTCCAATCCAATTTTTGGGTCCATGGGAAAATTGTCCAAATAAAAGATGTCAGCCGAGACAGATGTGCATTGTTAGACATAATAATAAAGAAGGTGTGTCTGTGCGTCTGTCAATTAGAGAGAAAGAGAAATGTGATAAGAGTCTGTGCGTGTGTTTGTGCATATTTGTATGCAACGTTCCACACCCTAGAGGAAAGCATGTTCAACAATATTGCGAAAGAGAAAGACTTTGAGTTCATGAAGTACCTGATTGTTTCTGGTACTGTGTTTGTGCTTGAGTACTACATGTTCTGAATGTGCTCACACCCCACAACAATCCATCTTACAAGTAAGGAAAGAGAGAGAGAGAGAGAGAGAGAGAGAGAGAGAGAGAGAGAGAGAGAGAGCGAGAGAGAGAGAGAAAGCGAGAGAGAGATAGTTGTAATCAAAAACTTTTTGAAAAAAGAGATTTGACTTTGTATGTTTTTTGTAAAACGTTCCCTTTCTTGGGCCCACCTTAAATCAAATCATGTGACCTATGAAATATGATTGAACAGGTGTTTAACAATAAATTAACAATTCTGAAATACATGTAGACTCCACAATGTGCTTTAGACTTCTTTTCTTGGAAGACTTCAACAGGTGATTTCCACGACAAGGTTTAAAATACAGTTTTAAAAAGGTTTAAAGTCAGGAGAAGGCCTTAATATTTATTATTAATCATGTCTTCAAAAGGGTTTTCTGAAACACATATTAAGTACAATTACTAACACAGGGACTACAGAGACCTGAAGTAGAATAAAAAACGATTAATTTAATTCAGCCTATGCAGACTGGAATTAGGTGGATCAGGGATGCCAATAAAGGACATAATAAAGCAAGAAATTATTAATATTGAGGTGATTTTAAAATAATCCTGTTTATTTCAGTTCAGGTTGCCATAGTCCAGGTGTTAGTTGTTATTAAAGTTGTTATTATTTTTTTATTAGTAATACATTTATTAATTGTGTTTGTCACATGTGTATGTGTTAAATGTTTTAAATTTAAATTCTTTATTTTTTATTAAAAGTAAATTTCTCTCTTCAACTAAATATATAAATATTTAAATATCATATGCAGACCTCTCTCTCTGTCTCTCTGTACTGAGTAATATTTATTTATACTGGGAAATATGATCTGTCATTACCGAGACGAATTCCTAACATTCATGCAAGCACTAATCAGCACTGCATTAACACCCTTTATTGTTAAAAAGAAACATCACCGTCAATCTGATGCAGTATTGCGCGCTGCAGAGATTCGTCACTAAATTACACATGTCACCACACCTTACAAACGTCAACATACCTTTAATATATGACTAGCCAAATGTAGCACCTGTTAGTCTGTTAACGTCTGAGCTAAACACAACGTACATCGTATTGCAAGGAATATAATATCGTTTGCTGTACATGGTTATGAATTTAAAAAGCATGAGAAGGTAAGTTACTGAATTAATAACGAATTTAGAAATATCAAAGAGGAATAGCAAGTTTTACAATAAATAATTAACCATTTCACAGTCGCTTTTAAAATGTGCAGCATCCTGCTTTTTATCTTAAGCATTTTCTACACTGATAGGCAACTTTATTCAACAATTTATTCTTTCTTCTTCATACATCGAATGAACGAGCAATAATTTATGCCACGTTTTAGCAATAGTGATACTTAAATAATAGGCTACAGTTCAAACAAGGTATTTTACAAGCAAGAAGTTAATTATATTAGCTGCAGTAGGCTAATAAACAATCAGCATCAAAGCTATTTTCAAAACAAGCAAACATAAAATATGGACAAGGCCAAGGGTTTCCCGATTAACAAATTTAGAAGCAACTTTTAAGATAAGATAATCAAACATATGTAGAGATCTGTATGTTTTTTCATATTTATCTATTTACTATTTAAGTCTTTTGTCTCAACGGATCATTCTCCTTTCTCCAAGACCAAATGACACATAATAAACAGTATTAACAGTATAAACAATCTTATCATTATTATTATTATTATGGCAAATTTGGCAAAAGTGTTTTTTTATGCTTTTAAAACAATACTGTGCAATCTGTGCTAGCGATTGGACTGGATTTACAAGACATGACAGGCGAATTTCTTAGCCAGCTACCTGCAGTTATATTAAAATCATTTTTATAAGAAGTATGCGACCCTGCTGTAGTTTTCACACTTGCATTAAGTGCGAAAATCCTGCTATTACTAATGACTTATTTGAATTAAGTATTTGCTATGATAGAATCGTTACAATTTATATAGCCTATGGTGTTGCTGAAAATCAGAAAATTGTTAGTCTATCATTTTGTTTTTATACCCGTTTTAAATTCATAATCTTTGTCTTGATCAGAAAGAATGCAAGCATATTGCAAGATTTTGTTTGTTAGAAAAATGAAAATAACTGAATGTATTTTCTTTTACTAGTTTTTTTCTTTCTAATCATGATGGCACTAGAAGAATTATACTCTCCTTATGTAAGTATATGAAGTAAGAATATTTTTATGAGGTTCAAAGAGGGATTTTTTCAGTAACACATTGTTCAACTATAATAAACAATTATTAAGCAGGTTGTTTCCTTTGACAGTGTGCTTGTGGTGCACAGTTCTATCGGCAACTGCATCAAAGTAAGTACATTTACAAATTATTCTTTGTATTTTCATTATGTCCATCAAACCTATAGTAACAATATTTTTAATTTCATATAGTTATTATATATCACATTAATATTTCTGAAGAACATCCTGTCACAAATTCTTTTGTCAAAACTAAAAGCAGAAATATATAATATGTATGTTGAAATACTGTATGGCTTAAGTAGTTTGTCTTAAGTAGGTATTTGTCCACATACCCTACTATTCAAAAGTTTAAGGTCACTTGACTGAAATTATTTGTATAAATTAGGTTGGGTTTTTATGTTTGAAATTAGTAATGTGGATTAACATATACATTGTTCAAATATATTTATTTTGTTACAAATATTTTATAAAATATTGATGACTTCATAAAGCACCACTGGGTTGTACTTTGACGAAATGGCAAGGGTACATTTTTGGACATTCTAGGCCAAATTAATGCTGACCACTTTATGAAAAATAAAAAATAACAGTTTTGATGTATGATGTTTACTACAAAAATGTTCCTGTTGTGCAAAGGCCCATAAAGTGACCCTAAACTTTTCAACAGGTCTGTATGTACAGAATTCTCAAATTTCTGAATGGGGACAGTTAGAAAATTCTGCTTGAAAACAGAACATAACAAATAAAAACAATAATTCTCTCTGTTCAAAATATTTGTCTAATTTATTTTATTTGTGTCTTTTAATCATGGCTTACAATTAAGTTCAAGCACAACACTACAACCCACAACCACAACAGTGTCATCTGAAAGTCCAGCTGCAGCTCAAACCACTCCAGAAACAACAACCACAACTACAGCATCAAGTACAACTCCACCCACAACAACAGCTGTGACTACAGAAAGCACAATGATTTCCTCAACAACCCCAACCACTCAAGAAACAACAACTACAAC
Organism: Triplophysa rosa; assembly: GCF_024868665.1. Classification (NCBI taxonomy): domain Eukaryota; kingdom Metazoa; phylum Chordata; class Actinopteri; order Cypriniformes; family Nemacheilidae; genus Triplophysa; species Triplophysa rosa. The sequence goes on along the minus strand of NC_079893.1, from coordinate 25,429,098 downwards.
TGCAGAACCAAGTACAGTTCCACCCACAACAACAACTGTAACTACAGAAAGCACAACAATTATCTCAACAACTCCAACCACTCCAGAAACAACAACTACAACTGGGTTATCAAGTACAGTTCCACCCACAACAACAACTGAGACTACAGAAAGCACAACAATTTCCTTAACCATTCCAGAAACAACAACCTCAGCTGTACCAACCACAACTGCAGCATCAACTACAACGCCACCTACAACAACAGCTGTGACTAAAGAAAGCACAACACTGATGTCAACAACTCCAACCACTCCAGAAACAACAACCACAACTGCGACACAGAGTACAGTTCCATCCACAACTGTAACTGCAGAAAGCACAACGATTTCCTCAACATCTCTAACCACTCCAGAAACAACAACCACACCTGCAGCATCAAGTACAACTCCACCCACAACAACAGCTGTGACTCCAGAAAGCACAACGATTTCCTCAACCACTCTAACCACTCCAGAAACAACAACCACAACTGTGGCTTCAAGTACAACACCACCTACAACAACAGCTGTGACTCCAGAAAGCACAACGATTATTTCAACAACTCCAACAACTCCAGAAACAACAACCACAACTGCAGCATCAAGTACAACTCCACCCACAACAACAGCTGTGACTACAGAAAGCACAACGATTTCCTCAACAACTCTAACCATTCCAGAAACAACAACCTCAGCTGCACCAACCACAACTGCGGCATCAAGTACAACGTCACCTACAACAACAACTCTGACTACAGAAAGCACAACGACTTCCTCAACAACTCTAACCACTCCAGAAACAACAACCACAACTGCTGCATCAAGTGCAACTCCACCCACAACAACAGCTGTGACTACAGAAAGCACAACAATTTCCTCAACCACTCTAACCAGTCCAGAAACAACAACCTCAGCAGCACAAACCACAACAACAGCATCAAGTACAACGCCACCTACAACAACAGCTCTGACTACAGAAATCACAACGATTTCCTCAACCACTCTAACCAGTCCAGAAACAACACCCTCAGCAGCACAAACCACAACAACAGCATCAAGTACAACGCCACCTACAACAACAGCTCTGACTACAGAAAGCACAACAATAATCTCAACAACTGCAACCACTCCAGAAACAACAACCCCAATTGAGGCGTCAAGTACGACTCTACCCACAACAACAGCTGTGACAACAGAAAGCACAACAATTTCCTCAACAACTCCAACCACTCCAGAAACAACAACCACAACTGCAGTATCAAGTACAACTCCACCCACAACAACAGCTGTGACTACAGAAAGCACAACGATTTCCTCAACAACGCTAACCACTCCAGAAACAACAACAACTTCCCCTGCAGTAACAAGCACAACTTCTCAACCACTCCAGAAACAACAACCACAACTGCAGCATCAAGTACAACTCCACCCACAACAACAGCTGTGACTACAGAAAGCACAACAATTGTTTCAACAACTCTAACCAGTCCAGAAACAACAACAACAACTGCAACATCAAGTACGACTCTACCCACAACAACAATAGCTATGACTACAGAAAGCACAACAATTTCCCCGACAACTCCAACCTCTCCAGAAACAACAACCTCAGCTGCACCAACCACAACTGCGGCATCGAGTACAACTCCACCCACAACAACAATTGTGACTACAGAAAGCACAACAATTTCCTTAACATCTCTTACCACTCCAGAAACAACAACCACAACTGCAGTATCAAGTACAACTCCACCCACAACAACAGCTCTGACTACAGAAAGCACAACGATTTCCTCAACAACTCTAACCACTCCAGAAACAACAACCACAACTGCAGCATCAAGTACAACTCCACCTACAACAACAGATGTGACTACAGAAAGCGCAGCAATTTCCTCAACAACTCTTACCACTCCAGAAACAACAACCACAACTGCAGCATCAAGTACACCGCCACCCACAACAACATCTGTAACTACAGAAAGCACAACAATTTCCTCAACAACTCTTACCACTCCAGAAACAATAACCACAACTTCATCAAGTACAACTCCACCCACAACAACAGCTGCAACTACAGAGAGCACAACAATTTTCTCAACAACTTCAACCACCCCAGAAACAACAACCACGGCTGCAGTATCAAGTACAACTCCACCCACAAAAACAGCTCTGACTACAGATAGCACAACAATTTCCTCAACAACTCCAACCACTTCTGAAACAACAACTTCATATATAACAACAGGTGTGACTACAGAAAGAACAACATTTTCCTCAACAACTCCAACCACTCCAGAAACAACAACCTCAGCTGCACCATCAAGTACAACTCCACCCACAACAACAGCTGTTACTACAGAAAGCACAACAATTATCTCAACAACTCCAACCACTCTAGAAACAACAACCACAACTGCAGGATCAAATACAACTCCACCCACAACAACAACTGTGATTACAGAAAGTACACCATTTTCCTCAACAACTCCAACCACTTCTGAAACAACTTCACCTATAACAACAGGTGTGACTACAGAAAGCACAACAATTGTCTCAACCACTTCAGCAACAACTGCAGCAACAAGTACAACTCCACCCACAACAACAGGTGTGACTACAGAAAGAACAACATTTTCCTCAACAACTCCAATCACTGCAGAAACAACAACTTTCCCTGCAGTAAGAAGTACAACCTCACTCACAACAACAAGTGTGAATACAGAAACCGCAACAATTTCCTCAACATCTCTAACCACTCCAGAAATAACAACCTCAGCTGCATCAACCACAACTGCAGCATCAAGTACAACTCAACCCACAACAACAGCTGTGACTACAGAAAGCACAACATTTTCCTCAACAACTCCAACCACTTCTGAAACAACAACTACACCTGCAGCAACAAGTACAACTTCACAGACAAAAACAGATGTGACCACAGAAAGCACAACATTTTCAGTAACAAGTACAATTTCACCCATAACAACAGGTGTGACTACAGGAACCACAACTATTTCCTCAACATCTCTAACGACTCCAGAAACAACAACCTCAACTGCATCAACCACAACTGCTGCATCAAGTACAACTCCACCTACAACAACAGCTGGGACAACAGAAAGCAAAACAATTTCCTCAACATCTCTTACCACTCCAGAAACAACAACTTCAACCGCAACAACGTCACCTGCAGCAACAAGTACAACATCACCCACAACAACAGGTGTGATGACAGACAGCACAACAATTTTTTCAACATCTCTAACCACTCCAGAATCATCAACCTCAGCTGCAAAATCCACAACTGCAGCATCAAGTACAACTCCACCCACAACAACAGGTGTGACTACAGAAAGCACAACATTTTCCTCAACAACTCCAACCACTTCTGAAAAAACAACTTCATCTGCAGCTACAAGTACAACATCACAGACAACAACAGGTGTGACTACAGAAAGCACAACATTTTCAGTAACAAGTGCAACTTCACCCACAACAACAGGTGTGACTACAGAAAGCACAACATTTTCCTTAACAACTCCAACCACTACTGAAACAACAACTTCATCTGCAGCTACAAGTACAACTTCTCCCTCAACCACAGGTGTGACCACAGAAAGCACACAATTTTTCTCAACAACTTCAACCACTTCAGAAACAACAACTTCCCCTGCAGCAATAAGTACAACTTCTCCCACAACAACAGGTGTGACTACAGAAAGCACAACATTTACCTCAACAACTCCAACCACGTCAGAAACAACAACTTTATCTGAAACACCCACAACAGTAGCATCAAGTAAAACTTCACTTACAACAACAGGTGTGACCACAGGAAGCACAACATCTTCCTCAACATCTCCAACCACTTCAGAAACAACAACTTCCCCTGCAGTAACAAGCACAACTTCTCCCACAACAACAGGAGTGACTAGAGAAAGCACAACATTTTCCTCAACAACTCCAACCACTTCAGAAACAACAAGTTTATCTGCAACAACCACACATATAGCATCAAATACAACTCCAACAACAACAGGTGTGACCACAGAAAGCACAACATTTTCCTCAACAACTCCAACCACTTTAGAAACAACAAGTTTATCTGCAACAACCACACATATAGCATCAAATACAACTCCAACAACAACAGGTGTGACCACAGAAAGCACAACATTTTCCTCAACAACTCCAACCACTTTGGAAACAACAACTTCACCTGCATCACCCACACATACAGCACCAAGTACAACAACAGCTGTGACTACAGAAAGCACAACATTTTCCTCAACAACTCCTTCCACTCCAGAAACAACAACTTCATTTGCAATAACCACAACTGCAGCATTAAGTACAACTCCACCCATAACAGCAGCTGTGACAACAGAAAGCATAACAATTTCCTCAAAAACTCCAGAAACTACAAGTGCACTTGTGGCACACACAACTATTACTTCAATTCCATCCACAACCCTTGTAACCACAGAAAGCACAACTTTTCCATCAACCCTTGCTACAACTTCAGTAACTACAACTGCTGGTGCAACAGGCACAACTAAAGCTTCAAGTACAGCAACCATAGTTCAACAACCATCAATTGCAACAACCAGTGCCGTGTTAACTAGGTCTGCTTCAGCATTATCTGAAACACCAAGTACAACAAGTACAGTGCCAACAACAACTGCAGCTAAATCTACAACACCATATTTTTCATCACCAGTCACTCCTTCTACACCTCCAACATCTACAACTGGGTCTCAAAATACTATAACATCAGGTCCAATGACATCTATAACACTACGTACAACACGTACAACACTATCTGTACCAACAATCCCAGTTGAAATGGTTGCAACTACAATTGTAACACCTAAAGCTCTAGCCACAACTGCAGCTCAAGAAACAACTGCAAACCAAGCAACAACACCTTTATCAAACACAATATTAGCCAAGACCTCAACTGTACCTCAAACAACACATGCAATTCTAACAGACAAAACCACAGCCTCCACTGTGACATCACCATCTCCAACCTCCAACCTCTCTCTAGCAACCCCATCATCAACAACTACAGCAAATGAATATTCCACAACCTCAACAAATGTTCCAGGCTCAAACACTCCCACATATCAAACAACTGCATTTCAAATCTCAACTGCACCTTTATCAAGCACAACTACAGCTTTCACTAACACAGCTCCAGCTCTGAGCCAAGCAGTACTTTCTACCAAAACATCTATACCTCCAATAACCACAAGTGTGTCTCCAGCAAACATAACATTAGCTGTGACAATTAGGCCTACATCTTCAGCAAGTGCAACAGTTACTTCAAGGACAACCACTATAACTCCAACGAAAACAACTGAGCCTCCAAAAACTGTAACTGCATCCTTAACAACGATGAATGTACCGAAGACTTCAATTTCATTACAGATCTCAGCTACAACTCCAAGCACAACAACCACCAATGTTCCGAGCACAGCAAGGCCATCAACTGTAGCTTATACTACCACAGCTCCAGCTTCAACCACGCGTACTTACACCAAAACAACTGAACCAGTGTCAAAAATTACATCTCTAACTACTCCAACTCTTCCTTCAACCAGTATAACTCAAACTCATACCTCTATCGCCGCACCTAGCACAGCTGGCACAACCAGAACGGATAAAACAAGAATGACTACAGCTCCAGCTTCATCAGAGCTACCTCAAACCACTTTTTATCCCATAACCACTACGAACACGGCTCTAGTTAAGACAACTATACTGAATACAAACACAGCTCCAGTTGGCAGCACAGAAACTTCAACAACAAATACATTTCCACTTCCCATAATTCCAGGACAGACATCGGTACCATTACAAACTGAAACTCCAACAAGCAGTGCTACACCTTCGAATACTATGACAAATGCAGGCGTCTCATCATTTCAAACATCTTTGACTTTTCAACCAGAAACTTCTACCATACTTAAAACAAATTCACCATCAACAAATGTGACTGGTGCAGCTATAGTAAAAACCGAACTGTTATTTATAAGCTCATCATCAGTCCCCAGTGAAAGTTTGGTCATCAGTGCTGTAAACACTCTCAACACATCCAGACAGTCACAACTTGATGAATCAGTAAAGTTGGTGAATGTCCTCTATGAGAGTAAGTTTATTCATTCTACTTCAAAGATTTTAAAATTTCAAAGTATTAAACATCTTAAGGAATAAAGCAAAATAAAAAAATTTTATGCAAACAGAAATCTCGGAAACCTCCTATGCAGTCACCTTTACATTTACTATGAGTAACATCAGCATGCCAGAGAACCCTGAGCTCAGAAATGACACTTTCAAGCAAGTTCAGGATGTTGTCAACAAAGCTGTAAGCATTTGTAATTAATCCAATCAAAGAGTTATGTCCAATGAAAATCTTTCTTGGCATTGATGAATTATTTGCTTCTCACTAACAGCTGAACACTCTTCTAAATGAGCCTACCAGTTTGGTACTTAAACCCAAGGACTCAGAATTCACGTAAGATGAAAATTGACTTCTGTCTCTGAATTACATTTGTTCGTTATGTTCTTTTGCATGCAACAAAACATTTTAGGATATTGAAACCACCTAATTGAAAAAAAAAACACATTTGCAAAAAATTTCCATAAAACTGTTTTATGTAAAGTGAAGCATCATCTTGTCTTTTGATCTTACAGGAGCACATCAGACCAAATAAATGGCATGATAAATTACACCATCCAAGATGGAGATGCCATTCAACCAGTCAGCTTCCTAAGTCTACTTCGGTTACCTATTGGTATGTCATTTTTGATCACCTGATGCCTGAATATCTTAAAAAATGAAACATGTGTCATCTAAATAATTTCAACGGCATTGTTTCCATCTGATTTTAACTACAGGATCCACCACTACAGTGTCTCCTCTGACAACAAACATGTTCCCTGTGACATCTCTAAATCAAGTGTAAGGCATTGATCATTATTATCAGAAGTCAAGATCATTCATATATAGTGAGTATTCTCCTCCCAAGCCCTGGTCTGTATTTAATGCAAGTAATATCTTTGGCAGATCTGGTTCAGCAGTGGTGACAAGCAGACTGGTGTTCAACTCATCTCCAGTCCCCAGTGAAGATCTGGTGCTCAGTGCCTTCACCACTCTCAGGAACTCCAGAGAATCACAACTCAACGATACAGTGAAAGTGGTGAATGTCACCTATGAAAGTGAGTGTCAGAATTTTCAATTAAAAAGCTATTTCTACATCATGATACAAAGGTGTGGACTAGTGCTGAATGTCAGGCTGTAGCACAATCTAAAATAAATATATCTTTCCAAACAGAAATCTCGGACACCTCATATGTGCTCGTCATTACTTTTGCTCTGAGTAACATCAGCATTCCAGTGATCCCAGAACTCAGAAACAACACGTTCAGTCAAGTACAGAATATTGCTAATAATGCGGTAAGCATTCTTGATTCATCCAATCAAAGAATTATATCCAATGAAAATCTTCCCTGGCATTGATGAATGATTGATTCTCACTAACAGCTGAACACTCTTCTGAATGAGCCTACCAGTGCCGTTCTTCAACCCAAGACCTCTGACTTCACGTAAGATGACATTTGACTTCTGTCACTGAATTACAATTATTCATTATGTTCTCTTGCAAGCAACAAAACATTTTATTATCTTGAAGCCACGCAACTCAGAAAGTGCATTTTCCTACAATTTCCAGAAAACTGTTTCATGTAAAGTGAAGCATCATCTTGTCTTTTGTTCTTACAGGAGCACATCAGACCAAATAAATGGCATGATAAATTACACCATCCAAGATGGAGATGCCATTCAACCAGTCAGCTTCCTAAGTCTACTTCGGTTACCTATTGGTATGTCATTTTTGATCACCGGAAGCCAGAATATCTTGAAATGGAACTTGTGTCATCTAGATAAATGTAATGGTATTGTTCCCATCTAACTTCAACTGCAGGGTCAACCACTACAGTGTCTCCTCTGACAACAAGCATGATCCCTGTGACATCTCTAAATCAAGTGTAAGGCATTGAGTATTATTATCAGAAGTCAAGATCATTCATATATAGTGAGTATTCTCCTCCCAAGCCCTAGTCTGTATTTAATGCAAGTAATATCTTTGGCAGATCTGGTTCAGCAGTGGTGACAAGCAGACTGGTGTTCAACTCATCTCCAGTCCCCAGTGAAGATCTGGTGCTCAGTGCCTTCACCACTCTCAGGAACTCCAGAGAATCACAACTCAACGATACAGTGAAAGTGGTGAATGTCACCTATGAAAGTGAGTGTCAGAATTTTCAATTAAAAAGCTATTTCTACATCATGATACAAAGGTGTGGACTAGTGCTGAATGTCAGGCTGTAGCACAATCTAAAATAAATATATCTTTCCAAACAGAAATCTCGGACACCTCATATGTGCTCGTCATTACTTTTGCTCTGAGTAACATCAGCATTCCAGTGATCCCAGAACTCAGAAACAACACGTTCAGTCAAGTACAGAATATTGCTAATAATGCGGTAAGCATTCTCTATTCATCCAATCAAAGAATTATATCCAATGAAAATCTTCCCTGGCATTGATGAATGATTGATTCTCACTAACAGCTGAACACTCTTCTGAATGAGCCTACCAGTGCCGTTCTTCAACCCAAGACCTCTGATTTGACGTAAGAAATTTGACTTCTGTCTCTAAATTATATGAATTCTTTGTTTTCCTGCATGTAAAAGACATTTTGGGATATTGAAACGACCCACAGAAAAGTCCATTGAAAGATTAAACCCGGACAGTTGTTTCCCGGATAGGGATTATTTTAAACCAGGACTAAGCCTTAGTTAAAATAGGATATTTGAGTAGTTTTATAAAAGCATACCTTGCAACAAAACATTACTGGTGTCTATCTCGAGACAACAATCACACTGATATATTTTATAGCTTTCAATCAAAACACCTCTAACATTTAAATAATCTGGGACTAGTCTCAAGCCCTGTCCAGGAAACCACCCCAAAAAGTTTGAATAACAACTGTTTCACACATGTACAGTGATGCATTTACAAATATCTTGTCTGTTGTTTTTACAGGAGCACATCAGACCAAATTCATGGCAATACAGATTACACCTTCCAAGATGGCGATGCCATACAACCAGTCAGTTTCCTAAATCTGCTTCAGTTACCTATGGGTATGTCTATAGTATTCCTAAATCTTGAATATCCTGAAAGAGACTAAACTTGTGTATCATTCAAATCTTGTCACATTAAAGCTTGCTTAAGAAACACAAACACTTTAACTGAAAGCATGATTCTCCTCCGTTCATCATTTTATCTTGTTCCAGGTTTAACAACAATCAACACTCTGACGGCAAGCACAACAGTACCACCTATTGTGTAAGACCAAATATTCAAATTCAGTCGGCTAAAGGCAGTTGCTTTCATTTTTTGTGTCTAAAATTTCTGTTATTTACCATCTTTGCAGGCTTGGAACTGCGATCATTTACATTAAACTGGTGTTTATCACAGTGGGCCCTGCTCCAAATGAGAGCAGTGTTCTACAGATAGCAAACAGTCTTCTAGATGCAAAACTGAGAACAAGCCGAGCTGTCCAATCACAACCGCTGAAAGATCCTGTCAGTTTTATGAACATCACCTATAAGAGTAAGTTTTCATTCCCTTTTAGACTCAACTGTTTTTGTAAAATTTTTGCCTGTTTGTTGTACTACAAACCTTTGAACGCAAATTAATTAAAACATGCAGACAGATCAGTGTAGAGATCTGTGTAGACCTTTAGTAACCTTAAAGAGAATATTCAAAACAAAACGTTTAAATCTTTTAATAAACTGATACCTTAAATGACATTTTGTTTGACATTGTTTAACAACCATGTGAGACAACACATCACTAAATATTGTTATGTTTATGTTTAAAGGAATTGCTGAGAATCAATATTCCATAACCTTTGGATTTGAAATCGGCAATGTATCTATGTCTGAAAATTTTAAATTCAGGAACGACACCCACACAATTATACAAGACAAAATAAATGGATTGGTAAGTATGACAGACTGAACATTTACCGTTTGCCATGAAATCTTTCTAAATCGCAATAGCCTCAACATATTGATATACAAATGACTGTACTGTATTTATATTTTAGCTAAGCAAGATCCTAAATGACCCCTCAGCAGCTCAATTCAAGTTCCCAGCCAATTTTACGTAAGTCCTGACTACTGTTTACTTTTTATTAAGCAAGTGTCTTAGGATCTTAAGGAATCTGCTTTCCTTTTTTAGTGGGTAAGTTTTAGAACATGTAGCTTGTAATGATAAGGGCATGAAGCCGTGTTTAGATATGTATCTTATCTTATCTTATATCTTATGTTATTTATTTATTTATTCATTTATTTATTAGATATTATTTATTATAATGATCTTGCTTGGTCTATAAACACCATGCACTGTGCTGTGTTTTACGTTTCTGTGTTTTTCTTATTTGCTCCTGTAAAGCTGCTTTGGAACAATGCACATTGTGAAAAGCGCTATATAAATCAAATTGAATTGAATTGAATTATATATTTCAATCTTCAAACAGGGGTAATTCAACCGTGATTCAAGCTGATGTGCAGTACGTTTTCAGAGAAGGTGACATCAATGCACCCAGCCTGTTCATTCAAGAACTTCTCAAAGCTAATGGAGTCATTACCACACCTGCACCTGCAACCACATTTTACCCCACAGTAGTGAACACTTCAGGACCAAACAACAGCACTAGTGCAGCGTGGGTCGTGGCTATAATTGTACCCTGTGCTATAGCCATTATGCTTGTACCTTGCTGGATTCTCCTATGTGTAAGTATCATGATGGCTGACGATAAAATGTGCATTAGTTACTGCATGAATTGAGTATAGCAGGGATGTGTTCTGCTTGTAATTTAATCAACAATTTACGATTTATGATTGTTTGCAGCGCAAATGTTTTGCAAATTCGAGACATTGACTCTCACACACTTTCTCACTTTAGTGTTTGCTCTGCGGCTGCTGTGCTCGAATAAGGCGACGCTGGCACAGGAGACAGTCATACAATGTGCAGTATACAACACGACACAGTCTCTTCTAAAAATTTCAGAAATATTGAGGAGAATCAAGAATGGATACCACTCAGCAATAAAAAAATTATTTATTTACAAATATTTATTTTTATTTATTTATACTCTGCCAATTTAACAACGTATAGATGTATATTCTTTTAAATTAAATATTAATGTGAAATACATTTTTAAAGAACAACTTTTGTTGTTTAAAGTTTTATTTACCTTATGTTTAAACTATATATAACTTCAATAAAAATACTAGATGTAACAATATAAAAGACTGTGTTTGCATAATTTTGTTTCTTAATGTTATTTGAATATGACGTTTACTGTTGTTTATGTTATATTGAAGCAATTCGCAAATAAAAAGCACATTATCAGTCATTGGTGACTGAAGTAAAGATAAGGGGAGATTGTGAGTGAAATCGCACAATCCAGGTCATAACATTCCATTAAGGTGTGCTGTGCACTAGAAAAAATAATGGGAATATTAATGAATTGTTTTCTACTGCTATTATACAGATAAATGCCCCATACAACAGGCAGTATCACTAATAAAAACCTTGCACAAAAAAACTCACATGATTACACACACACACGTCACACAAAAAACAATAAATCATAAAATGGCACTTCAGAACAGCCGGAAATCATCTTACACTCTCAATGTAAGTATGGCAAAGAAACTGTTGGCACTGGCAATGAGATACAGAGATGATGAAAATGTTAACTATTTACCTGCACGAACTTGTAAAATGTCTGTCTGTCTGCCATCTTGTTTTGTAGTTTTTTTTGCCCAAGACATTTTGACACACATGTCGGATTTTTTACCCTAGTGCACTGCCATTCGTAATGAACTTTATATTTGGGTGCAAATCCGCACCAGTAGCCTATCAGAGAGAAGCTCATTCACTCAAAAAAAAAAAAAAAAATTATATGAAGCATCTCTGGAGTCATAGAGAGATGTGTAGTCTACTGAAAACATGAATAAATAAATGCAAACAATACAATTACGCATATATCGTCACTGTCCTACCGAAACCGCGGGTGTCCAAATTCGCTGTTTTTCAGGATATGTAAAAAAATACTGTAGGCCTACTTTTTAAATGATTAAATAGTGTCTTGACAAGCACTTTTAAGTTTTTATTGGTTAGACATTTGCAGAACGCAGTGACAAAGATAAAGGGTGGCTAATAATAATGATTGATTTATGGCAAAAAATAAAAATCATGAAACATGGAGATGGCTACAACGTTTAAAAGGACAGCAACGATATGATAAAGACCAACAATACAATACCAAAAGGCACATGTGGAGACAACAGTTAAAATAATAAAATATATATGATACGTTAAGTATCACGTGTTTCTGATCAACAAAAAGTATTAATAATTCTCACCTCTTGCACACTCATTTGATTGGAATACACTGAAATACATATGGTCCTCCTCTGTTGAAAATGGTCTAACGTTAGTTGCTGAAAATCGTTTTTCACTTATGCAACGATACAGTCAGATCCAAAAGTTTACCGCAGCGCATGTGCAACTCTCTACACATAGCAAAACTATCGGTCGTCATTTTTCGTGTGCAGGTGTCGCTATGAGTCGTTCCAGTTTTTTTTGTCACGTATTTCTTAATTCTAAAAATGTATGTGCAGTAAATGTCTACAAAGTGATTATTTTATAACTGGTTATACTGTGACTGCTAGTCTACATACCAAGTCCCACTCAAGCCACACCTGATTGTGTGACTACAGCCTAACCATGCTTGGTATATAATTTAAGCAATTTTACATTTTGTTTATGTGTAGCAGTATATATATGGGGTTAAAGTTAAAAGTCCAAGCTGTAATTGTAATATTTACTGTGTCTAAAAAAATACATATGGCGATGGGCTTTTATTTTGAAAACCACTAGCGGATGTCGTCGACGCATTGTTTTCCTTTGTAAATACACTCATGTCAAAGGGTTGATTGTACGAATTGTCTCCCTTATATTATTGGAGAACCGTATCACATATCAGTGCAATGGCCAATGTTTTAACGTTTCAAACACAAATAGCGTCCGTTATGGAAGTGCTCGCAAACGCCGCTGTAGCAGAAATCTGCCGACTTGTTGAGGACAGCTACAATGAGTTACAGCTTGAAATATCACAAAGCCGCAAGGAAAATAACCTCCTTAAAAATAAATTAAAAATGATAGAAATTCGAGAATCATTTTATCGCAGAGCCCACAAACTGAGGAACGTGTCGACTGACTATACCAAAACAACCGACAAAGTATCAGGTAAATGCGCAGTAGTCAATCGGTTGGACAATACACCCGTTTTAAACTAAATGCTGTGTAATGTAACGTTATATATGAAACGTGGGTAACAGTTATTGATAAAAAACGAAATGTATGACTTTTCGCAGAGAGGATAGTAAGAGTTACAGTGGGCTCGCTGAATAATGAGAGGTCAAACCGTTCCGTGGAGGTCTCGCTTCAACCCGAAATACTTCACCTTCATCAGGTCTGTATAATTTTCATACGTTGTAACTTACTAGAATTAAGTCTGATTACAACTGGTAGTCAACAGCGTATTGGTAATTAATTACACTTCATGCAGTTGATTGCTTAAAGGGATTGTTCTCCAAAAAAATGAAAATGTCATTGTTTACTCACTATTGTTTTGCTGTTATGTCGTTCAAACCCTTTATGTCTTCATAAACTTACTGAAATAACTCCACACGACTCATGCTGTATTCAAGTATTTCAAATTGGTTTGGTGTATAGAAAATCAAATTTAAGCCTTTAATTGATGAAGTTTGTTACCTTAATTTCATCTGTCTTGCTGACTTGTCTGTAGTTACGGCAACAAACACACAGCTGTTTATACACACATGCATACAAACCATCAGTGATACAAACCCATTTATGTCTTCAGGACACTTGAAATATACAGCATGGGTCGTAACAGCAACTTTTGTGTATTTGTTTTACGTATACCTATAGTGCCTCTACTTCTCCCTTAATTATGCAGATTTAGTTATTTTGTCATTATTTTACCATCACAATCAGCCCTTAAAATACTGAACACTGCTTTCTCTGTTACTAGACTTAAGCAAGTCTTAGCTTATTAACAGGCTTGTTCTCATCCCAATGTTGAATCCAAAAATCTATCTACAGTTTTCTTTATAAACAGTTTGCTTTTTCTGTCTATTCATTATATTTTTAAAAGGCTAGATATTCTGTTATAAAGCTTTTATATAGGTTTTTCTTATTTGATATCATTAAAATGTATTGTATGTGTTTATATCAATATTATATTAATATGAGCCATCGGCTACCCTGATCATAACTGACATTAACCACTGACAAAACCATTACAGGCCAACAGGGTGAAAAATGAAACCATGTATGTACTTGCTGCCAGGCATGTATTGGCATGGAGTGGAACGATTAAGCAACAAGAACGATTCGCGCGATGGGAAAGCGGTCTGCACGCATTCTATTAGCACGATTCCGAGCCGAGAACAGTTTGTAAACGTGCCGTGTCGAACCAGGCTCATGTGGAAACTGTAACCGTTCCAGACTGAGCTTAGAACGGTTCGGCACGACGGTGGAAAAGCGCTCTTACGTAATAACAGTATTGTGTCTTTTATTAGTCCGAAGGGGATGAGGAGCCAGATGTTCTCATCATCAAAGAGGAAAGACCTGACAACATAAATGGTGAAGATTCGGAAAGAGAGGCAAACCCTACTGAAAACCGTGAGTAATCCTTTTGTAATTATTTTGAATTGTGTCACCCATTTAAGGGTAATTGTATAAGCCAGTTGTCAGGTCAGTAATTATTTGATGCCTTTCACATTGCTTGGCAACAAAATCAGATGAGTAAAGATTTATAAATAAAGGCAGTACTGTAGTTTTATAAGAGTGAAAGGGTATAAACATGCTGTATAATAAAATAAAACTAGCAAAATTGTAAATAATACTAACTATAAAAACTATGCATTGTTTACTTAATATTTTCTGGTTCATCCATTCCGTAGAAAAAGACGACACCCAGTATGGAAATGCAGGGATTTTTGTATCAGTCAATAGAGATAACACTAATAGTGTCCAACACTGCCATCAACAGGTCAGTATGAGATATGGCAACATGTGAACACACCTGTAAATGTAATATGCTTGCTTATTTTTTGGTAGGAGAACTTTGAAAAATCTTAACAAGGATGCTACAGCTTGCACTCTTATGGGGCTTTTGTCCAAATCATGACAAGTCGCACCAATATTTACTTTAAAAAGCTGCATACGCTTTAAACAATTAAAGAGTTAAGTGGTCGCTATGTATTTCCATGGAATTGAAATCATATAAAAAATCAAACCAGCCTTTATATGTTACTCAGTTTTACCACATAAATAACAGATACAAAGAACAATTGTGGATTTACCAACATTTAAAAGCCATCTATTGATTAATAAAGGTAAAATAAATTAACTGGCCCATTTTGTATCAGTTTTGCACCAGATCTTATAAAAACAATCTTAATCTTATAAAAAATATCACTTGCTCTCCTGTCAGACTAATGGAATTCAACCCGATCTCCTGAAGAATGAAAACCCTAAGGAGATGATTGCTACAGACACGCATATGCTTGGCGGTAAATACAATGTTGTTTTATGTTTTTAAAGGCTTAATTCAAAAATGGTATATTCAATATTTCTATTTAAGCATGTTATATTTCATAATAGGTGAACCCAGAATGGAGAGACGTCCTGAGGGAGAGGCAGAGTCTAACCTGCATTTGGTCACCTCCTATGCCTCATGGGATTCCAGTACATTTGGCATAGCCACAAACAATCACTCATACACCGAGTCTGACTGTAACGCGGGACCTTCTGTAAATCAGTTTCTGATATACAGAGGGAGTGCAGATCCGACATGCTCCTATGCAACTCAGATAGACTCTAATGACTTGCCTGACCATGAGGTGGAGCATCATGTAATGCCCAACAATGGAGCTTCTGGACTTGAGAAAGTGGTAATTTCTCCATCTCCATTTTCCCTTTCTTTCAAACTGCCGGACAGCGCTCGGATGCAAAGGAAAGACAAGTTTTTGTGTAAACATTGCGGGAAAGCTTTCTCTCAACCCAGTACTCTGCTTCGGCACCAGAAGCTCCATACGAGGGAGAGGCTTCACAGCTGTACACTCTGTGGTAAACGATTTAGTCAGGCATCCAGTCTCAAAAGACACCACAGCATTCATAGGGGAGAGAAACCATTCAGATGCCTGCACTGTGGCAAGCATTTCTCTGACCAAAGTAACCTCAAAAAGCATGTGAATGTTCATACAGGCGAGAAGCCCTATGGTTGTAACCAGTGCGGGAAAATGTTCAACCAGTCATCTAACCTTAAAACGCACATGAAGATCCACACACGTGAAAAGCCTTTCACGTGCGAACGGTGTGGAAGGATGTTTGCATATAAGTACATCCTGGTAAAGCACCAACAGAGAAACTGTTTGTCTCAGTTAAGTCCTGATTGACAAATGTAGACTAAAAGGTGGAAGCTCCAAGTTTCTCTCTCAATATATTTAAGGCATGTTCACACCAAGAATAATGACTTTAAAGTTTTAAAAATTGTTTTAAGTTTAAGAGAATAGTGGAGTCCATACCATTGCTATAATAATGATACAGAGTAACAATGTTGTTGAAATCACTTTCAGGCTGTTTTTTATTCCAACTGATAAACTGTGAAACACCATGACAGCCAAAAAAATCAGTTAAAATGTATTTGTTGCCGATGTTTAACGTTTGGATAGTTTGCTAATGAAATTTAATGGTCAAACTGGTTCACAGTGTTTTAATGGTTCACATTGCTGGGATATTGAGTCAATCTGCATAACAATTAAGGTGCATTAAAGGCAACGTAAGATGAAAATTGTTTCTCTTTATTTTTTAATGCATACTCTTCGTTTTATTGTGCATTATTAATTAAAGACATTGTCGACATTATTTACTTACTGTCGCGTCATTCCACACCTGTATGACTTTCTACTGCAGAACATAAAAGATGACATTTTGAAGAATGTTGGTAACCAAGTATTGGTCCCCTTTGACTTGTATGGATAAAACCACTGTTAAACGACATTTATTCATTAAATAATTACAGAATTTGTACACTTTTAAGGCTTTTATTCCAAATGAAAGTTATCTTATCAAAATATGTTTCAATTCCCTGCTTTTGATGATGCTGACATCACACACCAATCTTACTATTTCAAGCCCTCCCCTATCACCTTTACAGTTTGTTTTAGCAATACAATGCAGCTAATGCCATGAAAATTATAAACTGCAGCTTTCACGTTGAGGTCACATGAATCTTAACATGTTAAGCATTGGTCATTTTTTGAGCATCAATTATGCTTCAATATTTTAAGTTTCTACACAAAAGCTGAAAGGAACAACCATGTGATTAATATCTTTAAAAGTTATTAGTTATTACTATTGGACATATTTATGCTAGGCAATACTAATACAGAAGCACTGCAGAACGGTTTGTACAGTATGAAGGGTAACCAAGTTAAAACAGTTAGATGCATAATACATGGAAAAGCAATATCTATAGCTTCCACGGTAACCCACAAAGAGACATACAATAAATGTCCGGCGCGGTTGGTAGTGGCATTAGTGGAAGACAAAAAAGTTGAGGTGGTTTTGTTTGTTGTAGTAACCGTAGATAATGAGGTGTTTGGTGTTGCAGTCAAAGTAAATAAGGAGGCGTTGGATGTGGGGGCAACATCGGGCCTTATTGATTTTGAGCATCTGCCAACATTACCAGCTCCATCTACAGCAGAGGTGGGCAATATACGGCCCGCGGGCCACATCAGGCCCCCCAAGCAATTTCATCCGGCCCGCCAGGCGGTTTTTAAATGTTTTCAATAACGTTGCGTTTCAGTTAGGATTTTGGTTAAAATTACTAATTTGATGTAATACAGACAAAATCCATAGATGGCGCGAGTCTGCTATGCAGCATACTATAGTAAAAATGAAAAGAGAGGGAGACGTGCGCTATTGCGCTAGCTAGACGGACATGTTTAAACGCTGCGTTCGCGTCTCGTGACTTTTGAAGCGCCTCGCGCTGAGGCGGGAATTTCTGTTATCAAAAGCGCATCTCGAGACACTTTCCCGGAGCGCTGAGAAAGAGATACGGCTGTGACGTAGGGGTCTGCTGTTCTGCAATCGGTCACTATGGCTGAGAAATGCTCTAAGAGAGACTTTCAATTCTTCCAAAATGAGATAACTCCGTTTTAAAAAACAATCAAAAATCATGTATCTTTATTGTGCATTCCAATTAATATCAATCAAAGTGCAGTTGGTTTTTGATTTAAGCCATAATAATAACTAAAAAATACAGCTAAAAAACACAATAAAAACATGATAACATAATAAAAAACATGATTTTAAAAACGGAGTTTTAAGTTTACCCTTTTGGTTCAGCCCTCCACTACAGTCCCATTTCTCATGTGGATTAATTGCACGCCCCTGAATTAGAGGAATATTTGAAAATGTCAAGAATAAAAAATTATGTACACTGTAAATTATTCTAATAATGTGTCTTAAATGACAGTGCGCAAATGTTTTGCCATTTTTTTTCAATATAAAGTATAAAACACAGGGTAGAAGGAATTGCATGTACATACTCTACAGTATTTATCAAATTTCAGTTTGGAATAATAAAAAAAGATTTAATTTAATGTGCGAATAATATGCGGCCCTTAACAAGGATTCGAAAACATGATGTGGCCCTCGAGATAAAAAGTTTGCCCACCCCTGATCTACAGCAACCAGTTCCATTTCTTGAGAGCAGCAGGAAGCCGTAGTATGCCGTAATGTACTGCCAGCCGTGGTTTGAAAATACACGGTCAAGCCAGCCGCCGTTTAGATTCTGATGCTCGCATACTGAGTGGTTTACGGTATATTCCAGAAATCCCGCTTTTAAAGCTTTTTTTAAAATGTAGATGATCCGTGTGTCTCGTCAATAACATATTTCTTGTCTTAAGTTTAGAATATCTCGTTTTTGTCGTAATTTATGCATTTTTTGTAAGAATGTTTGCATTATCAATGCTGTAGCCTATATTGTGAAAATAATGTCTCTGTCTGTAACTTTTAATTATTTATTATTTTAATGCCTTTTAGACCTTTGTCGTGCAAATAAAACGGTTTATGCAGTTAAATAGTTTGTCTATTATCTGTAGTCTTACGAAAATTGACCACTTGATTTTTGTGGTAGAAGTGTAGTAACCATGTTTTTTTGTGTGTGTATTGATTACTTTAGGCAAACCATGGTTTTAATACAGTACCCATGGATTTGAACAGGTAATAAGTAGGTAGGCTACAGTATTTTTGAAAGCATTTTGTTGCGTTTTGTAAAATATTTTAAGAATAAGAATATATTATATACTGGACTACAGAAACATTATTTCTAATAAGTAGAAAAAACTGATATTCGGTCTCTGTAGGGGACATCCCACACTATATGCACACCACACCATATATGCAGAGGCGGATTAACCATATGGGCAATTGGGCGAGTGCCCAGGGGCACCAAGACTTTAGGGGCACCAAATAAACCCGCGATACAAAATATTTTTTTATAAATGTACATAAGCACTTGATTTTTAAGACCTAAGTCACGCATCTGCGCTAAATAGGCGTGGCACCATGTACGGGAATAACCCCACTTTCGGATAAAAATGGTTCTGTCCTCCGCACTTTTTCGACACACCTCCGCCAACATTCCCGCCCATGTTATCTGGTTAGTTACATAGATTTGAGTGAATTAACATTCAGCCAATCACAAGTGACTGATATGAGGCAAGTCGTCTTTCGTGTACACTTTAATCTTCAAACAGATGGAAGCGGGAACGATGCAGAGCGCATTGTTGTAGCAGCGACTAAAAATGCGGGGATTAGCACTGATTAATAAAGGTATATATACATGGCATGCATCAGAAATAAGATGTTATAGTGCCGATAATGTATGCTAATAGTACGTGGAGGTAAGGCCACTATTGAAGATCCAAACCTGGGTTTTAAAGTGAGAGTGAAGAACTATAGCAATCAATTCATATGTGTCCTTTTTAGTGGAGAACACTTTTATCGCAGTACTTATGTGATCGTTTAGTAAGAAGAATATACACATACTGTGCTTAAAAAGATCGTTTGAATAGCTGTATAGCAGTTAAAATAGTAACAATAACGTTTCATGTTATTTTAATGAATAACCTTGCTATACATTGTAATCTGGTGAATGCCACTTTGGTGAATTAAAGTCCCAATGTCCTGAAAATCTGTACATTGTTCCATTGTCCCCCTAATGTGAATACATACATGCAAACTGTGTGTGTGTGTGTGTGTGTGTGTGTCCCCCTGTACCCCCACTTTGTGGCACGCACAACATTTACACCTGTTAAAAAAAATGTTAGTGATTTTTTTCACTACATCAAAACCTGAAATGTAACATTACAACAGAAAGCAGGTGCCCCTTAACTACA